>NC_135152.1:5186805-5489836 GCF_050948215.1 Halictus rubicundus
CGCTGAGTTACATCTCTCAATTATTTGATAATGCCGCCGACACCGAGCCGAGGGGAGCTCGTTAGAACTTAAAATGAGCTCTGCCCGTAATCTTCTCAATGTTTATACTTGCTTCGTAAATCTCCGCGAATCTCGGCGCGGGCATCGTCGTAGCAACGTCGGGAGGAACAATAGATGATACAAACTTCCCGAAGAGTGGCTCTCCTGGACCTCGTTTAAAATTTTTATGCCGGAGGCGGCGGCGGCGCAAACCACCGGGCCGACACGTTGGCTTCTTTTTTTCTCTCTCTCCCTCTGTAAAAACTATCCGGCTACCAACGGTATAACGTTGCTCTAACTGCATCTTAATTATCATCCTTTCCGCCTTTTTTTGCCCGGCCCCTTTTAGGATAAACGAAAATGGCGCGCAGACGTAGGCGTGCATTGTTGGTTAAAAGCATGCTACCGGGTCCTTTGTAATTACTGCTCGTCCAGAATGTTTCATAATGATTTACCTGGCCTGATCAAGAGCAGAAAGTGTCCTAAATGTTACTAGGAAAAAGGAGTCACGACGTATGGGGTTGTTTTGGGGAAATTTGAAGAAACAACCCCTTTGGAGGTACAAGAGATTTTTAGAAAATTGTACGTGTGTAATAGTTCGTATTAAAACGTTCTTTATACGACGCGCAAATTATTAGACTATTTTATACTTTCATAGGAGGTACAATGTAAATTTTATGTAGAGTGTATTTTATTTTTTGCCAGCCGCATCGATGTAATAAATTCCTATTAAATTCCAGAGCATAAACACTGGTTTATAAAAATCTGAATTTGTGTTAACCTCCGCAGTTTAATAATTACTAATTACGGAGGCCGGCGGCTGGGTTGTGTATAATAAAACGTGTTTAAAGTTTGGTTTAATAAGAGTTTAATAATTCTTTTCATTAAACCTCGCTTATTACAAGCTTGCTGTTTTTAAAATTCTGTTTTCTTTACACCAGATGTTTGATTTAATATTGATTGAAATTATGAAAACACTCCTACATGCACGAAATGAACGAGTACATTTCTAATAAAAATTGCACAAAAATCAAAAGCGGATTCGATCGTGTTATTTTTATAAAGAAGGACTTGCATACTCATTTTTAATGCTCGTTGGGATCGGTGTTAATTTTTAATATAAAAATGTTATAATATTAAATTGTCTATCGTTCACGATCGGTGACTAAAATAACATTTAACGTGTTAATAGAAGAAAAACTGTGATCAAGAACATTTGCTTAGATGTACACTTTGACGAGATAATTAGGGGACGTTACCGACATAATCTGCTGTTGACCCGAGTCGGAGCAAGGAACATCGTGTCAAAACTGACCAGGACAATGCACAAGGCGTTAATTACCCGATCCGTATCTAGGAGGCCGGGTCTAATATTCCTCGATCTAACAAGTCCGGAACCCCTTTCCTCGAGCAACCATCCGTACCGGTGCCATTACGAGCCACCGTGTATTCGTATTTACCGCTCTATTAGAGGCCGCCGGCGGGGATCACGATAAATCCAGTTTGACGCAGATTGCCTCGTAACAGGCAGCCATAACTTACGCCTTTATACTTTTCTCGCGTGTCGCCGGCTATCGGCTCGTAAAGCCGAATCGTGGCCGCTGAATCTGCGCCGGAACGCGATCGCTTTCTAGTTTCTCCTTCTTGCAACCAACTCCCAACCAATTCATCCGATCCCACCAGCTCCATTACTGTCAAACGCCGATGGGAAAAATTCCTTCCACTGTATTAAAGTTGCAGAAATGCTGCGAAAATTCTAAAATTATTTACACTCTCAAAATTGTTCATACTCGTTGGAAATTCTGCAGCTTCTTTATTAACCTACAAAAAGATTGTACGTTAAGTCTGCATTGTCTTTTAACACTGGATCTACCGACCTCGTCGAAGTGGTAGACTTCAGATTTTTTCTTTTACAATTCGTGAAGTTGTAGAAACATTTTCTTGAGAAATTTTTCATATACTGTTCATTATAAATTATCGTTAGGAAGGGACATGAATCAGTCTCGGTTAGGGCTCGGTGGTTGTAGCGTTAATATTCTTCCGAAGGAATTTAAATCTCGACAGCTGAATTGGTGCTTCTCAAAGCAATAATAATTCATGTTGTCGTGTTAATTATTTCTTAATAAAGCATTCTTGCCTTAAAACACTCCTTACATTGTCTAGCATATTGCTTTCAGAAGATGGCCCATCTATGTGGATGGGCCACCCCTAAGTTGGTAGAAGCTGTTCAACGTGAACTAGTCCAACTATACGCACACTTAAAATATCGCTCCAAATGCTACAAATGCACGTTTTGACTATACTTAAAACACACAAAGAGGAATTTCTCCCTGCTTCTAAATCACACATGGGCGTTCCAGTACA
Organism: Halictus rubicundus; assembly: GCF_050948215.1. NCBI lineage: Eukaryota > Metazoa > Arthropoda > Insecta > Hymenoptera > Halictidae > Halictus > Halictus rubicundus. The sequence continues at coordinate 5,189,209 of NC_135152.1, forward strand.
CGAGGACGGGCAAGAAGCGACATGAGCAGACCTAATGCATCCGCAAGCGAGTAAATCGCGTAAATTCCAACGGGACTATCCTCGCAACACAATGCTCGAAATTGAACCAGCCCGTGCAACCGGTCCGGGTAGCTAGTCGAACTCGGAAACGACTCTATTAACGATAGTCAGCGAGATTGCCAGAGAGCTCACTTCCCAGCGCTCCTTGTCCCGTGGGTCATAAATAGAGTGTGGGGCTTCTCGGTCGGGGATGAGGTCCGGGGAAAAAGGATTCAAACGGCGAAACAACGACCGTGTCGTACAAACCTGTCGGGTCCTCTCTCTTGGAGGAGGACGCGGTGGAAAAAGGTATGGCCAAGAGAGGACGTTGGAAGAGAAAGAAGAGGGGAGCGGAGGGGTGGTTTAGGTAGGAGATAGGATTAGTTAGCCGGGAGGGGCACCGGAGGTCAGAGGCTGGGTATATCTAGATTAAGATGCGTCGAGGAAAGAGAGGGAGAGGGGACAGCAGACAAAAGGGGGAGAGAAGATGGACAAAGAGAGTCAGAATAGGGAGTCGGTCCCCTTCCGAGTCGAGGTGACGAACGACATTCGCGGGGACCTTGAATGTCTTTGGTTGTCCATGGGCCTCGATGATCTTGCCCGGTTTTTGGAGCTAGAGGGGATAAGAGGGGTCAGAGGGGAACAGTATGGGGTACAGGAGGTGAGCAAGCGACGAGGACCGTGCCGGGTGACGTACGAGCACAGGGACCACCCCTGGTGATCAAATCCCGCATCTTCCAGACGGTTTCACACAAAAATCATATTTATCGCGTTGCCTACCTGCGGCCAACGGCGTGTCACCCTGCTCCACCTTTATGGCGGCCCGAGAACCTTCTCTTTCTTTCTCTTTCTCCCTTCTTCCTCCCCGACTTGTTCCACTCCTCGCTCTTTTAATCTTAGACTATCGCCCGGTTATGGCCGCGCCGGAGTAATTGCCTCGCAAGCCCGAATTTATTGCTAAGTAGAAACCCGCTCCCTGCTTAACCTCCTGAAGGGGGTATGAATGTATAATGATCCGAACTGATACCGAATTGCCCGCAGCGACGGCAGACACCGACGTGGGAATCGCGGCCCCTTTTTACCGATGTGTTCTCCTTTCGAGTTACTTTGTATCTGCGATTCCGCTTCTTATCGCAGTCTTATCTCGGATGCTCGAGAGCTGCGGGTGGGTTTATTGTTGCTTGCGATGGGTCATGGGGGTGTTCGGACGCTTTAGTTTAATTTTTTTTCTTTTTTTTTTGGGGCGACGGAGGCTGTGGTTTTTGGCAGCGAGAAACATTGTGTTGGGTTGTGCAAGAATTGCTGGAGCGTACGCTTCTAGTACAGACTACACAACAAAGTACTAGAAGCTACCCCTAGATAATGATTTTTGCTAATCAAGAGAATAGCGTTGGCTGTGCAAGAGTTTACCGTGCTAATTTAATTCATGAACTATTAGAATGTATGATTCCAGTGTAAACTACTAGAAACTACCCCTAAACAGTAGGATTGTTTAATATTTATGTACTTTTAGAGGGAACTTCCATTAATGAAATTATTTTTTTCCGGACAGAAGGAAGATTTCTCTATACATATTTTTTAATTGATTTCGTAAGCATCGAAGTATTTAACCCTTGGCACTCGGCGACTCTGAGGCGCCACTAAATTGTTATGTTATTGAAAACATTTTGAACGAGTTGAAATACAAAGGTTTAATCCAGAAATGACTGTAACAAACTATAACGATGTTTTCCGTCAACCCTGACTCTACCAAACCATCCCCTATAGTTGTCTGAAACTAGAAACATCTTTAATATTCTGCCCAACGACCCCACCCCTGGAAAGAGCCAAATTAAATTGAACGTTTCTCCACTTTTTCGCAGCGAAAGGGTGCGCAACATCAACAGTCTCAAAAACACACCCCCCAGAGCGAAGAAAATCGTCGGATCGAGGGAATCGAAGTTTCCAAAGCCAGTCTATCCATAGGAAAGAGCCAGCGTGAAGGTAATTCGGAGCGGCGAAAGAGAGAAAGAAAGAGAGAGAGAGAGAGAGAGGGAGAGAGAGCAGTTTATCGAGCTTGGCGTGTAGAGAGAAAAATAAAGACATCGAGCCTATTACGAGGAACTCCTGAAACAATAATCGATTGTTATCGACGCGTTGTTTCCGGCCCGGATCGATAGGAAAAGAGGGGGTGGTGTCGGCTGGTGGCCCGCCAACCGCGAAACGATGGCTGCGTCATCGTTACTCCTTTTTATTTACAAGTTTCCCTACCCCCGCGACACGGTAATGGCGATAGATGTGTTGCAGAGGGAGAGGAGGGTTCGGGAATAGACACGGGGGGTTCTGGAGCCATTCCCATAACTCAAATCCGACTCAATTTTCCCCGGGAAGAAAGTTGCACGCCGCCGCCACCAGTCGTCGATCGGTTTATTAACCCACATCTTTATGACCGATTATTGCGATACCCTAACGACCGTTCCGCCGTACTCCACGTACCATTCCATGCGACGAGAAAAATTCCTACGACAGTCGATTGTTACTTGTACGGAGTATTTTCGAGCGTTCCAGTAATTCGGGGCTGTTGTAAAGATCTTCGGAACTTTTCGAAGGGGGGTCCACCATTGCGGCTTTACTCCCGGAAAGCTATCGACGATTTTTAAAGCGAACTGTCCGCGAAGTATTTTCTGCTCGTAGATTTTTTAGTTGTACTCCATCCGCGATTTTTTAGTTGTACTCTATGTTAAGAAATTTTGGTTATACTTAAGTTGCGATTTTCTTTCTGTGTTTTAATTTAAGATTTGTTCGATGGACTTCAATTTAAGAATTTGTAGATATATTTTTAAGAATTTTTAGTTGTACTTTAATTTAAGAGTTTTTAGTTGTATTTTGATTTAAGAATTGACTGTGATAACTTAATCTAAGAATATTTTAATTTCACTTAACTTAAAATTGTCTAGTTGTCAGTCCAATGGTCCAATTGTTTAGTAGTCTTTTTAGTTTAACTTAATTTTAAGAAAGGTCTGCGTGTACACTTAAGTTTGGTTTGTACTGCTTGCATGATTTCTCTCTTGTTGTTCTTCCAAATGCGTACTTCTAAAACCTATACAAGCGAAACAAAACTTGACGGTGAATATATTCCTCTTGCTACTAGAATGAATCTCCCGCGTGCGAATAAAAAGACGTCACTTTGTACATTAGTGTAACAAAAACTACGATTAAAAATAAAGTCTTGATTTTTGAAACGACCCTTAAATTTAAACAATCCCCCGAACCTCATTCTCACTGAAAAGATCTTTTTTCTAAGGGATAAAAGGAGTCGTCAGGTACATTTAGTACCAAGTAGCCCCGTTCAGAGCAGAATATCGCACAGGTAGAAATAAAATCTTGAAGATGCCGTCGGCAGCCATCGGCGGGACCGAAAAAAATCGAATCGCACGGAATTCAAGAAATCGCGGCGTCGAACACGGGGTATCGCGTCGCTCATGGGGGTGAAATGAGAAATGCCAGCAATGCCCCGTGCCGCATTAAGAGGGCTACGGGGAACGGCGTCGTAATGAATTAAGGGAAATCAGAAATTGCTTTAAATAGCACCGTAAAAATAAAGTTTATTTAAAGAAGGGTAAAAGGGGAAGACTTGTAGGGGTGGAAATCGAGAGAGGACGGAGATGGAAAGGAAAGGGACGCAGAAAAGAGGGAGGAGAGAGGAGGGCAACCGACTTCAGAAGGGGTGCTAAGTCGACGGCGGAGCGTGTAGCACGGAAATTGCCGAGAAACGCGTATTAAAATTGCTGGATTTAGTAGGGAGATAAGCCGCGGCCGGGGCTACGAGCCGAAGGAAAAGAAAAACTCTCTTTTACTTGCGCAACGGCGTTACCGTCGCCTCTCCGTTCCCGTTATCCAAAGCTTAAAGCTTAGACTGCGCCATCATCCTCCACCACCAACTCTTACAACCCTTTGCTTTGCACCCCCGCACGCCACATTTAATTCACCTTTTTCTTCGGATTCGGCGAACCCCCTCGGAGCCGGCCATTTTCACGATTTCATGGCTGCCGTCGCTCGATTCCTTCAATCAATTCAACACTTCCAAACAGTTTCAAAAGTTGGCTGTTTCTTTCACCAAACAATCGTGTAGAAATGGGTAGAACTTCAGTGCAATTTTACTAATCAGTAGACTTGCAGTTTGTGCAGCGAGGTCTTCAATTTTTCTTTCGTATATTTTTGAACTTGTATCTGCGGATTTTGTGCAGTTATAAAAATTTAAGGGGGCACTGGTACTCCATTTTGAACTTACTAAAATTCTTAAGAACAAAATTAAATTTGTATCTAATTCTCCTGTTTCCTTAAATTCGGACTCATGCTTCTGATTTTGTATAAGGATCCAGTCTACTAAGAATTTAAACTGACTGATAGAAAGTTAGGATCTATTACGCAATATGAATAAAATAAACCTGTTTGAAAACCTAAGACCTGCCATCTAAGAGTAAATTTCTTCGTCATTGTTCACTAAAGTCATTCTTGTTTGTATTTGCTACACGACTCAAAGCGTAATTCATTTTCCAGCGTCGTAGACATTTTTCACACTTGAACGTTTTCGAGATGGACACTTCAGGAAACCTGAAACATAAAATATTTGATTGTTAGTATCAAACTACAGAGGATACTTCAAACAATTTTGCCATTTCCATGTTTTACCTGGCCCATTAGAACAAATCTACAATTCCTATAAAAATTTAGGTACATTTTAACAAGAATGTTATAAAGGTTCGCCTTTATTGAGTATTATATTCTAAAGGATATTTTAAAAATGCTTAAATCGTTGCAAAGTGTTAGGCAATGTAAGAACAATATTGTTCTTAATTTTTTAAGGATTCCTGAGCTTCATTTCGACATGCGAATATTTTATGAAATTGTACCGACAAGAAGTAGAATGTATTCTCATGGATAAATCACTAAGCAAAGCCCATGAGACAAGCTCTTGAAGGTTTCACATACACTGTCTTTGCGTGAACCTCACAGAAAATTCTTCCCGTCCGAATTTGGCAAAATCACAGTCACCCCATCGCATCCCAAATTTTATTAAACAGCTCCGGGAGGATCCCCATAAAGGAACTAACACTCATAGGTAAGTGGCGGCCATTTTCGGATATTGGTCCGAGGATCCGTCGACGGTCCAAACGACTTAATTGAATCGAACGGCTTAATAAACCCGGTTGCGACCTAAAAATTCTATTTGCCTCTGCTCAACGCAAGATTAAAAACAAGATTAAAATCCTTAATCATTCTACCTTCGCTGTCCCCGCCAATAATTCCTACACGCAATCTTCGATCACCGCTCTCTCTAGAACAGCAATAATGTCTCTATTCTCTCATTCTCTCTCTCTCTTTTTACGCGTTGACTTAATCAATTTTTTGCCGCAATAAATCGCCTAATGGACCGTCTAAATTCGACAGCGGTTTCCAGGGAATCATTCGCGAAAATCAGGCCTCGCATAAACATTCTCAATCACTATTCACGATTCCGATGAAGTGGGTGTTGGGTAAAAAGCGATTTCTAAAACGTGGAAAGTGAGGCTCGGCGTTTTTAGCGAGTCCGAGCGTCCGAACAGGTTCTGGGGGGGGGGGGCGCGACGGAGCTCGTTAATTGGTCCCGTAATCCATTCGACGGTCGTTATATTGTTTTCCCGTCTTGGAATGAGCAAGGAGGCCGCGTGTGCAGCTATAGTCGGCTCGTATAGCCTCATCGGAGGCAATAATCCGCCGGGGGAATCCCCCTTGCGCCGTCGTGCCCACTCAAACGGTCGTAGACCGCGCTTTTATGCCGTCGTAAAAGCGCAGTAACAATTAATAAGTATCTCGTAAAAGCGATTGTCGTTGACACCTTTTTGAATGACAGGGGCGGGATGAGAGAAGACGGCCGACAAAGAGAGACGAAGATTGAGGGAGGGGGACAGAGAGGGGGGAACGAAGACGAAGAGAAAACGCCGGCTCGAGCCTCTTCTCTTCTCTTCTCTTCGCCAGCCGACCACGTGATCTAGGTGGCTCCGTGATTGGCCATAAATTACGTTTACGCTTTCAGTCGTTACTTTTAATCAGCCAGTTATGCCCACCGATGTACCAGCTACCTATCAGACCTCTTGACGTTTTAACAGCCTCTGTCTCGGGACCGACGCTCGTCGACGCGACGCCGCCAACGGACGGCGCGGCGGCTCGCTCTTCCCTGGATTTTCGTTTGTTCATTTATGGGATCGTTAGAATTTACTTTGATGTTACGGACGATTAATCACTTTGTTGAGTTTGGCTGGGCACGTGAATTTCTCCGGGAGATCGAAATTTACTAGAGCAATTGCGCGAGACAGATTCTCTTCTTCGTTTTATTAAGTTCAGGAGGATGTTACGGTATCATTTTGTACATTCTTCTGAAAGTTTTATTGCTTCGTCATGGATGCATAAAATTTAATAATGACGTACCCTGAAGCACTTTCTTTCTTGAAACTTGCATATTTTTAATCTGGGTTTTCGGAAACGAAGCTGTCGGATTTATATTGTGCATTAAATAGAGCATAAATTGTTACTGATTTAGTAAAATTTGTACAGCTAACAAGAGCCGTCTAGAGTTGTACATGTACAATTTAAAATTACGAGTGCAAATAGGAACACTTGCTTTTCACAGACTTTGTTAGTTAGTAAGTTGTTTTATACGAAAGCACTTATAAAGATCTGAACAATTTATTAGCAATTTTTCTAAATCATTTTCCAAGCTTAAAAATGCCCGTCTCGCTCAACAATGGCCGGCTCTGGTCGAAATTCTTGCCGAGTCTTTTCGAATTCAGAACTATCTACTCCAAAATAGAGTTTCAGCACATTTTTTCGCGCAGATTCATTGGATTGCCGACAACCGAAACTATACAACAGCCCAGCAGGTATACGCCGCCGGTTTCCGATGGGACTTGACGATGAACTCGCCTCCTCGTTTTTGCCGGGGATTATTCGACGAGCTCATTATCGCGATTTAATCGGGAATACCTGTCGGTGATTCCGGTTGACTTATGGCTTGTCGAAACACGGATCACGGTATAATTGACTCCTCGTGAAACATAACTGCTACCCCGTACACAACGGTCACGAGTTTCGGGAACATTTACTGCCGTCATTGGCTGCCGTGTCGTAAATTTCTCTCCTGGGGACGTGGGACTTCATTGTTCGAAGGTGTGTCGATAAACTGGAATGACTTTCCTTGTTCACGGTGTACCATTCGCGATTATGTTCCCGAATCTTCTCATTATACTTCTGGCATATAATCGACTTTAATGTGCAATCTACTTCGTTTTATATTCGTTATATTTATTCGTATAATATTCGTACGTTTCTATCGTTGATTGTCGAAGTTCTAGATTCGTTCCTAGATTCATTCATATGGGATTAAACGAGATTCTTTTTGACGTGTTAATTACTTTAACAGGGTTAATAAATGTTCCATGAAGTACCTACTTTCGTAGAATCTCTTCTGCGATCATTTCTTAAGGCTGGAATCAAATTCTGAAGTGAAATAAACGATAAGAGCTGCATATTAAACAAATCTATTGAATTTCACGCGAATGCATTGTTACACTTTCAAGAATCTTGAATTGAAAAATTTAGAATCTGTCGTTTTGACAGGTCCCGTAAATGCAGTGTTTAATGAAAAACTGAATTCCATGTTACTATGTTAACGATTAATTCGTGCTACTGACAATAAAATGTTGCGTTAACAAATCTGTGTTAATACAGCGAGACTTTCAATTACAGCCAGCATCATTATAATTTACCAAAGTGTAGTCATTTTCGGTACTCGTTCTGCCTATTACGTTTTTATTGCAGTATTCAAAGCATAGTATTTCATAAAATCCATAGGCCCCAAGTAGACTGCAGATTTTTGTGCAAAATGAAAATGTTCTGACTTAATAGTAAGAGATAGGAGCCACATGTATATTAAATTCTTTCTTCAACAATTTTAACACATTGAAAGTATGAATACATTACTCTTGAACTATTTTAATTTTCCCCGTTAAATTATACTGACTGTTCGATCATTCAGTGGAAAGCTATTACTCCTCAGGACTAAAATTTAATGCAAAATGGGTGAGTTCCATCGAATCTGTCGTTTGGATATTGTTCGGACGAGTAGTGGTGTGCGGAAAAAATTAATCCCGTTGCTAGCGTCTTCAAGGGAGGTTCCATGAATATTCGGCCATTTTCTCGGCTCGCCGGAGGAGCAGATTTAACGGAAGACAGAGTGAAACGTACGCGGAGCTCGACGCAACAAACACAATTCGTGGGTGGGCGTTGCGGCGTTTCACGGTTCGCGAAACGGCTCGACGAGACGGAGAGAGAGAGCAAGAGGGAGGAGAGGGAGAGGAAGGGAGCAGACTAGATAATAATGCGCGAACCGGATATAGGGAAACGGTAGCCGCAAAGCCACGGTCAGGTCCGCGTCGTTGCCTTAATTAAGTTACACGCCGCTCGCATTGTTCCCGCCGCGTATAAATGTCACTGCAAAAGAGGGGAGAATGATATTAATTAGTTTCAATACCGGGTTCTCTCGTTCGCGAAACCGCGCAACGGCTTCCTCTCGTATTTCTGCCCGCGAAATACGCTGCAGCCCCTCTTTCTTATAATTTGCGAAACCGCCCCCGCCTAGACAGCGCGAAGAAACGAATTTCGCGCGTCTTCCAACACCACGGGCCGCAGGTGGACGCCGATCGATTTTTCGAATATTTTCCAATCCCCGGCGGACAACCCTCTCGCTAAGCCACCCTCCCTGCCGGGCACATAATTTTTAATTATTGTTAACGCCTTTAAATACCGACCGCGCGAATCGCATTAAATATGGCCCGCGAAACGGCCCGCGGAAATTTCGAAATATTTACCGAGATAAGAACCGTTGAACACTGCCACCTCCCCCTCTCCCCTCTCGGCCAATTGATGAGCCGCCGATTAACGATACGCCCTCGCGCAGGAAATGATTCTCGATGATTCGCGTTTTTATGCTGGGACAAATACGGTTATCATGCGGAACGGTGCGATTTTGCTGGGTAGAGCGCACCACGGCCGACGATTTTATTTTACGGAAATTATATGTATATTTATGACGCGTCACCGAGCCGGCATTCGTGCACGAAATTATTTATCAAACGCATATTCGCTCGGATTCTCGGAGCAATTTATGCGGAAAAAATGGATTAATCCTTTGGCACATAACAGGGAATTTTGTTCGGCCTTGGTAGAACTTCATTGTGCTCTAAAATGGGTCTCCACTAAAGTTTTACATTTTGTATGTATTGTTCGACATATTTTTCTAAAAGAGACTCGAGTTAATTGATGCATGAGCTAGATTTTTCATGATTGAAAAATCTTAAAAATCTTCTTTTAAACAATAATCCCGCGCTAAATTTACCAGTTGTACTTCAATGTAACAATTTTTAGCCGTACTTTAACTTAAAAAATTTGGTGGTAGTTTACTTCAAGAATTTTTTAGTTTTGATCACTATTCCTCTATTTTAACTTCATCCCTTTCCTGACCAACCCCTTAGGCAAAACGTCAGCAGCCAGAGAAGAAGAAAAAATGTTGCTTCATTCCCGAAGCATTGAATCGAGCATCTAGGGGGTTGAACAGGATCGATAAACCACCCCCGAAGTCGAGACTGATAGTTCGGGGGCAGGTATCGGCGGGAATTAATTACCGAAGGCGAGAAGACCAGTTGCCGATCGGCTGAAGCGACGGTGGACGTCGACATTTCCGGGGTATAAATGAGGTGCGTATAGAGACAGAAGGGACGAGGCATCCTCGGGTGGCGCTAAGCCAGCTTTCTCCTCTCTCTGGAAGGCAGCGCAGGGGTTGGGAATACGTTGGGAACGGGAGAGGACGGAGGGCAGAGCAATAGCCTTTACGACTCACCCATAGTATCAAACGATCTATCCGACCATTAAGATAGTCTCGAAACGATTCGGTAACCTTTGGGTCCGTGGAAAGCGATACGCTATCAAGTTGGTAGCCCGGTCGCGCGGCATTTCGGTGGAGCGTATAGGAAAGCCGCCCTTTTGCCTCTTGTCCTCCGTCCTTTCACCCACCGCCATTTTGTCTTCTTCCGCGCATACCGCGATGCCGATAGGATTACTTACTATACTCGATGCCAGCCAAACCCTTATCTGCTTCACCTACCGATTCTATCGACGACGACCCACCCCTTCGGGGCTTCCCTGGCAATTCGTCAACGCCGTTCGGTGGTAGTTATCCACACCTCTGCTAGAATCTTGCGAATATTCTCTGGATAGTCTACTTTCTGGTTTTTCGATTTCTGGTTTTACGATTATTGAATTTATGAAAATGCTTACGTATGAAAAAAATGAATGATCTAATTTTCATTGCAGGAAAAATTGTTGTAATTGTTATTGCTACGAGAAAACAGACAGCACACACGCCAGTCGCTTCTAGCCTAAGGTATTCTTAAAATTAAATCCTAAATTAAATTCCTCTCGATGTTCAGCTATTCAGTTCTTCAGGTCTTAAATGCATAAATCCCACAGTCTACAGATCAGGATCGATAATAAGATGTTCCGTTTTAAATTATTCTACTTTTTCCCCGCACTTGGAGGCGTAAAATGTTTGCAGAAGATTCTTAAAATATTAAATTAGACAGTGTTATCATCGAGGTAATGGCACCATATGGGATCGAGACTCCATTGTATAAAGCACAAGATTCAGCCATTGTTTCAGTGCCATTGTTTCCGTCACCCTTATTCCCATTTGCTCATTGCTACCCCCATAACGTGGTCGCAAGACAAAGCCCAATTATGTGAAAAGCATATTGCACCCTGCCACGAAAACAGTCAATTTTCTTGAATAATTGCGCAGTGTCCGCTATATTTTTTAATCATGAGACACAAATTAGTCTGATGTAACGCTCAGCCATATCTAACAAATAAATAATAAAAGCACAATTCCGGGACAACATTTTACTGGTTAGCTCCCAGTTACTATGCATAGTAAATGTCGCTGTATGCAACGCAGGATGTTAATCATTTCTATAAAATTTAACGAAGCTACTGTTTAATTTAGAACCTAGTAAAACATTTAATACGGTAAATGGCTCTCTGCACGGTTCGTAATGTAGGGAGTTAGGCTGGTTATTATCTGCAACGGAATTGCAAATACTGGTTCGAGGTAGCAGGAAGAAAACGCAGAAATTGATATGCTAGTTTTGGACGGAAGTGGTGGCAGTAAGATTGTGGCGGTACTAATTAAACGTCCTTCGTTTCGCTATCCAATTCGCACGGATTTTGTTGCCTTGGCAAACGTTGATCAGAGGAATCATTGGAAGTGCTATCAGATTGAGACTAATACGGTAGTAGATAATGGCACTTTCGTGTACCCAGCCGCTCGCTGTCTTTGCCCATTACAGCCACCGTAAGGGTCTCAGCCGAGGAAATGTTTCCGCCGAAATAGGAAGTCGTTTGTCACCGTACTCCCATTTAATCGGCGTTTCTGTAACTTTAAATGGAACATCCATTTTATTTAAACAAACCTAGACAATTCTCCCCATCCGTTTTACCAGCTTCTATCATCTCAAATTCAATGAGAGATTCAGAATTTCAAATTCTATTACTCCGTCACAGTTCTCTCATTAATCGATATTTCTGTAACTTTAAATGGAACATCCATTTTATTTAAACAAACCTAGACAATTCTCCCCATCCGTTTTACCAGTTTCTGTCTTTTCAAATTTAACGAGAATTTCAGAATTTCAGATTCTTTTAATCCGTCACGGTTCTCTCATTAATCGATATTTCTGTAACTTTAAATGGAACATCCATTTTATTTAAACAAACCTAGCCAATTCTCCTCGTCCGTTTTACCAGTTTCTGTCTTTTCAAATTTAACGAGAACTTCAGAATTTCAGATTCTTTTAACCCGTCACGGTTCTCTGATTTAATCGATATTTCTGTAATTTTAAATGGATTCTATTGAAACAAATCTAGACTCCTCATCCCAGTCTTCTTATTTTACCAGCCACTTTCTTTCCAGATTCAATGAGCGTGTTAGGGTGGTCGGACCACACTGTTCATCGAAAAAGGGGGAAAAGGGAGTGTTTTAAAAAAGGAGCGATCCCTTATCCTGTTCATGAATATTATCTGTCCACGAACCGTCCCTCTTCTTCCGAGTAAAGTTTGCAGTGGAATTTCAACAAGAGGGTGACGTTAAACCTGAATTTTCGCAATTTATTGTACACTGAATCGTATAGGGTGGTCCATTGAGTTGGATTGAAGCAAAATAGAGGAAGAAATGTGAGACGATCATTCTAGATATTAAGTGATAAAATATATGTCCAATGTATTCGATTCTTTAGGTTGTGTGACCTACGAGTGTTGTAAGAGATTAAACAAGTAGACAGACGTTTCATTCAGTAGGACACCTTGTATACTTCTACCTCGCTTTCCGTATCAAAGATCAGCGGCAATCAAGCCGTCAGCAGGTTGCTTGACAAGGGTAGATTGTCATCTCGGCTTCAGAGCGACTAAATTTTACGTCTCGGGAATTTAATCTACAAGGTAATCTGAATGGATGAAGAATTCTGCAAGAATCGTTCAACGAGCCATTCTTCCTTGCTACACGTAGACAACGAATTTTTATAGAATTAATAATTACGCCAACGACGAAAATATATTCCATATGAAACAAATGAACAAGTACTTCTGAAGACAATGAATATATTGATAACTCGTGTATTGTTGAAGTTAGCAATCACTGCAAGCATTATAAATCTGGAGGCCATTTTTAAATCAGTCGATAGACGCTGTGTGATTTTTATTCTCTTCCAGGACGAGTATTTTTCAAGTAGAGAGTTCGCAACTACAAAAACAAGAGACTCTTCTTTTGAAAGAACTGTCAATATTTTAATCAAGCAAACAAACTACCCCTCTTCATGTTAACCCTCATGTCAATAACCGGATTCCCGGGAATCCACTTTCAATTTCCTTTTATAACTTCTTGAATATTTTTGTCGACAAATAACAAATTTATTGTAGATTTTCACAGATGCATTTATATTTGAAGAATAAAAATATGCATTGATATTATAAAGTGCAACATCATTGAATATCATAGACAACATTGGTTATTGATAGGATTACAAAATTCATGAATAAGTTAAGAGACAAAAGCAGATATATCCACATTTTGATGATCCCACAAGGGTCACCCGTTATTCTAGCACTCGGACCGGTCAAAAACCCACAACGGGGGTGGAACAGACACCGGGGGTGGCCCGTGGGGGCTCGAGGTCGTCTTGATCAAGACCATTTAACGGGGCTCAGGAAAAACGCGCGATTCGAAACTAGAAACGGCCAGATAAAATATAAAACGCAATAAGGGTATTCGGTTAAGAGGCGGGCGGTAAAAAGACGTCGGCCGTGGGGGTGCCCACCCCCTTCAACCCCCTGGTTTCAACCCCCTCGGTTGAAGGGGGTGGGCGAGCGGGCGGGGGTGTCATGCATATACATCGAAGGGAATGGAGAAGCGGCGCGGTGTGTGGTTGCGAGGAAAGTGGGGATAGAGCATGCGCGGAAGGGGCATCGTCCGGAAGCAGCCCCGTGTTTCACCGTTCCCCCTAGCGCGGGAAAACCGGCGCGGCGGAAAACGGGGGGAGGCGGGGGCTCTGGTCGTGGCTCGGGGTTTCAGGGGGTTGGGGCGGGGGCGAGATGGGTTCCGTGAGTTTCTAGGATGGTTTCGGAGAGCGGAGAAGGGGTGGAATGGAATGGAATGGAATGGAGTCGAGCGCAGTGGCCGTAGGGCGAGCGAGGGGGTTGTCGAGGGGCCGAGGGGTCCGGAGATTGATAACGCAATTCCAAGACTGCCATTACCCCCGTCCACCAAACTCGCTCCGGCGCTTCTATCTTTTTTGCTTTTCTGTTTCCCTCTCGCTCGCCGTCCCCCGTCCCCTTTTCTCTCCCGCCCCTTTCCGCCCCCGTTCCGCCGAGCCGAGCCGGGGGAACCGGCGAGTTTTAGAAATGTTAACTCCATAAATGCCACGCCGTTCCCTTCTTCTTCTTCGTCGCTTTTTTTTCCGCCTCCGAAGGTTCCGGCCGAGGTGGACCCGCACACGCAGCCTCGCGGATAAAAAGGATTAGGGAGGATGAAGGATCGTGTGCGGTAGAACCTCGATCGTTGTACAGAACGGGACCCAAAGTGCAAAAATCGGGGTAACCAGTCATAGTGATTCTACGTAAACACCACAATCCCGCCACGAGTTCTAGAACTTTGTAACGAATGAGGATTCCGTGCAATAAACGAGGTTGCAACTAGCGGGGCTCTACTGTATCGCGGTACAGTACTGCTCGGTTAAATTTACAGAAACAGCAGTTGAATTCTCGCGAGCAGGACATTTTTTCTGTCTATGTTCTGTACATTGTGTATGAAAAGAAGAGGCACTGACTTGAGTAAACCCTGTAATGGTATCCCAGGGCCTCTCATGTTCCCCAACAAAATTTCTCTACGCTAGTTTTCTCTGTTATATCGTACAACTGAAAATATAAAGTTTGCCTAACTTCTTTAGAAGATTTTTACTTAAATTATACCTCAAAAAATATCCCAGTAAATTTTCACAGAATTTTAGGACGGCCCCAGCGTGTTACTTCGTGGTTTGAGTAAACGTGATACCACTTAACGGTTAACCGAGCAGACTTTCGTTAACTTTAACCGAGCACTATTGTGATTGTTGAAGTTGCCTTTTAGCAGTGAGAGATCTAGACTCGCCGGGTGATCTAGGGATCAGATCGAGCTTTTGTTGCGACTGCTACGGGCGACAAACGTTTCCCGGTTGCACCGGCGCCGTTTGGTGTTCCGTAATTCACCCGGAATGGATCTTTTTTCCAGCCAGGCCACGGTTTTAACGATCAGCCGGGCGAATGGGTTTTATTCCGAGGCGAGGAGGTAATTTTTGCGTTCGCGCGCTGCTGGAACCGGGAAAAGGAAACGTTGAGGAACGTAGGTCGTTGGAAAAAGCCAGGCTGATCTTAATTCTAAAGACGAAAGGGGAATACCTGCGCAAGAGGTCGAGGAGTCGTGGAGATTGATAATCCAATTTCAAGACTCCCATTATCTCCGCCCACTAGCTCGCTCGCTAGCTCTCTCTCTTTCTCTCTCCCTCTCTCTCTCTCTCTCTCTCTCTCTCTCTCTCTCTCTCTCTCTCTCTCTCTCTCGACTAGCTTCGCCCAGAGACTTTCCTTCCTTCCTTCCAGATCCTTCCAGGTTCCTTTCAGGATTTTCCTTGCTTTTGACTTTTTCCTTCTATAAGAGTTGATGAATTTTATGAATGGTCCTGCACCCCCGTACAACCGCCCGGGAAATGGAACGTTTGATAGAAGATTTCGCGGGGAGAAATTCACTAAAAATCGACCGGCGATCCTCAATAAATACTAAGTGGTCTATTGTTGTGGGTCCGATTTCTAAATTGTAATGCCGCGAATTGAAAGTTTTTGCTCCTTTGTGATTATATTATCGGAGGCGGTGGAAATTGAGGTTTTTGACGTGAATATTGTGAACACTCAAAGTTTTTCCAGAATCTTGAGAGAATTTTTAGGGCCTTCAGGAAACTTTCAGGATCATAAAAATATTTTTAGGACTTCCTGAAAGGGCTCCAACAGTTCTGAAATACTTTCGAGTCTTTCTGAAGGCTTTTAGGAGCACGAGAGATTTTTCATAGCCTTCGGAGGCTCTGTAGGAGTTTGGGGGAATCTCTAGGGCCTCCAGAAAGGGCTCGAGCACGAGAATATTTTTGGGGTCTTCAGAAAGTTTCTAGGATCTTGGAAGGCTTTGTCGGGCGTCCAGAAAGAGTACTAGGACCTGGATAATATTTTTGTAGTCTTCAGAAATTTTCTAAGGCCCGGAGAGTATTTCTAGGGCTTCCAGAAAGGGCTCTAAAACCTAGAAAATATTTTCCGGCCGTTTACAACATTCTCAGAACATTGAAAGAATTTGTAAAGCCTTCAAAAGGCTCCTAAGACCTCGAGAGAAATTGTAGGGCATCTGAAAAATTAATAACATTCCAAATATACACGATAACAAACTGTCGATATCATAAAGACGAAGAGTCACACAAAACTTGCCCTCTGGCGAAAGAAATATGTAAAAATCCGCACAATAATAAACCATTAATATTTGACTTTGCTTTCGCGCGCGGTGAAAAATCGCAATAAATATGCGCGAGGGTGAAATTCACGTTCAAAGACAGCGCGAGGACGGTGCGGAGAACAGGGTCGGTCGGCGATGAAATAAAAATATCCGGCAAAATGATGGGGCGCGCGAAAGCATGAGATTCGCGTTTAAAAATTGCAAACAATTCTGCGACCGAGCGTTTTTCACCGGGAATGGTATTTCCTCGGGGTTGCTGGCTGGTTGCCGTCGGCGGCGGCCGGTGTGCAGCAACGGCGCGGCGGCGGCGTTATCCTGCGGAGGTCCCCACCAGGCCAGTATTTCCTCGGCAGGAAAGCTCGCGTTTTCGCCTCGCTTCCCAAATCCCGCCAGGAAACTTTTCAGCTGCAGACACACACCGTGGGGTTCCCGTAGGAGGCGGGGTCCAAGGCAAGAGGATACGCGAGAGGACACGCCGAGCTTTCCGAAAAATACCATCGCGACGATAATTGTGCGCGCCGGAATGCCCGCGTAGATCATGTTTATTCGTTCTCCACCCTCGGACCCCGGGGTCGACGCTATTTGTTTAAACCGGGAACGCCTTGCTGCGCCCCCCTCGAAACTTATGCGAAGTCGGTTCGCCCCTTAAAATTAAGCTTTCCGCGTGTTGCACGGGCTTTCCTTACGGATTACGCGGCGGGAACGGAGTTGCTGCTGGAAGAACGTGGAAAATAGGTGATCAACCCTTATTTCAACACCTGGGTACCTTCTGTCGATTTAATAGCAAAATTCTTGTAGATGTCTACGCTCTTCGAGAATATGAATTAATTTACATTGGAAGTACAGGAACATACACTGAAATTATGAAGCCAGCGACAGCAATGGCGTTGAAAATTTTTAAAAATTTCGAGGCTGGATCTTTAATTATTATTGGCTCGAATATTTCAGTTAAATGGTCGATTAAACACTGCTGAATAATTATGACCCTTTACTTTAATCACCGTCGTCGCCAGGAGAGTTACCGATGTAACAGACTTCGTCGTTGTCGAAGTATGAAATGAAAGGCTCTTAAACGCCGAGGGTGGAGATTATCATCCCCTAAAAACGTCCAAGGACGCGCCAGAGGTTTTTAAGTGTCGGAGGGATTGAGACGGCGCGGTTGAATTAGCTGGTAAAATAATGAAACGCGTTAAGTGACGCGTTAGTGTTGACCGTAAAGGTAGAAACAGGCGTCGCGTGGTCGAGAAAAATCCAGGAGGAATGAATAAGTACGGGAACGGGCAAGTTTACCGTGGAATGGCCGCGCATTGAGTAGAAGATAGGAAAGTGTTAATCCTGGCGAGCAACTTTGCCCCCTGTAGGGAACTTGCACGCTTATGCCGAGAGGATTTCCATCCAATAAATTTGGAGCTTTGTATAAGCTTTCCACGCTTGAGTTTAAATCCCGGCGTCGGTGCCGGGCTTACGTGCCGGTGTGTAGAGATAGCTATATATCTGTAAAGAGGAAAACCCTCTTTCCCTCTGCTCAGCGCCAGACGATTTCAAAAAGACGTGCGAAAATTATTGAATACTTTCGGGGAAAGCTCGCGCCGTTACAGTTCCGCGGCCCGTTAGTCTCGATAAGCCGCTAAAAATATTAAATCGATACCTGGGCCACTTTTCCACGATTCTTGCCGGCCATTTTATATATATACATATGTATTATATTAAACACAGTGGTTATCGTTTATGGCCGTTAAGCTCCTTCTCCGCTGGATATTTTATTCTGTTAAATTTGACGACCGGTTCACCGGTTAAAACGATCGAACGCGGGGAAAGAAACGCGAAAAGATTATAAAAGGAAGTGGATGGGATTGAAATTAAAATTAACAAATTGTCGCGCAGTTTACCGAAACGTTATTAACCCGGGTTACTGCAGTTTTATCCGACGGAAACGTTACGAAATTCCCGTGGCTTCCCGAAATATCGTTTACATATTCGCCAAATGGCCAAACGCGGCTCGCCAAGGGCGCACTAAGGGTTAATATGTATCCGAGGGGACGTTGCGAGGTCTTCGTTTCTTCGTGTATTTCTTGTCTTTCCTCTCAACTTTCCTCGCCGGAGGCTCAAGATTACAAACTTTTTATATGTACTCACGTGCCTTCCACCCCTAGTGGTCATCTCCAACCCCTCCGTTCGCTTTAACCAAATTGCTCCGACGTGACAGATAGAAAAAATCATCCCGCAGTTCAATACCCCTTCCCTACCTTAGTCTTCCTAGGAAACCAATCTGGCATAATTTCTGTCGCATCTCCTTTCATGTTCCTCACACAGCTCCTGGGCTCTTAGGGACATCGAGAGAATTTAGAAGACGTTTAGAAGGCATCCAGGGCCTCGAAAGAACACTTCCAGAATCTTGACAGGATTTTTAGGGTCTCCAGAAAGGGCTCTAGAACCTCGAGAATATTTTTGGGGTTGTCAACAAACTTCTAGAACATGAGAGAATTTTTAGGGCTTCCGGAACAGACCCTAGAACCTTGACAATATTCTTAGATCCTTCAAAGGGTCTTCAGATTTATAAAAATATTTGCAGTGCTTTCAGAAGGGGCATCAACTGAAAGTACTTTAAAGTCTTTCTGACAGCTTCTAGGATCTCGACAAGATTTTCCATAACCTTCAGAGAACCTCTAGAACTTCGGAATGATTTTTAGAATCCCCAGAAAGGGCTGCTAAACATGTAGAGTATTCTGAGGGTATTCAGAACACTTCCAGCGCCATAAGAATATTTGTAGAGCTATCAGAATGGGCTTCAGGACCTCTAAAATATTTTGAGTACCTTTAGAAGACTTCTAGAATCTCGAGAACATTTTTAGAGCCTTCAGAAAGGGTTGCAAAACATTTGGAGTATTTTCAGGGCCTTCAGAAGACTTCCAGCGCCATAAGAGAATATGTAGGGCTACCAGAATGGGCTCCAGGACCGCTAAAATTTTTTGAGTACCTTTAGAAGACTTCTGGAATCTCGAGAACATTTTTAGAGCCTTCAGAAAGGGCTGCAAAACATTTGGAGTAATTTTAGGGCCTTCAGAAGATTTCCAGTACCATAATAGTATTCGTAGGGCTATCAGGATGGGCTCCAAGACCTCTAAAATATTTTGAGTACCTTTAGAAGGCTTCTAGAATCTCGAGAACATTTTTAGAGCCTTCAGAAAGGGCTGCAAAACATTTACATTATTTTTAGGGCCTTTAGAAGACTTCCAGCGCCATAAGAGAATTTGTAGGGCTACCAGAATGGGCTCCAGGACCTCTAAAATATTTTGAGTACCTTTAGAAGCCTTCTAGAATCTCGAGAATATTTTTAGAGGCTTCAGAAGATTCTCACAGTAATTCTGAACACGAGCCATTAAATGCTGAATAACTGAAGTCAATAAATTGACGATTGCTTCACCCTTCACCCGGGCCGAGTAGAAAAGTTTTGCGGATCGGACGGACGATCATCGAACTTTGGTCGAACACGAATTTCATTCCCTAGGGAGCAGCCCAGACGGCGGGACATTAAAAAAGGTTCGGAATGAAAGGGCGCGAGGCGGTTCGCCGTACGTGGATAGGTACGTATGTAAACAAGGGATCGAATATAGACGAGGAAACAGTGCGCGCCGATGCCGGGAACGAATTCCCATGCGGGAGTAAGATATTGGTTTTCATCCGGCTCGTTTCAGTGCTCGTAACGTTTGATAAAAATGCGTGTTACGCGTTCCAGGCCAGACCCGGCTCGGACCGAAAGGGCGCCCAGGGAATCGTACGCGAAGAGATCACGAGAATTCTCCCCCTGGCTGGTCCCTCTTCAGGTATTTGCTTATAAGAGGGTGACGGCCAGGTCTGGCCCTATAAATACCTATACGCGATGATATCGCCACCTCCGGCAGATTTTTCAGATACCGAGCGACGAAAATGCTCGGCTACCCCTTGGTCCCGCCGGCAAACAGTTACTTTGCATGCGTGCCGATAGCGAGAAGCTTCTCGAACCGGAAAAATTCAATTTTCTATTGGTCATTCCTCCCTCGAAATTTTTCGCAAAAATATTCCCGGCAGATCCGCCGGCCGGATAATCCGAAAACCATCTTGAAAGGTCTCAAATACGAAAACGCCTAGATGCTTATGAATAAAAATGAATATTATCCGAACGGGAGAAAATTGACTATCATCGACGACAATTGACATTTTCTTTTCTCTACTATGTTCGCTTAGTACGACTGTGATTTTATTAACGAAGGCTGATTTTTCGGGCAATCTCGATCGGTTAAATCAGCAAGTCGGATTTCCCGGCGCAAACTTTCACCTTTACTCGCGCGAACATCATTGCAGTCGGCGAGGAATAAGTTCTGTCTCTTACGATCCGTTTCCCTCATTTTCTCGGGAAAGAACCGCTTCCGTAATGGCCGCGCGAGATTCAGGGCGTAATAATCTAGACGGCAGACGGAAGCCATTTTGGTGCGCATACTGATGTGCCGCGGCTCGATCATTACCCCGTGTTCCTTATTGTAAATATGGTCGATGAACGCCAGGGATTTTCGTGTGGTGCATCCTCTCGTCCCGTTCCGACACGGCACTTAATTTTTAGAATACGTCTCGGTGAACGGTTATGTCTCATTTATTCGAAAACGCTCGCGCACGAGTCGTGCCGCCATGGGATTGCGACACATGAACCCGTGCAAACGACTTCTCATCGATCCACAAATTAACATGGAACTCGTTAAGTCTGCATTATGGTCTCGTAGAATCGAATTTTTATACTGGATGCTAGTCTTTAAAAATTCGGTGATTTTCAAGGGGGTGGTTTGCGAGAAACAATTTTCGAGGGAGAAATAAAATCGCGTTCATATTTTTATTTGTACTTAACGACTTAACCCCTTGCCCTACAATATCGAGTCATACTCGTGACGAAGATTCCGAACAAAGTCTAATAAATATGTGTGTTGTTAATTTCCTTTCAACCGAAATCAAATAAAAGGAAACGACGATTTTATTGCATCGGTAATACCACTATTCACACTACACAACATAAATTCGAGGACCGCGAAATAAGTATGTAGAGAAACGCAATAAAGAAGCGCAGAACGTGCAAAAATCTGGGCGTGTCGCGGGCAAGCATTTCGCAAACAAGGCGGCCGAGGCGAGCATCCATCGCGATTTGATAGTAATCCAGCCATAACAGGCGTTACAGGACGGCAAGTCCGAGCGAAATACGAAGGATCTCGTGGACGTGAGGCATTAATCCGTTCCGCGGAAGAGAAAGAGGGGCGCCGGTTTTATTAAATTAAGATTAACGCGGCGAGCGGTTGCGGCTGCGTGTTCTCGGAGTTCCTTCGGGGATTTTAATGAGCGCGGGGCGATCGGGACTCGAGGCGTTCCCTAATGAGTCGATTTTATAGTCGGCCGATTCTAGTCGTCGGAAAACAGGGCCAATTAATTGCAGGAGCCGGCGTCTTTTATCCGGATTTATCGCGGCTACCCGAGTCCTCGTGCGACGTACGGACTTCTGCGTTTGGGATTATCGGCCGGCCGTAAAAGCAATTTATACGAATTCACGATTTATTCGCGACGAAACCGCGCGTTTAATCGTCCCCGCGGCGTTCGTTGTTTTCTGAAACCTGAAACCGCTATCGGCCTATCCTCTCTGCCGTTCTTAAATTGACGAACTCTCGCTTAATTGCGGGCTCGATCGATCCGGGAGCCTAACGATCGACCGCGAATTCCGATTAGCCAGTGATTTATCCCCGTTTAATTGATACTAACGAAGATTACGCGAGAGAGAGAGACAGAGAGAGGGGGCGAGAGACGGGGGGAGAACTGGGAAGGGAAATCGTGGATTTCGGTCGGAATATCAAATTTCCCGTTTCGAGCGTAACTCGGTTGCAACAAGCGGCAATGATAGCCGAAGCCAGAGAGCGCTCGGGATCACGAACAGCCTCTTGGTCTAAGCGGGCTGGATCGGGCGCAGAAGGTGGATGGGGATACGGCCCGATAAACACCGCATTACTCCACTGGAAGAGCATTTCTCGCGCCAACATACGGCCTACGAACGTAAGCTCGGTCACCTATCGGCCGGGTCGATCTAGATTAGGACACTTAGCCGTAACAAATTTGAATCTGATTACTTCGAACGAGATTGGACGGACTTTGCCCCGGAATCGGCCCGCTAAACAACCCACGACGATCCAGCACTCGTTCCCATCACGATTTTGCGTTTGTTATGAGATTTCGACAAATATTTACACACATTGAACAATTCTTTTTACCATTTGTAGCCTAAAGTGATTTATGTAGATTTTTTAAATCTGTTGTAATGTAGAGGAAAATGTGTTAAAGACACATGTTTTAATAAAGAAGGTAGAAAAGATGAACAAACAGCTGTTACAAACTAATCGTCTTTCTCATCTTCTTTGAAACGTGTGTTTTTGTCCCAGACTAATGTCCCATTTGATGTTATCAAACTGCGGATTTCAATGCAAAATAAACATTTTCTGTATCGATAACGACGCACAGGAGCCAGTCAGAATTTTCTTCCTTCCCTTAATAATTTGAATCCATCTCATGCTATAAACTGCTTCTACTCAGTTTTACAAAAAATACCGTAAAATCCGCAATTCTATATATTATAGATACGTATAATAATAATCTTGCTACTGTACATGTGTAGGATAATAAATTTGATAGTATTATACATTTCCATGGTGTTTAATGAAATAGATTCACAGCGTAATTCCACAAACACGCGATAACATGATTTCTACGATTCTCTGAGGACAAAATGGCGTTCTCCAGCCGGTTTAAAATCGAGTATCGATCAGAGCTAAATTTTTCCGGGTGATTCGAAATCGCCGAGAAGAGACCCCCCGGTCGTTGCTTATCGTCCTATGTAATTGTAACGATAATAGCCGTTGGGGCCGATAGAACGGAGAATTATCAAAATGTCCGAGGCAGAGAGGGAACGATGAATCTTCTCGGTTCGCGGGCTGATCAGTCGAACGGGATCGAAGTGGTCGCATCCCACAAATCCAGGGCCGGCCCTCCATATGCATATTTTCACAATATCGCACGGTCCCGTGTTGCCTCAGGATAGGTACACGTAGATCCCTCATAAGGGAGATATCGTTTCCGAATCAAATGACCCATTCCGTTTTAGTGGCGCCATTTAACCGACATCTATGCGCCTCTGGCCATCCGACACACGAGGTAACGTTACACGACAAACATAGAAAGTCTCGCCAACGGGGGCTTTCGGCCATCCCTCGATAATACTCCCACCCGCCCGCGCGAACCGGCAGACCGCTCTATATCTCTCGTTCTCGCACGGCTAGAGCAATTAACAGTTCTCTCGTTGATCATCTCGCCATTTGTTTCAGATTTTATCGGCGGCGCGTTGCTCGACCGTTGATTGCGACTGTTGTCGCGCCGATCCGCGCAACTTCGAATTTCACACGATCCCTTAAACCATCCGCGATCGCTCTGCCGTTATTGTTCAACGCTCCGCGCCATTTTTCGAAGACGACTCTCCTCTCCATACACTTGAAATTTCACATTTTGACGCTTCGACGATAGAAGGTTGCATCAGACACTTTATACGAGCTCTTAAAACGGTGATGGATGTATTTAGTATGTTGTAGGAAGAATTAATGTAGATTAGGATATAGAGTTCACATATATTAACCCTTTGCACTTGAGTGGTGACTCTGAAGCACCACTAGAAATTGTTGTGGCATTATTTCAAAGAAATTATTAGGACCTTGAATAAGTTCTCGCTGTTTCTTAAAAAATGACAGTAGCAGTACCCCGTTCGTGGAATTTCGAATGGTAACACACATGCAAGGCAGTAGTGTATCTAACCTTAAATTTCAGTGTATGGTAGTTCACTTTAGTGTAAACAAAGTAATTTTTTCTTAGTTCTGAAAATGCCTACTTTTGTGCCAAATAAAGTGTATTTGCGGGGAATTTTATTGCACTACTTTATTCAAAAGAAATCTGCAGCTGAAGCACATAGAATTCTTGTTGAGACTTATGGGGACAATGCTTTGTCGGATACGACATGCAGAGACTGGTTTCGACGCTTCAAAAATAATGATTTTGAACTTGAGGATAAAGAACGTTCTGGCGCACCGAAAAAATTTGAAGACGAAAAGTTGGAGGAATTACTCGATCAAGACCGATGTCAGACGCTAGCAGAACTTGGAAAAACATTACAAGTAGATGAGTCAACTGTTTCATAACGTTTAAAAGTTTTAGGAATGATCCAGAAGCAAGGACATTGGGTAAAAGCTTTTATTTTGTAAAAGAAACAGCGAGAACTTATTCAAGGTCCTAAACAAAAAATATTACAAAATATTTGTAACATTACAAAAGTTTTATTCAATAGATTCGTAAACATTTAAATATTATATGTGTAAATCGGAGCAGTTTCGTATGAATAAAATGAAAATATTCTAAGACGAAAGAAAAATTTAGTTTTAGAATGAAAATAGCGCCGAGTGCAAAGAGTTAAAACAAAACTTAACCTGTATATTTCAAAAATAAAATCGAGCAGGAGGGAAGTGTTGTTAGAGAATCTGTCCTATAAATAGGGTACCTTGTTGTTTAAGGTAATTTGTTGTAGCAAGGATTAATCTAGAATAAGATATAGAGTTCACATATATTAAAACAAAACTTCGTGACCCATACATTTAAAAAATACTAAAATCGAACAGGAGGGAAGTGATGTTAGAGAATCTGTTCTAGTCGAGAATCTAATTTTTCTTACCTGTTCCTATACGAATAAGCTAATATTAATCTCGACGGAGAAGAGAACCCAGAAATCTAAAGACAATAAACTGAACTGACCGAGCTAGAAGAACACAGCTCGTGACGATCTGCTACAGGAATTCAGTCCCGCGTGTTCCTCAGTTTGTAAATTGTTACCTCAGGAAAAATTCTGCAGGACTTCGCGGTACAGCGTGACCAGTGGTCGTTGCAATGAGTAAAGCCTCCGGGAAATAATTATCGGGATGAAGAGGTAGACACTAACGAAGTTGGGTAAGGTCCATTACAGGCATCGAAGTTAGCGGATAGTTGGCCGTTTTAAGGAATACCAGGGCTCCGGGCAAGTTGGCGAGCGCATTTCCTCGACCTTCCGCCCTTCGCACTAACTTAGCATTCCCTGCTTAGAAAATAAGAGGAGGTCGACCGACGGCTGTGTAACAGCATCTGGGACCACATCCAACGCCTCCGGATAAGATGGTTCTCTCTCGCAGGG
Source organism: Halictus rubicundus (assembly GCF_050948215.1). Taxonomy (NCBI): domain Eukaryota; kingdom Metazoa; phylum Arthropoda; class Insecta; order Hymenoptera; family Halictidae; genus Halictus; species Halictus rubicundus. The sequence continues at coordinate 5,214,654 of NC_135152.1, forward strand.
GGGGGGGGCGTATGAGGGCAAATCGGCGGGGGTGGAACACGTGTTCGATGTTCCGGGTGTGGAGAGGTAAGAGGCGCGGGTGGCTGGCAGAAAAATAACGCGGGGCGAGGGCACCGGATGTAGTAGGTAAGACGTCGTTACGCGCATCCGGCGCGTCCTACAGAATCCGAATCCGAAGTTACCAAGTCGAACCCCGACGGCGAGCCATTCGGAGAGTTCTCTGTTTATACGAATGGCTTCGAGGACACCTTATAAAAAGTCTAAATCATCCCCCCTCCTGCTCTCTCTTCTGGATCGCAGGAGAGAGAGAGAGAGAGAGAGGATATTAATGGCGTTTTCGTCGGCCGTTCTCATTTATTCCGGGAGAGGAGAATCCGCGATGGCAGCCGGCGGCGGGAAGACCAGCCGCCTTTCCAATCTGGCAACCGACCAAATTGGAAAGCGCGCAGTTGCGAAGTTTTCCCTTCGCCCGGTAGACTTGGCCCGACTTCGAACCGAGCCAGGAATATGTATTACGGCAAAGTAATCCAATCCCGGTGAATGTTACCGTGGCTTCCATTGATTCATCGGACAATCTGCGAGAGAGCGTTTAGAGCACTGCCCCCCACCCCCCGGGTGAAGAGTATAGACGCAGGAATTAGATGATATTCGGCTGTCCGCGGGACCTTGGACCCTCCGCGCCTCGAAAAACACCCTCGAGTCTTCTGAGTTAATGGTTCGCTCCTCGTGGAAGAAATCATTCTGCTACTTCAGAAGACAATATTTTGAGCGAGAAAATTTTCACGTTTAACACTTTTGATGATTGTGCAGATGGCGATCTTCGATTCCACATTTAGAGTGTTGTTCGTCAATTTCCTCTTTCATTGTAATGGTATTTTATCCGAGCAGAACTTGCAACTGTCCCGACCGCTGCACCGTCGTGCACTCTGGCGGAAGACCCGCCGTCCCGGAGACATCAAGCAGAAATCACGCGGATGGCAGCCTAAATCTTTTCGATAGCGTCGGCAAACACCGGAGGCGAGCGACCCGATTTTCTGCTGAGTCCGCGTAACGCCGGCGATTTCTCGCGCGTTCCCGACTAGACTTACTGAACGACCATAGCGCATTCGTGGCGGTGGTTCGACACTGGGCCAAGGTGATCGATCACAGGATCCTTGGGACTCCAGAATGTCCTGCTGGAACGGGATTCGCTTGCGATCGGCGCATAGGTTATAAGCTGGCGGTGATCCAAATTGAAAAATACATTCACGAGGTTTTCTTTGCCCTTTCCGGGGGCTGGGAAAGGGTGGCGAGGGCGAAGGGAGCCGGAATGATATAATGGTTCGTGGAAAATGCGGGTTGAAAGTTAGGGGTTCAAGGGGCTGTCTTTCTCTCTGCTCTTTCTCTCTCTCTCTCCGGGCATAGGGGCGGCGAGTTAGGGGCGGGGGTGGATTTATAATGAAAGCCGTGGAGTTGGACTTGGATTTGTGAGGGTACTACAGCCCTCCCAGCCCGGCCAAAGAGGCAGCCACCCATCCAAAGAGGCAGTGATCCACGGTGAACCAGCCGAAGGGAACCAGAGGGAACCGGAGAGGGATACCCGACAAGGAATCCAATCGCCACGTGATCTGTATAATAGCCGTGCTAAACCTCTCCACCCTTCCCTACACCCCGTGCGCGATATCCCACGGGTGGAATTGCAAATAACAAACGTCTGCCTATCGCCTCGGACCATCCCCGAGCCTACACTGTCGCCAACGGGTCCGCAAGAGTTGCCAAAACGAACTACAGACTAGGTTTAGCATGTCGAGTCTGTGCGGTACGCGGTATAGGTTGAACGAGACGGAGAGATGCTCGTGAAACGGAGCCATAAATCCGTACAAGTTAGCCGGTGCAGCTGCAACCACGAGATGGCTACGGCTTAATTAACCTACGACGCGAGGCACTAGACCGGAAGCGGTTTAATGAGGTTGCACGGGATCGGACGGCACGCACGTGAAATTTTGAAATGGGAAATTAGCTGAGAAACTGTTTCGCAAGAGGAGCCTGATCGTTCCGAGAGATTTGACGCCACCGGCGCGGCGTGGTCTGCCGTGGATCGTGGGCTGCGTTAATTGTCGGAGGATGGCTGGCGCGATGTGAATCGGGCTTGATCGGCGGTGGACTTGTTTCGGGAAAAGCGGTGTTTGACGGGTGCGACGAAATTGCGAATGACTTTGCTTGCTTTTGTAGAATGTGGTTCGATTCAGACGTTGTGTTAATTATTTTTATTTTAGTAGAAAATACTTCAACTTAATGCATTTTCCTTATATAGTTTGGGCTCTGATTCGGACACTGGCTCGATTCATTTGCATTTTAGTCAAGTCGTGTGTACTTTGTAAATGTAAAAACTATGTAGACTATGTAAATCGATGAAGAAGGTTCAGAGAAATCGGTAGCGCAAACTATGCTTGAAGAAGTACAAGGAATCGGCTCGGTTGCAGGCTATCTCGGCAGCGGTAGGACACGAGGAATGAAGTTGACGTCCGCGCGGACTCTGTCGGCGGATTAGTCGCGACGCGTTATAACGTAAGCGTTGATGAGAGGAAGGTACATTCGTGACCGAGACTAGGATGTGCTCCAGCAGTCCCTCAGTGGCTCGTTAAGGCATTTGCATTTCATTTCGTCCCTCCCATCCTCCCCTTCGCCGCTCGTAGCTTCCACGGCAGCAGCCCCTCTTTTCCCGTATAAATATTAATGCAACATCCTCCTCTCTCGGGGGGTTTTTGTTCCTCTTCTGTCCTGAAGAGCGGCGCCCTCCTTCTGCCGAGTACTTTGAATGCTGATGCGCTAGCCTCCACAGCGTCCTTTCTTCTCTCTTCTCTCTTTCCATCTCTTCGTCTGTCTATCTCTCTCGATTCTTGCCAGCCGAGCGGAATACTCGCGCACACGAGCCACGTTCTTTAATGAAATACGATTTACGAATATTTCCGAGAGAGGGGAATAAAAACAAAAAAAAAAAAGAAAATAATGGGAGAGAGGGAAAGAGAGAAAAGAGGCACAGCTTCACGGTTTGTTTACCGTTCGGCTGTTTCGGATCGCGGGAAATGGCGGGTGAAGTCAGCTCGATGGCCCTGAAACCGCCGTTAGTCTCCGCGGGACTGCCGCTCGATGTGCGCGACATAATTGCGACCATTGCTTACTGTGTACTGTTTTCTTTACGGAACGGCTCTCCCCCGGAAAATGTCCCCGGACTCTGAAAAACTTTTACGGCGCTGTTTTGGACTAGAAACGACGCTGCCGGGTCGCATTAATTGCGACCGCGCCGCGCCGTTCAAATTGAAATTTAGCTGACCGACTGGAGAAGCTTTTCCCATCTCCTGCGACCCAAGATGCACTTTCTCGAACTTTGCACTTGAACCAATCTCTTTTCACCCCCGTGTTCATTGACCGAAGAGAATGTACAATACTTTGCCCCTAGAACGAAAATCTTTGCGAAAAATGACAAGAAAATCGAATTCGATGAGTTGATTTTATGTTCAAACTAATGATATAATAATTTGGTGAAACAGTAGAAATAGTAATACGGTGAAATTAGTAACAGCGCAAGGGTAGGCGAGCAATGGCCTCCAGCTGGAATTTGTTAATAAATTCTGCCCGAAGAACATTTACTCCCGATTATCGAGCTACCTGTCGTCAATAATTTACCTCTGTCCACGCCAGGCAAATTAATTACAAAGTAAAGACCGTCGAGGGGTGGCGGCCATATAAGTATACGATTTCCCGGCAGAGCATGGTCTCGGCTTGCATATCTGAGATGCTGGTGGCGGCGAAAACCGCGGGATAGAAAGGCGAGTCTGTGGGGCGGGTAAGGCGGGTCTGGAAAAAAGGGGGAAGAAGAAAAAGAAAGTAAGATGGAAGCGGATGTATGTCGGGCACGTAGCCGCGGGGATTGCCTCGATGTGCCATAGAGGCAATCATGCCGGCAATGCAGAGGCCCATCTTACCACGTTACCGCCCTGCATATACCTACCCCCGGCTATTCCGTATATATTTACTGTCTCCGTACTTCCACAAACCGTGGCCTCCCTTCTCTGTCTCTGTGTCTGTGTGGCCGCGTGTGTCCGCGTCTGTCTGGCTCTTTCTCGTTTTCTCCTTCGCCGCTTCTCCTACACCGTCACGTACCTCAAAAGAAATTCGCGGAAATCCGAACGTGAAAATACGGAACACCCGACCCGTCCTCGCATTCTAACACCGACCCGCTCGGATTTAGGGGAGGACGCGCCCTACACATTTTAATTGCTGTCATCGTGCCCCTGTAGTTTTCTCCCGTTTTCTCTACCCGCAGATTTCGCACGAATATATTTCCCTTCGTCGATTTTCTTCAGCGACTGCGGCGGCCATTGTTCACCAACCCTTAACTACTTCCAGCTCGATGGCAATATTAACCCCTTGTACTACGATTTATTTTACGATTGCAGCGATTGGAGCTTCTTTGTCGTTTAAAATTTCATCGAAGAAGCAAGTTCGTATGCCTGTATATTCTCCCATATAGCCTATTACTATGCTAATACTGTTGAAGTATTTAAAATCGATATTCGAACAGCAACCATTAAAACTCGAATAGCACAATATCCAAATGAACCCAATTCCTTGCTAGAGCAATTGCACGGGGAGCTTAAAAATTCCAGTTCCCCTATCAATTTTAAGACACTTTGCTCGCGAATAAAACTGTCCAGCATCCCCCGGAAGGAAAATACTGTTATATCGAGCATGATCTATTTTATAGGGGATCTTTCCCGGCGAATCCTTTCCGCCAACCTGAATCGGCATCGTGCATCCTGCATCGCGACAATTTACGCCGTCGAATAATCTGATCTAGAAGAAAGGAGCGTTTAGAGAAGGCGTTTCCCCCCTCGAATACATTCGCACACGAATTCGCCTCCGGTGAAAATAGCTCGCTCACGTATCCCCGGTAGATACCGTTAAGGTGGCCGAATGGATGGCACCTTAAATTAGCATTAGGCGACGTATCCGTAGTTACGATCGGGTAATTTAGCTTCCGCGGCCATTGCATGCCACCTACGTCACCAACTAGTAAGCCGAGAAGACTGGCGGGATTCGTTTTCCCTTTGCAATGAAGATCTAGGTGGCTGAGGCATTTAGGTTGCCGCGCTAACCTTACCGTCTCGTAGACTTGATGTATTTTATTCCGGCATACTCGTTCATTCCAACGGGGACGAAGGAGAAATCTGTCTGGGACTTCGCCACTGATGTGCTGCGGACCCCTCGATCACTTTGCCCTCGATCATTCATTAAATGGGACGTGAAAATGATAGCGGGAAAACGATATCACTTTCGGCCTACTGAGATCATTAAAGAGACAAAGGGGTTTATAAGCGACACCTGTTCCTTACAAGATCCGCGATCATTAGGAAATAGGATTGGGATAACTCCAAAAATTGTTCATCCCCGAAGCATCATACAGAGGGGTCTCGGCAATTACAGAAAAGCGTCCCGAGATGAAAATGAATCGCAGAAAGAAAGCGGGTGAATCAGGATAATTGAAAGCCGGCAAAGTGGATGAGCGTCTGCGATTAGCGGGGGTGATTTTGCGCAGGCGGTGATTCGTTTCTCGTTAGTCGGGGGACGTGGGGGGCTGATAAAGCATCGGCTCCGGAGCGGAATATGATCCCGGGCGACGTGGTATCGTCGTCGGATTCGGAGGCTTGGCATTAGTGAGTCGCGAGGGTGATTCTACGGAAGCTCTATAGTAAAAGCTGCCGGCACGAGGCGACGGTAGCTCACCAGCGTTTCATTAGCGGAAGATGCTCCCCGCGGGGGCGTACAGAGAGGTACGGGGATGTTGTGGAAGAACGGAGACGGTCGCAGAACCCTGCCAGGGAGAGAGAGAGAGAGAGAGAGAGAGAGAGCGAGAGAGATGGAGAAAGTAAGAGAGATGGAGAAAGTAAGAGAGAACGCGACGGTTGGCTCGAGCTCGGAGAAGAAGGTGGGACGGGGTTGTCGGAGGCGGGAAAGCGAGATTAGAATCCCGTGCATGGTTGGAGGCGCATATATCGGCGAATAACTCACGTCCAACGGCGTGTATCTTCCTCCCGGATAGCTTTTCCTTATTCGCCCGATCTCGAAAATGTGATAAAGTCGTTACGGGCCGGTTTAATTCATCCCCTTAATGGCGGAGCCGCGCCACCGGGCGAGCCGAGCGTTATTAATTACCATACTGTCGGAGGAGAACTGGTTTATAGGAGACGACGGGTATTCCCCATATTTATCGAGCACAGTTTTCGAATAGTTTTATCCGGCGGGCTACGGGCGTCTTCTTCGATAACCGGGCCTGGTTTATGGATAATCGGGACCCGCTACCGGGGATGACTATAACTATCGATCGCCCCGCGGAACACCGGACGACGATGTTACTGCCTCCGGATCGCTGCCTGCGACAACCATGAAGCCTACACGATGGAAAAAGTATCTACAGGCTGCCGGTGGATAAGATTGCGTTAATAGTATCGTGGACTCCGGAGTGTGAACGAGATACTGATGAGACCTTCGGGAGCTGAACGCTGCCAGATAATATTCATGAGCACGCGACGAGAGCTCGCGGGACACTCGTTAGCCTCGTAATCAACGCGGTTATGACGAGGGCTACGTCTTCTGTTCGCACCTTGCACTTGCGTTTCGCAGGGGCCGACAAAACTGGGCTGTTGTCTCGTGTAATTCGTTAGGCGACGCATCTATTATTGCACTTATAACTTAGCAAGTTTACAAATATGTGTGTATTTGCACACCTAACACAATATTTCAGCAGGCTGTCTCTCTCGTAGATCTAAATCGGTATCGTGCAACGCGATCGAACTTCTGTACACTTACGTTGTACACTCCGCGTCAGTGGGGAAAAATTTCACGCACTCAGACGCTACTGTGCTTAATAAATAGACTGCCGATTTTTATGCAAAATAAAAATTGTCTGGATTAGTTGCAAGAAACGGTAGCCATATAGCAGATTCTTCTTTTTGTTTCGCTGTCAGTCTTCGTCGTGAAAATGTTTTATTAAATGTAGGCTATGCGCTATGATTTTAAAGAACAGCGTGAATAAAATTCATCGCATCATCAGACATCGCATAGACGATGCGTGTAGAGAACGTGTGCAATTGCACCGGCTCGTTTTCGTCAGAAACGCGTAAAATTCACAGTGTTATTAATAAATTAGTGGAAACACGTCTGGTAGAGGTGAAGCGTTCAATTGTTCACGTCATAAAATAAATCGCCACGATTGTAATTTTCGTGGATAACCAGAGTCGGCGGTGACCGGCGACGGTTTCCGAGCGTCTCCAAAGCAATTCGGAAGCCGCAGGAGATTAAATCGAGGGCAAAGCGGCGCGGAAAAATGACGAAGGGGTGTCACAGGGCGTAAAAGGGGGAAAAGGGGGTTGGCGGTCTCGCGTCAATTTCGGCGGGCACGGTAAAGCAATTTAATCGGCGTCCGCGGACACTAGGGCGGCGCAATGGCGCCAATGACATTTACATCCGCGCGAAGCGAGCAGACAAAAGAGAAACGGACAGTCGAGATACGTCAGCGGAATCGCCAGCGACCGGGCCAGAGTCCGCTTTGATGGGGTTCCACGGGTCGCTGGTACGCTCGTTTCGCAGTAGCATAAATGAGAGGTGAGATTAAACCGGGGGTGACGTATGGTGCGCGTCGCGCTGCCCCAGCAACGACCGTTCCGCCCGGCTCTTTTTTCCCGTTTTTCTTTTCCCTCTTTTCCCCTCCTTTTTCACTGTTCGTTTTTCCAGTGACTCCTCTTCCTCTCTGTCCCTCTCTCCCGCTTGCCTTCCCGTGATTTTTTCCCGTTACGCTCGCTCCCTCGGTAATGGAAGAAACATAGAGGGATCACGGATCCGAATGAACACGTTAAAACGCGGAAACGAAAAGCAAAAGCGTGGGAGGGCTCCTCCCCCGGGCCGATGGGGGTTGTCGGGGATATAGGGAACCGCGGATAAATAACGCGTCGCAGGAACGCGCGCAAAAATAAACATGCGGACAAAGAAGCCTCGCAAACCTAACGACGCGATCGCGATCCACCGGCCACCCCTCACGAAAACTCGCTGGGGGAAAAATGGAGTGCGGATCGAAATACCTCGGACGTATTTATTATGGGGGTGGGAGCACACCAAAATTTAGGGAGTTCAATTTACTGGTGTAGCTCTCGTCCCTTTCTTTCTTGACCTGTTGAGGAGAGTCCAATTTTAGAGCCGGATTCATTTCAATTTTGCACGCGGTGTACCGGGATTATCGAGGACATTTTTGTGCGGGGACAACGAGACTTGAAAACCACATTTTTATAAATTAAGTCTACACGGAGGATAGATTTATAAATGAATTTTTGCGTTAATGTATCGGGTATAGAAAATTTTATTCCGATCTGCTAAATGCGAGAAGAGTGGAAGAGTACCATCATCATAATATATCTTGACATTTCAATTACTTTTTTATTCAATACTTTGATATTACACAATTTTCGAGGCTGTTAGGTTGGTACTCCAAATGATAATGGATTCTTAGTAGGTAAAGTATCAATTGCATTTGTGACAAATATGACAGCATGCAATACAAAATTATGTAGACATTACAGTTCATGTTATACTATTATCGACTTATTGAAATTATTAAAAGAAGAAATAGATTTAGCCTGTGTACCTCAACGTGAGACATTTTTATTTTGCATAAAGATCCGCAGTCTAATTATATAAGTTCAGTAGAAATTGGGGATGAATTTCAAATAAAATAAACAAGATACCTTCACACCCTTTCTCTAAACGTGGACAAAATCCTACAGTTGTACAAGAAGCACATTAACATGTACTCTCGTGAGTACGCATCAGTCTCCCACCTTTTTTACTTACTACGAACATGAAACAACTGTACCAACTGAAGATTGAGAAGGACAAATGCTACATTCCCTTGAAGAGACGGCTCCCGGCGATCGTCCAGGAATAATATCGCAGGCCAAGACAGCCAAGAGAGGAAAACCTGAAATTCTCTTGAAAATCCGGGCGAGATCCGGACTTAATCAGCCGGAGATCGCGAACGGGTCTGAGAGGACGTCTCGCAGACTCATTCTCATACTGATGCAGGTACGTCGAGAGCTTCGTCGCGACAAGAGAGGAGCTCGAGAGAGAGAGAGAGAGAGAGAGAGAGAAAGAAAGAGAAAGGGAAGGGGGGAGAGTGGAGGATCACGGATGCGGGGCAAGTGCTCAAAGCCAGAAGAGGAGCCGGTGGACAACGAGAGGACCGCGTCGTTTGGTCGGAGGGTGTTCGTATATATGCCAACACGTGGGATTAACTTGTATCCCGTAAAGCCGCCCGCCGCCAGCATACAAAGGTGGCTCGTAAGTCTCGCCGGATACCTGGCTAACGAAAATTACGATCTTACTAGCACGAGATTCTACTGTACCGGCACATTAGTTTCCTCGGCGTGTCCTCCAGCCCTCCCCCGTCTGTCCCCCTTTGGCCACCATACCACATCGCTCTTGCCCCCCTCCCACCTCCCCGTAAGCTACGTTTTCTCCTCGCCTACGCGACTCGGTACGCCTACCAGCGAAAGGAGAGAGAAGACCGGCCTCTCTCTCTCTCTCTCTCTCACTCACTGATGTTTCGGTGACTTTTTCCATCTTCGACGTCTCTTGTATTCACGGCGATAAATCTACCGGCCAGCGCCGATATCTCAGTGGAAGCTATGACGAAGATCATGGGAAGCAGCGGGGGCTCTTTCTTCTTGCCACGCAGATCCCATCGGGCTGCCGGTGCGGATATAATTACCCCGTGGGAGAAAGAGTTCGCGAATTATGGGGGTTGCGCCCCGGGAACGAGACTCCGAACCCCTTGCTGCCTAAGAGCGCTCCGGTGCCTCGTAATTATGAGGAGAGGACTGCCAGAACTGTAATTTCTCGGACTCGATTCGGAAGAACTCGAGGCGAATTCGAGGCAGTTTATTCCATCAACTGCCTTAAACGTGTAGATCAAATTAAAATAGTGATTAAATCGTAGCAACGGTCTGCCGGATCGTAGGGAGATGGAAGTAGATCGAGAATTCTGTGTAGGAACTACTGGGTTAGATCTGGGTGAAAATATGGATTTTGTTAAATTCTGAACGAAATAGGGATTGCTGTGAACTTTGTTTAATTCTGGATAGAACGAAGACTACTTCGATTTTTATTCAATTCATTCATTCTTGGATTCTGAATAAAATAAGGATTGCTTTGAATCTTGTTAACTGGTATGCACATGATATCAAGACGAAGGCGATTGTGCATAAAACTAACAGGCTAGTTGTACGACTCTACAAAAATCGATGCAAGGGATTGTACTGAATTTCTTCGTAATTTTTCCACAACGGTGAAATTGCGATGCAAATGGACGAACGAAAGGAAAATCGTCGATCACAGTTTATCTTTACGGAATACCTATGCATGTACATGAATCAGGGCGCTATGTACACTGGAATTCGTTCTCCGTAAATTTCAGGGAGCCCGATTTTTAGAGCCTGGTTTTATAGCATTACAAAATCGTCGCTGAATTTCCCTGTTTACAGCGCTTGTATTTTATTATCTCGCTTCCGACCGACGTTTTCTTCATTCCTTGATCTTCTACATTCTACATCGTACATCATGATAGTCGCGATCGATCGTTACTGTTGTCATCGTTGCCATATTATACAACCAAATACAGAGAAACTTCGTTGTGTCGATGCTTATTTCGAAAGAGTTTATATATTTTCTGAAACCGAGAAGAACGGAAGTCGACGGAAAGAAACTTCGAAAACTGTTGGTGCACAAATGCATCGGTAGTTCAGGCTGTGAATCCTCTGCGCGATTCGGAGCCTATTTCTAAATGCACAAATAAATAAAGTATTCTTTATTCTATTGAATAGAAGAAAAATCCAAGTTGACGTCCAGACACATCAAATTCAAGAATGTATTGCCTCCCATGTAAAGCGCCCTGAATGAGAATAAAATAGAATAGAAAATTGTTTGTGTACGGTGCGGATAAAGTAGTACGTTCGCACAGGAAAATTTCGCTGGATACGGCAAAAAAAACGGCTAGTCAACGACCAATTAGGGCGCGCAGGTCCCCTGAATTTTAATGGTGGAAGGCAGGAGGTCGGTCGGCGCGAATAAAGTTGGAGCGCGAATAGAAGAAACGGTCCGGAACTGGATAGAAGTTCGATCCTATGATATTCGTAGCCAATCGAGCCGTCCAATAAATGCAGATCGACGGGTGTACCTGTCCCGCCGCGCCGGAAAAACCGTTTCCTTCTCTGGTCCTTTTTCCTCCTTTTATTCTCGACACACATACATATACATATATATATGTATATATATATATATATGTATACATTTTTTGTTACTTTTGCGAGGAGGAAAGAGAAGAAGGGGAGGGGAGAGAGAGAGAGAGAGAGAGAGAGAGAGAGAGAGAGAGAGAGAGAGAGAGAGAGAGAGAATTTAGCGTCGCCATTATGCAGAACGGGTTGTATTGGCAGAGCCTCAATCCCAATTCCCAGGGATAGCTAGCTGGTCGAATGGCAAAGCCAAACAAACCTTATTTATGTCTCAATTAAAGCCGGGAATGGGATGCACCCTCGATGGAGCGGCTCCAGACAATAAAGCAGTCGAAAGAGGGAGGCGGGGGAGTGGGAGGACGAACAGAGAGTGAGAGAGGGAGAGAGAGAGAGAGAGAAAGAGAGAGAAGAGAAAGGAGGAGAAGGTGGAGAAGGTGGAGGAGATGGAGCGGGAGTAAGAGGAGAAGAATGGGGGCGGAGGGGTGCGGGGGAGGCGGAAAAGGGAGGCGGTGGAAGGTGAGGAAGAGGCGCAGGAGAGGGATGGAGGGCCAGGAAAAGGGATCGGGGATGGAGACGGAAAACTGTGGATCGTTGAACGCCGACCTCTGGACTCTGAACTTTCCGGGGGTTGGCGAGCGGTGCGCAGGGGGTTTGGAAACGGGGTGGTCCAGGGGGGAGAGGCGGGAGGGACGCGGTACACCATTGGTTTTAGCCGGCGGATTCTGCGTATATCCGAAACTGAACTAAATACCAGGGGGACACCGAGCTGCCGAGGAGATAACGAGCGAACTCGTGAAACGGCCATAGATCAGCCGGCTTAATTATCTCCACGCATCGCTGCCTACCCCTTCTAATCGCCGGCCTACACCCACGTCCGTCCGAGAGCAGCAGCCAAGTCCCCGTTCCATTGGCCGTCGAACGCGCGGCAATCCTTCGGCCACCCTCTCCGGGATCGTTTCGTCTCTATGCGCGGAGGAGACACCGCACCGCGCGGAGCGATCCGTTCGGCCGCGAGCGTGTCGTCCGTCAGGAATTTCGGGGGATGAAGTCACTCTATCCCCGCAGACAAAACAGAGAGACAAGTATAAAAATCGCTGTGCAACATCAATTTCACCTGGCGAGAAAGGGGATCCCGTTGCGACGCACCCGTGCGTCCGCATCTCTGGCTCTCTCTGTTTGCCGAACGAGGCCCGTCGACGATTTGAATATTTCATGCTTATCAACTATGCATCACGTACACTGTCTCGGCCGGCTCGTATTTACAAGAGTATCACGAGGAATCTTAAGTTTATTCCCACTTCGGCTGTATGTTTGTACGCAATAAGATATGTTGATATTCCTCCCGTCTAACCCCTTCTTTTCCTCTATCATCCCCCTCGGCCGAGCGATGCCGAGCGAGGCAACACCAACCCTCGTTCCTTTTTATCTCCGCAAAGTTTCCACCCCATCAGGCTCACCCTCGTAACCCCCACACCTCCTTCCTGGCCTCCCTCCTTTCTCCTCTTTCTCTCTCTCTCTCTCTCTTGCAACCTTCGTCCTGCACCCTGTTCCACCCTCGCCACGGAACCTCGCCCCGCGTTCCTCTTTCCGCTACCGGGCACGAACCACCCTCAACCCATTCCCTGGCAGCCCCTACCTCCTACGAAGCGCCACGGCAGTCATGGCGGCAGTTACGGAATCAATAAAAGTGGTGCTCATGCGCCTCAACTGCCGTCGCTACTGCCGTCCGCCGCCACCTCTCGCACCCCCGACCCCATCTTCCCACCCTCCTTCCAAGCTTTCCAGCAAAACCACCCCTTTCTCTCCTCTCCCCCTCTCTCTCTCGCTCTCTCTCCTCTCCGTCCTGCTCGCTCCCAGCACGCGGCACGACGCGTTCCCACCACCCTGGATTTCGTCAGCCGCCTCGCACAACCACCCCAATCCGCCCCCACGACGAGGTCTTTGAATCGCGCCAACTCCAACCTCTCTCCTCCTCGTCGTATCCATCCTTCCCGAAACTACACCTAAAACTATACACACCGACCATCCTACCTGTACCGGGTGTCCCGATAGCAATTTTTTCCTTCACCCATCCCCGACCGGAGCGCACCGCGGACAGTAAATCGCTCCCGCGTAACGCCGGACGCCACGCTGAATTTTGATCGCATATGTGGATCCTGAAGACCACGGATCCTTGGGAGAGACGTCTCCCGTGCTGTAGTTTCGTTATCCCCCTGCAGCATTTCTGGAATTCATGGGGAAGTCGCATGGCGCCTAGCAACTCGGTGCTTGTCGTGTTTGATTTTCAGTCTTCTGGATCTTTTCGAGATCTCCGAGAATACGTGTCACTTTGAGAGGGACATCTTCAAGCTATTAACATTACAACCTCCTGCACCGTGTTTCTTTAATTACCGAGAAGTTGCACAGCTTCTGATAACGCGATTCGTTGTGACCCTATTTGATTTCGGTCTGTGAATTTACTCGAAGGAATACGCCCGGAATTTTGGTTTAGCTCGAGGGTGGGATGTTAGGTTTCAATTTCTGTGTCTCAGGAAGGGTGGAACTTGTTTCGATCGTTTTCAAGTGTTCCAGAGGAACAGAGGAGTTTGAAATCTTGATTTGAGTGAGTACAGAGAGATTCATCCCCTATACTGGAATACTCGTAAAAGGTGTACGTCCCTTTGTCCGCACGAAATAAGCCAACAATTTCAGGTTCTACGGGGTTATGTGCCTCGAGTACGTGTTAGGAGCAGCGTTTCGCGGTGAATGACAGGGGGTGAATGGATAAGCTCGAGTGTTATCAGTTTCTGAGTCTGTGCTTCACTACCAATCTCGGCTGAGTGTGTTCTCTACCCTGAAATTGAGCTGCGTTCATCTCTTTACTACCATCTCGTTGATTCTGCATAAAGACTCTGATCGATTTGAATGCGATCTTCATTTCACATCAGGTCGAATAAATTCTCTGGTAGAATACAGGAATTTCTCTTTAATAGCTGTTCAACTAAATTGACGAGAACAGCGCAAATAATATTACAAAAATGTCTAAACGCGATCGTTCATAAGCCACTAATTCGATTCTTTTCAAACTGATTGTATTTTCCCACGCCGTGAACAATTCTCTTGAATGTATACCCCAAATATACAATTCCCAAATGCTTAAAATAACTTCTTTCTTTTTCGAAGAGGCAAAGATAAATTCTCTCCCACACTAAATCCGTCGATCTTCCCAAAAACCCGACATCCTCCGACTAAATCACGCGCATAAACATCCACAGTCTACCCACACCGAAAAAATATCTATGAAAAACAATAAAACTTCAAACATATTCTACTCAATAAATTCATCAGATGGAAACACCGGGTCGAACAATTTTTTTCATAATCGTGTGTATCGGCTCTGGCTCGCGACCGTATCGGCGATCGGAACACAGTATCGGCGGTATGATAAACGATGCCAGATTATTTATACTCGGAATAAATATTTCCCCGGGTCGCGTTCGGAAAATATCGCGTGTAGATCCGAAATATAAAAACTGGGGGAAAAACGCCATTCGGGAGGAAGGGCCGTGTATGTTTGTGGGCGTTATCTGTTTCGCGGCCGATTTCATTGAAGAGACACCCAAAGCGCGCCTTCGAATCGCGCGAATAAATCCGTCTATGCTACACTAAACTTCGGGCACAGAAAGTGCTACGAACTGAATTTATTTAGTACGGTTTTTAGCCCTTTAACCCTTTAGCCCTTCAACCTCTTGCAACTCGTACATATTCCGTACATAATAATCCATTGTTGATCGTACACGTCGATTGATGTCCAAGAGTGGATTTTACGCATTCATGACAAAAATGAATAGATCGAATACCAAATTCGAAAGACTTCAAAAGAAATTAAGGATGTGGTTTGATTATTGTCGACTGTTTATCCACTGAATATGAATTTTATGTCCTTCTTTTAGCATGAAATAAAGTTCTACTCGTTTCTAACTAACATTTAAGCACTAAAGTATACGTGACCGTACAATAAATTCAAACTTTCTTTTCTCTTATCTGAAACTATTAAAATCATATTACAAGAGGTTAACTTACCTCAATTGCATTCCCAATTATTTTCATATTAGAATCGTTAAAATAATGACAAATACGTGCACGTATGCCTGTGTAAGTTGTGTAAAATATGCCTGATTGCAAACAGATTAAAATCGTGTACTTTCTTTTTAAAAAATTCATCCCTGAAGACGTCACCGTGAGGTGCCAATATGTCAACTGGTACGGCGCCATTGCCATTTCTCAGGTGTCGGTGAAAATAATGTCGGTAAAATATTCTAGAAATCAGCAGGCACGTTGCAATCTATTATACCCACCGTCTCAATAATGTGCTCAGACAATGAAACTTATTTGATCAGAATCCAAAGAAGCGTCGCCATTGTTCGAAAAATTGCTAAGCGAAGAATCGATGATCGGATCATGGTAAGTCCAGCGTTAAAGATCATGGCAGCCCGGGCCCAGCGGAATAAAATGTAAATAAAGCACGTAGGCCAGCGTGAAATGGAAACGAGCCAGCGTAGAGACACGAACGGCCATAAATCCGACGGTGTTCCCGCGAGCGTAACAACAGCGTTTCCGGGCGCGGCGGGTTCGATCGTAGCGTGCGGTTGATCGAACCGTCCCGCCGCTAATTTCGCGGGTATCTGATTAATTAACCAGTAGAACGGCGCGCAGCCCTGGCCACGGTGATTAATCATTTGACCGTGGCCCGGTAAACAAGCGTTCCTGCGGCGGTTGGTAGCTTTTCCACTCGTAGGACATCGAATTTTCGAAAGCGGAGGGGTGTACCGGAGGCGAACGGTGGTTTGAAAACAGGGGTGGACAAGGGGTGTAGAAGGGGATAGGGGAAACGAGGGGGGGTGACTAGCGGGCACGTAATGCCGGAATAATGTCTCGCATAAACTGCGGCTAGTCGCGGCGCGGCTGTGCGTGTGTGCATGCACCGGCTTCGCGAAAACAACGCCATACGTTGTAACGCGTACGCACCTCGTTACAGCCCTGTCATACGTTACACGCGGAATCGATCCGATCGATGCTTGCGGTCCCGGTCGACAACCAGTCGACCCAGGATGCTCGCCGAAAAATTGAGAAATCAAAGGGTCTTCCGGGATTTCACCACCGAAATTCCCATTTCGAAACGGTTTTGCAAATAATCGGCGAAAAACGCTGCAACCACCGGACGCATCTCAGATACTTTGTTCTACATTCATCGACATTAGTAATCATTAGACGAATTTTACGTATTCACGGTAAAAATGAGGTGCAATTTAATGTAGGGGATGAATTAAAACAATTTAAGGAAATTAGTGTATAGACTGCGGATCTTTATGCAAAGTAAACATTCTCTAAATTAACTGCAAGAGACAAAAGCTGAATAGCTATTTATTCCTTCCTTTAATCATTTAATGAGTCTTACAATTTTTTTAAAAATCGTCTGAGCTTGTCAAAATTATTAAAGAAAGAAATTTCTGACTCCTGTTCATTCTGATCGTATTGTATAATCTATAATATTATTTTGTATAAAATTCGTAGTTTAGTAACGATGCTTACCATATTATTTACCGGCGGTGTTTATATGCTTAACAAATTATTTCACGATTTTTCAGTCTACGATCCATGGCTTTAATTTTCTTTGTTGCTGCAACAACTAGTGGCCAAATAGGCGAACCAGCTTCTACGTCTTTCTTCAATTTGATCTTTCTGGATGGCACCGATTCGGAATTGTTCAATTAGCGACACTCTCTCCGCGCTCACGCAACTCGTTACGCGAGGAGCAATCTTGCTCCTCAATATAATCGTTCAATGGCTAATGACGAATAATTTCGCGTATGGCCGATGCAAATTTTCGAAGGCGATACGATCTTCATTGCCCGGCCTGCCCGTCGCAATTAGCGTTTAATTGAAAAATGTCCGTAATCACCGGCCCAGAGATACTCTCGCCGGTTGATCGTCGGCTCGGAGGATCTTTCCGGATCGACTCGGCGCGTTCCGATCATTCCTTTTTTTAGCAGGTCGATTTTCTCGAAGCAATTTTTCTGCTTCCGCCCTGAGGTGACGCGTCGCAATTAACTGGCACCCTCTAATTTACGTGAACCTGCCTCGGGACACGTTAGCTGCCTTGGGTTATTACAAAATGCGTTTATAAAATTATTTTAACGCGGTTCTGCGTTCTTGGTACACGGAGCGTGTGCTCGGTAACTTTATATTTGAGAACAATGGGTTCCTGAGAAGAAAATGGAAGTCTTTTGGGGAAAAAATAGAAGAAGAAGTTGAATTCAATCGGTTGGTTGGTTTTTAAACACTAAAGATCTGTCAGCTATTAAAAGTGCGTTTGAGGGAGCACAATTGATGAGTCTATGGAACTTTGTACTTTAAATTCTTGAAGATACATGTTGTTGCAGAAACACAATCAATTTTTACTTGGTGCATTGCAGGATATTTTAATGTTCCAATCTATGAAATGGTCAAAATTGTTATCTATTTGTACAAGTGAACCCTTCAGACAATTAGAGCACGATCTGAAGGATATGAATAAATCTCGTTCACGATAATTTACTAACAAAAAGTTAAAATCAGAATTTGCTTCTAGCATCGCAAGGCATTTGATAGCAATTGTTCTACATATAAAATAATAAAAATTGTCTTCCAATTCAACAATTTATCCCTTCTAGTCCGCTTTGTAAAATGTTTGTATCAATGATTGAACAGGTAGATGAGAACAGAACTGTTTGAAAATATACAGTAATCACAACTATATAAGACTGCTTAAAACAGTAAAAATTTCTAATTGCTCAGAAGGGATAACACAGAAGGAACATTGGTCTGCAGTTCCCAACAAAGATCCGAACCAATCAACTCACCCTCAGATTGAACCATCTCCCATCCTCCTCAGACATTCTCGGACATCCCACAGGGACCCCGGGAGCATACCTGGAACAAACTATTAAACTCGTTAATATACCAGCAAAGCTCAACGACCAATATATTCGTGGGACGATCCCCAAGCAGTTGAATCGTTCAGTTGCCACCCCAGCGTTGATCCCCCAGGGATTCCAAAGACAAGGAATACACAGTTTAAAACGGCCTAATAGCCAAGATAGAGGTCTCAGCTAATTAACAGTGTATCGCGGGCCACCGTAGCCAACAGGCGATTCGAAAACAATCGTCGAAGGGTTGGACGGTTACAAGCGATCCAGAAGTTTTTCGGTTGTAGAAGCTGGGAAAGAATGCGGGTATCCGGGTACGGGGGTAGGTCGAAACGGACGATCCTTTCACGGTGAATGGGTCGTACTCTCGAGGCGAAATAGGCCATAGCTGCAGCAACCAATGGGCAATGCAGCCCTTGGCAAAGTATGGCGAGCACGTCTGTATTGGTTGTAGACGTCGCCGTCGCGAGCCGAGCCCCGTGTTCAACCCCGTAGCAAGGTGTGTGTACGGGGTGCGATATGGTGTTTTAACCTTCGGGTAACTCTCCAAGCCATCTTCGTTCAGAAGCAAGTTGCGCCACTAGCCGCGTGCCACCGTGGAAACCGCCTATCCTATCCGAGGCGATAAACGCTTCTGCTCTGCTCTGCTCTACTCGGCTCTGCACAGCTAAAATCTGGCCATCCTACTTAGCCACGTGATTCATAAATAATGCAGAAACCCTCACGGAACCTCGAACGGTTCCTCCGGTCGCTGACAAAATTCCTTCGGGCCCGATGGGGTCGATGAAATTGCACTGATTGCGAATAGTCGAGTTCGCCAGCGGGGAAATTGAACGTTTGGAAAAGTGAGCTGTTGGTGCCTGGAATCGGATTGATAAGGGTTTTTGACGGAATCTGGGAGGCTGGCAGCATATTTGAGAAGATGAAGTGGCTTCACGTATTTCATGAAGCGCCACATGCAATAATTACTCTGGTCTCGAAATATCTTAGCAAGAGTCCTTTCGACTCGACGGAAGTAAATGGTACTAATTGAGGTTGCTTGCACATAAAAAATTTTAAATTTGACTATTTGAATATTTGGAAATTTGTATATTTGAAAATTTTTACATTTAAAAATTTCTATATTTGAACATTTCTATATTTGAACATTTCTATATTTGAAAATTTGAATATTTAAAAATTTGTATATTTGAAAATTTGAATATTTGAAAAGTGTAGATTGCTGCTTTGGAATTTTCTGATGCCTTGTTCAATGTATACGATTGCAAATTAATAATAACTGCACGCCACTAGCAATTTGAAACTGTCTTGAATTCTTGCATGCAGATAATCGAAGAAAGGGGACGCTTCATGTCTCGAAGAATGCGACTGATAAACGTAATTAATACTGTACAGTTGATTATGAAATTTTTATTTTAATGAAAAGTAAACTGGAAGTTAGAATTTGGTTTGAGAGGGCCTTTGTTAGCTCGAAGATACAGCAGAAGAATGGAGATTATGATTTAGTAAGCACCTAATATCAAATTGGTTTCGAATAATACATATAACGAACTGAAGAGATACTTTTACGCTAAACTGTACGGCTCTATCTCGGTCGATGAAGTCATCTGACACAATTTCACCGAGACACTTATCTCGCACGGTTTTTCCCATGGATCATTGCATCAGCGATTCTGCAATCAAAGTTTCCAGCACCGAAACGCCGGAAAGAATGCAGAAGCTTTATTCGTAATATAACAGGAATAGATTAAACTCTTCTGCATTTGATTTATATACACTGGAAATTCATTAATAGATTGCGATAACCGGCTTACATTCCAACGTTATCGTGCCGCTGAAATAATTGTTATCGTTGCCGGTGTGTGGTGTCCCACGCGATGTTAACGTCGTTAAGTATAATAACGGTGAACTATTTTACCGTCCTAGGAGCACCTTGCCACCGAAAAAAGGTAGTAAAAGAACGTATCAGAAAAAAACTTGCTGCAAAATAGCTGTTAGGAGCAATAAATCGTGTGTAGATGTCGGGGTAATTGTTACCTGTACGTATGTCTGTAACCGTTTTTCCGTTCTTTAGTTTCTATCCGATAAAAAACTTCTCAAAGTAGATATGTAATCTCGTTTAACCCAGAGCGATACGATCTAATTGGTTTCAGCAAGCACTTTCTGAAATTTCCTACAGTGAGCGCAACTTTTTCACGTTGCCGAGTTGCTAGGAAAATGTAGACCAAATTTACTGTGCTGCAATTTTTTTGTCAAGAAATTAGTGCTCAAAATAAAATTCGATTCGAGAATATGGAGGCTGTACGTTTTAGGCTTCAAATATTCAATATTTCAGTTCTCACGCTCGTAGATTCTCATGGCTCTAGTTTTTATTTAGAAAATTACAACTGCACTACTAATAGAGCAGAAAAGCAACAAAATTTTAGAGGCCTTCTTCAACTTGAACTTCGATATTCTTTTCAGCTGCATGAAAATTTCTGTGACATTTTCAAGCACAATTTTCAAAGACCTAGCTGACCTAACGAATTAAAAATTTCCTGTTACATTAAAAGAGGCGCCAATGACGAACAATGCGTCAAGGTGTTGCAAATTTACTTCGTTCCTAAAAATGCCAAGAAAAATGGACACTGGTGGGTAGAGAACGGTCGGGTTTCCGAACGGACTGTACTATCTTTATCAGTCGGAGGTGGACAGCGGGCCGAGGCGATCGGAATACATCAGCCCGATCCTGGTCAGATAAAAAAGGCGATTTTCCTAATACAGGACGAATGTTAAATCACTGTCGGCGTGCCGTGGAGGAGAGAGAGGACAAGGTGGACTCGGTGAACGTGTCCTTTTGTCTTGGAACGGCACAATACAAGAGGCCCGGCTCGCGATAACAAGGGCAGACATATTAGTCTCGGCGAGGCTGCGAGCCAGCGAGATGTAGAACGTCCCTTCTTATATGCAAACCACTCTCTCCATCGAGGGCGACGAGTATAAAAAATATCAACGGCGGCCCGTTATCGAGAAGTTCTCTTTATACGCGCACCTAAAACGCGTATACTCTTTTTACCCCGCGCCCGCGCGCGTACGAGTACGTTCTCGGGCCGGGTCGGGCCGGGCCGAGTAGGGGGCGCTAATGTCCGCCGTTACTCACGATTCTCATTTGCAAGATTGCCTATACATCTCGTGGCATCCTACCATGACCGTCCCTCTATACAGGTTCATCGCTGTGTGTTGGTACATGCAACGGGTGTATCGAAAGTTATAGCTACCGCGCGAAATTTAGAGAAATTCCTCTAGCACGCGAACTCCGGTATCGTTCAGTCTGAAGCTTTCGCGAAAATCGCGTTTTTCCACCTGCATCGTTCGTGTCATCTCTCGTAACCCTAACCGACCCTGGACTGTGAATATGTTCATATTGGCAATTATAGTATCTTTATACAGTGGCTGTTTTCATTTTGAATTTTCCATAAAAAGGCAATTTTTCTTGAATTTATTCGTAGTCTTGCGGATTCGTATTGAAATATTTTCAATGTTTTTTTCTTTCAATTGATTAGGGATAGATGTTTACCGGTCAATCTAATATGGTGAAGTTCGCTTCTTATAATAAGACAATTTTTCTTTAAATCGTTCTATTCCTTAAGTACACACGCGAAAGCGTTAAACTTTGTTTAGAACTTTTGATTCCATTCTCATAAAAATTATAGAATTGCTCACTCAGTAATATTATAATTTTAGACCAATAAATATAAGTTACCCGCACATTTACTGGTTAGTACGGCTCAGAAAATGTTGTATACCCTCATGACCTTTTTACTGAATGAAATCTTTACAAAAACATTCTCTACAATGTAGAAAATCTCTATGAAAATATTTTCTACATGATTCTAATATCAATTTAATATATGTGCTGCGCCCAATTAATTAATAGACTGCGGATTTGATGCATTTATGTAAAAGAATGAGTTGGTAAAACTTGAAACAGCGAAGAGATTACACAATTTTAAGGATGCGGATATATTATTTACAAATTTATACAATTCTTAACCCTTAACACTCGAATGGCGACCGTAAGGCGTCACTAAAAATTACTGTATCATTATTCAAAATATTTTTTACATTATTAAATTTGTATGTATTTAATAAATTACTAAACATTTCAGTACTGTAAAAAATATATATAGAAGAGAAATATTCTAGATCGGAAGAAATGTTCCGTTTTCGAGTTAAAATGGCTTCGAGTGCAAAGGGTTAAAGGATGAAGGACATTTGTATTTGGCTCTTACAATCGCGTTCGTGCAGCCTATGAATTAAATGATCAAAAAGTTGAATACGCCTGAAACCTCATGTTGTTCGATTTACCGGGAGACCAAAGCAGACATCTGTTTTCTTTTTCGTCGTAGAATCTCGTGGAGGGAGAAACGAACATCACCATCGACCTTGTCCATTGGCACTTTTTTTCGGCCTTGGATGGAATCCTATCGTAAAACGGTCGGGCGCAGGAGTCAATGACGGTCCGCCTAAATTGCTGTAAAAAAGTGACGCGGGTCTGCGGATCCTCGGACGGTTAGCAGCGGTGACAACAATGCATCCCTGGAATTGCCGTTACGTGGGCAGAAGCGTAGCCCTTTTGTTCGATCCTTTGACCTTCCTGCTTACGAACAATGCCTACGCTGGCTGACCCTTTAAGTTAACTCGGTCTCCCGATGTATCTTGCAAGCCGATGCTTTTTTTTCCGGAGACCTTGAAGCGGATCTTAGGGTAGGAAGAGCGGAAAGCTGATTTACGGCTCTTCCGTGTCCCCTAATCGGGACCTGTACCGTTTCGTCACATTTTCCGTTTTTTCTAAACCTGCTGTGACTCCAAAAAAATTCTGTCCTCGGTCACTTAGTTCCAGTTACAATTAGTTCGTGAGATTTGTGAAGCCTTTCGGTTCGAGCAATTTTTTTGTAAAATATCCTAAGTCGACATGCTTCGACAGCATAAAATTAATTTTCCATTTTCTCCTTCGTCCAGTCAGAATTATTCTTCCTAGCTGCGTGGAGTTCGTTGCTTGGTGCAATTTTAATTTTCAAATCTCTTAAAAACGAAAATGCTTCTATTTTTCTTAAATGCTTCAGGAAACAAAGTAACTTCAAAATCAAGATGCACCGATGTCAGAGGACTTCAATTTTCGTATACCCTAGCAGCAATTAATTTTGATTACCAGCTCCGCGAACTTCATCGCCATATAAAAATATTCTGGAGTCTCGCACGAAGCCTCTTCGATAAATATTGCTCAGCAGAACAAGGAAGAATCGTCAGGAGGATTTTGTTATTCCTGGTCGTTCGCAGGCATCGGTTGATCAAAGAGAAAAAATTTCTCCCGATCGCAGGGATCTGATGTACGTGATTGTTCGGTAATCCGTGCACGTGGAATCTATTTCCTCTGCACTTTAGTGCACGCAACGCGCGCCGGAGATGCGTTTAAACTGTTTTCAACCTGAAACGTTTTTCAGTTCATCGCGCTCCCATGCATGTTTCACCAGTCGGACTCTGCGCGATGATACTCGTTCCCTGTCTCCCTTTCTCCCTCCACGCCGGAGCAACTGCAATTGCAGGAACGGCGTCGGAAAGAGAATACCTGCCAATTATAGTGGCTGCCTTATAATTACTCGGCTGTGCCCCCCCTCAGCGCAATAAGATGGCCCGCCTGCAAAATGGCCGCTCTAGATCAGCCGCAACAAGACCTGGCACACGCATAGACGCCGGCTAATGGCTGCATGCTTCTGGAATAACGTACTGTTCACGTGGGTGTTACAAGATCCTGTACAACCGACGTAGGTGTAACATTATGCCCCCTGTCCGGTAACTATTTGCCCTCCGCGAGACCGTAACTCTGCATTCGGTAATAGCCACGGGTTCTTCTGAGACGTAATTGCCGAGCCGCGAACGATTTCGTCGGGATTAATTCGTCAGAAACAAGCCGGGGAGCTGTTTGAATTATTCTGGAGCCTTGAGCTCATTAGCTTCTCGAGTGAATTTTTTTCAGGCGAAAAAGACTGCCTTTAGATTGTCTTCGATTTTTATACACGGGTCCAACTGTTTTCGGGCCTCGAATTCGCATTGGTTGCTGGAATAAATTATTTATGTATAGACCGTGGATCCACGTGGAAAATAAAAACTATTTGCTTGAATTGCAAGTCGTAGGAACCAATTAATCTCACTCTGTAGTGGATTTATTAAGTCGTAAGAAATGTACTGATATTTTTAAAGGGTTTTCATCTTTTCACTGTTTGTAATTACGCTCGCCTATGTTTGCTATAAAATCTGTTTTCTCTACCGAAGGAGATAATGGCGTGAATAATGAATGGGAGATTGAACGACACAGTGAATTTATGCAGTGATGAAAAATTTTGTGTTCCATTCCGATGGTTTCGGAGAAATGGTAAAAATTGTTTTTATCAACATTACGCACACGTCGACTGCGTAGCAGTACGGATAAATTTTCCGAGGGCCATTGTCCCAAGCTAACAAGTAATTACAGCCTCGGGAACAGCGCGTTAGTTTCCCCTTGTAATCTCGAGCACCAGGAAAACCTTTCAGGACTATCGTGCCAGACGTTTCTGCGTAGGACACGTACGTGGATGATAACGACGAGAGCAAGAAGGGGCGGAAGACGTGCTGGCAACGTGGTGACAGTGGAAAAGGGAACGTACTGGTTGGCTGGCTAAATGAATTTATTCGCTCGATGAATTACCATGAGAGTTGTGTAACTCACCATTCATAAAAATGATGAGCAGGACACGTATGAATATTGTGAACCGCCAAATGTTTCAATTACAGTGAATTCTCGATACATGTCAACGACACGGGTCTTGCCAGTGTCGTGTATCGTCCGGGAGTCATGCCCCGAGCCGTGTTATGTTTGCAGTTCTCGGTGTCCGAGGCCTTTCGAGCTTTGTGGCCCCCTCACGAAGTACCCCGCGGTAGTGGGGATAATTCCGCGAGGTTTAGCGTCCATGCCTTGGCGACATATATAGTGAAAGATCACTGTAATAGATACAACTGAATAGGACGGCTCATCTTCGCCTACCTCTCATAAGAATAACGATCGAGACACTCGAGTCTCATTAATTGGAGGATCCACCAAATGCTTCACTTAACCCTTATGCTAATATCAGACATTTTCTACACCGTTCAATTTATAATTGTCCAAGAAAAGTAGAACAATTAATACAATTCATTTGCCAGCGAAGACATTCGAACAAAAGGAACAAGTTAAAAGTAGATAACCAGAGTGCCTGGCTGCTGACAGAAAGATTTTATTTCACGTGTCTTGATAATATGTTTGTTTGCAATGAAATGTTTTCATTGCTGAACAAGAAGAGTGGGTTTTATTCGGCCACTTCCACGCACGACACCGTAGTAATCCGGGGTTAAACGAACTAATGGCGGCGGCAGCCTCGCGTGCACGATCGCGACTAAAGAAATAAGTCAGTGAAGCGAGTCAGCAACGAGTTTCACTTTCTCGCTTCGACGGTTAAATCCGAACGCGGGAGACAGCCTCGAAAAAAAGAGGCCG
This sequence comes from Halictus rubicundus, assembly GCF_050948215.1. Classification (NCBI taxonomy): domain Eukaryota; kingdom Metazoa; phylum Arthropoda; class Insecta; order Hymenoptera; family Halictidae; genus Halictus; species Halictus rubicundus. The sequence goes on from NC_135152.1 coordinate 5,240,468, forward strand.
TTACTTACCCAATTACGGAATGTCAGGGTAATTGCGGCAAAGGTGAAAATTGCCGGAGAGCGCGGGACGTGGAAGGTGGAAGGCAGAAGTGAGGGGAAGAAGAGGGAAAATGTAAAATCCCCTTAAATTAATTTGTTGTATAACGAAGCCGTAGACCGTGAACGAGAAGAGGTGGCCGCGGCTGCGGCGACTGCGTGAAAAGTTTCGCCGACGCGCTGTTAAGACATAATCGGATATTAAAAACCATAGAGCTACCACGGCCGGGGTAATTAATTCATAATTGGCTGATCTTGCAAGAGGCTGTCGCGCAATCTTAATTCAATCTATCGCCATTCGTGGCGCCTCGTTACGACGTTAGACCCCTTCTCGTACTCCGCACCACTTTAGTCGCAGACTAGCAACGCAGCTCTCTGCTGCGTTGTACGCACGCACCACGTATCCGCCATCGCGCCGATATAATAATCATTTTGAGTCATCGCCCTTAACGGCAATAAAAATTCAGATCGTAAATATCCTGCTAATAAGGTACGTGACGGGAATCGAATATGGCGCCTGCCCGCTACCGTGGACGCTAATTACGCGCCTCCTTTCTCGCGAAAATCGAACCCGTGAAATATCGCTCGTCCGACAACCTGCGAAATATACCGGTGCACTCCGATCCTCATACAAGGTGTCCGCAAAACGATTCTTTAAATTTTCTTTCATACTTTACCTACTGAAATTATTTGACATTTCTTTAACGCCAAACCCGCTGAGCAATAACGCTACTGGCACGTGTTGTCTTCTAAAAATGACGAGATTGTATTTATTGCAAGCTACTTTGCGGTTACAAGCTTATTATTAAAAACCAAAGACGGACAGAATTTCTTAATTAATCGTTCAACAACCACAATAATTTTATTCGGAAATTGAACTAGTTATCACAAGACATATAATCCACTAATATTCTTTAGAATTGTTATCTAATGCCAGAACTATCGAGTCAAAATGGCAGGCTTCAGAATTTTTATTTTACCGTTCATGTCAAATTATTACGTAAATTTCTCCAAATTGTACAGAATCACAGATGAGTTTTTATAAGGCAATGCATGCTAGACAATCTCAACACACGGTACTTTTAGTATTAAAGGAAAACTCTGAAGCTTCTTTTAGATACATAGTTATTAAAAAGCCTCTATTAGTAGGCTTCCGGTAGCTGAATTGTTAAACAGCCACCGCTAATAAGAAAAGCACTCGTATGGTGATAATTAATTCAATTTACGATGCTTTCTTCGATAAAAAATTATGTACATGGAAATGTTCTTTAATTTAAAGCTACATCATTAGGCAAGAGGTTTATGTAAATATATTTTGCTGAAATGTTCTGCGGAAAATTAGCTCAAGCCTTCGTACCCAGAAGAAACTTCAAGGTTCACTAACTTCGTTAAAAAAATTGCTGCGAATGGAACAAGCTTGGGATTTCCTTTTTTAATTTCATGTCATGTGCAGTAAAGTGCCTACAATAAAAATTCAAGCAAAAGAAATGAGTGACACTATTTAGAAAGTAAAAGCCTGAATTTCAATCTTTGGAAAAATTATTTAAAGAATTCTAACAATAGGAGGCAACCGAAAAGATATTTTAGCTCGAACTCGAGCAAAAATTATTTCAAAAACTCTAATGATTGAAAGCAATCTAAAAGTTATTTCAGAATTAGCCTCAATAAAAAATTGTTTCAACAAAATTCCTGTGAATCGAGGCAACTGGAACGATATTTCACGAGTGCGACCGTAAATTTGATATTTCAGTGAAGAGAAAAATCTATTATTTTGCAACCGGCGACAGGAAAACAGCGAGCTCGTGGCATCGCGATTAATTGTGGCAATCCTTTTCTTCGAATTTGTTACCGCGCCGGGTTCCCATTGGGAGCCGTAACATTAAAACACGATCCGCGGAATATTGATCAATTTATATTTTATAAATTGCCGGGCAAAATGAATGGGGAACGGGAGAGACGCGATGGGAATGATTTTCGCCAATCTGCGGATCGGCACGAAAAGCGTTCGCGGTGCCCCGTAAATCAGCCTCTATCAAGCATAATTGCCAGGCACGGGAATAATTTCGATTCGACGCCGTTTTCCATTCCTCATCTACAGACGACGACGACGACGATGACTGCAGACTGTTTCGGGTTCGAATTAAGGTTTGAAAGGTTTCGCCGTGTGCCGCTAGATGCCGACACGGTTACCAGACTTCGAGAGCTTCTAGAGCGGCTATTTCACGAGCACTTGGTACCTCTAAAATTATCCACATCGTTTTTCCGCTCGATAAACTTATCGCTGCGAAAAAAACGCTCGATGCCCGTATTCTGATCGCGGACTAAAACTAGATCTATCGAAAGATCAAAATTTATCCCGAATTTGCAAGATTGCCAATCAATCCTCCAAGCGGAGATGAAAACAATTTACACTACCACATACTACTACATCAAAAATGCAAATGCTCTTTTGTGTGTTTAGTTACAATAATCATTTGAGTTTTTATCGCGAGTGTGACTCGATGTTAAGGGGATGCCCCCTCCACGAGCAATCAGAAAACCAAAATGACCCAAAAACCCATGACATCGCAACCACATACCTCCCTCCCGTTCTCGGCAAGATAACAAAGACTGCTGACTAATCAGGCCCGCATTCCAGAAAAGCTCTACGGGTTCCCGGTACAGGAACTGTCCTTAGTGGCGCATCCCCTAACGAGCAGCGACAGTATTAGATTCAAGGTCAGCCCGCGGTCCAGAAATACTCGAGATCGTTATTTGCAGTCCATTAAGAGCAGGAGGTCTTTACCGTGGCTGGGCTGCAGGGATTCCAAGGGCCGGTCCCTGACTCAGTCCGTTCAATCGTACGAGCAATCTTTACGCGCAATTCACGACAGAAAAAGAGAAGGTTTCAGAAGAGGGGCACAAGGGGGAGTGGGGGAACGAAGAAAAGGGTGGATGGGTGGGCCCCGACTTGGCTTGGCGGCGAAAGAGACACGAAAGGAGCAGCAGGACGACGATGATCTTTCTCCTTCATTTTGCTCTCCTCTCCCGAGGTTTCTCTCTCGGTCGGTGTACACGTCTCTCGTCCGGCTATCTATCCCTTCCGCGATTCTCGTTTGTAAGGTATTCTAGTTCGTTTTCTCTTTTGTCCTCGTTCCACGGTACGTTGGCAGAGGCCACGGCAAAGCCAGGGAGTGGTTGTCCTCCCACGGTCTCTCTCACCACGGCTACGAGTTTTCGTTCGGTTAGAGGAGTCGGCGGGCGCCCATTGCCCGTCACTATCCCCAGTTTCCGCGCCATTTCTCCGTAACGCGCGCCATTTCCTCCCTTCCCCACCCCCTTCACCGTGTCGCCCTCTTTCTCCAAAATCTCCCTTACTCCAAGGCCCCCCTCGTTTCCCCCCGGCTCCACCCTTCGGACCCTTTCCCCGCTTCTCTTTTTTCTCCGTCGCCGCCGGCGCCCTCGGGACACCCTGTCTCTCTCTCTCTCTCTCTCTCTCTCTCTCTCTCTCTCTCTCTCTCTTCTCTCTCGCTTCCCTTTTTCTCCCTTTCAGCCCTCGCTGTTTGTTCTTTATTTGGGTTATTTGGCCCGCGCAAATACCACCCTCTACACCCACCCAACGCCCCGGGACACGGACTCCCTTTCGCGAATCGGCATGGGAACGAAATTTTTACCGATACACGCCCCCGTTCGGCGATTACGTATGCGTGAGCGCATACACGGGACGCGTCGCCTCACGGTTTAGAGATTCGTTAAACGTTTGCGCGTGCCGGACGCTCCTGGGAAAGGGCCCAGAGACGGCCCTTTGACGAGTCCTAGGGCTCCGTGACAATGGAAGGTCGAGACAAAGGCGCCGCCGCCGGAAGGAGGGACACACGCGACAGCGAGGACTGTTTGTCTGTTTCGTGGCTGCGGAAGGGTGAATATAACTGGACGTCTCTTGGTACCCTTGGCCCTTGTCTTAATCACTTGGAGACTTCATTTGACATTTAGTGTTACAGCCATGGTACACAGCAATGTTAAATACTATGGTTAATATGATGGAACGACAGGTAGCTAAGTTTCTGAATCTCTTTGCTCCTTTGACCTTTCCCATTTTGTCCATACTATATCTAGTACACTTACTAGGACGGATGATCATTGCTTTTTATGGACCCTTTACATTTGTTTGTGTGGCCCTCAATTGTGAAATTGTCCGTTTTTGACTACTTAGGTCTGGTTTCCGCAGCCTCGAAGGCCCTAATTGACAAGCGTGGCGTTTTGGAGGGTCGGATTGATCATTTTTTTCGTTCCTAGATCGCGTGTTCACGGCCGCAGGCGACCTAGCAAGGTCCCGAGCGATTTTTAATGCCTCGAATCCCGGCGAGCAACGCGTTCTCCCGTGTTCACGATTTTTAATCAACGTGTCGGATCAACCCGCGGCGCCCATGCTGCCCTACGGACTATAATTTTGCGGTAAACGGTGCGACCGCTGGCTTAAGAACAGGGAACCGACGCGACGAACCCGCCGCTCTCGGATACGCCCGTTTCAAATACGATTATGCTTGCTCCTCGCATATCGGCTTTTCCCCATATAGAAATGCATCATCGACCAGTAATCTGCTTCCCTCGTCCGATCCTCGAAACGGTAATTTCGGGTGTACCCATTGTCCGACCATTTGTTTGCTCCAGTTCCAATTATTCATTCCAAACGTCCGTAACTGATTTCGAGAGATCTCAAAACAATCTTTAAAGAAATCACCCAATTTTCATGAAGAAGGAATTCACCAGCTTGCAAAACGTTGGGGGGGCAATCGAAATAGTGGATGTTAATTTTTAAATATTCTTTTAGCGTTTATTGGAAATGGAAACGTTGAAACATGAAGCAGAAAAATAAAGGAAAATTCGGAAGGTCAATAAGAAAAGGAAATCGACTTGGCCCGCGAACGGTTCAATTGCAGAAAATGGCGGCAGCTATACTATAATGTATAATATATAAACCACTGTGTTTCAATCATGCGGCTTTCGCCGCACACGATTCCGGAACGAATTGGCGTCTTCTTTCGACAGTCAGCTGCTCGTGCAAGGTAATTAGTTGCTCTTTAATGGCTTGTTCCGGCGACGGATGTGTATGCTTTTTCAATTAATTGGAAGCACAGCTGTGTTTCGATGATTCGAGTGTCGGTCCCTTTGCGCACGGAAGCTACCCGTGAAATCGAGGACAGGGTGGGACCCCGTTCCAGTGCCTTCTGAAAGGTATTACCACCTGGAGGCTGTATTGACTGTCAGAATCGTGATCGTACTGCCCTGCAGGAAGTTCCTTCGATAACTGCGGCCATTAATATGGAGCAGGCGGCACGAATTTATGACTTCGTTCGTTTGACAGATGAACGAATTGGTAGAAATGATTATTCAGAATTACTTTCTCCATTCTGATTGAACAGTTGTTTATCTCAGTTCATTAAAAATTAAACGAGTTGCCTAAAATGAAAGCTGCAATAACGCGATACGAGAGAGTAATGATCGAACAGGTTACTTTAAAAAATATATATGAAAACAGCAAGCGTAATTTCATTAGAAAGTGGACTTGAACCAAGGTGATCAATACTAAAGGCACCTATTTTTTGAGACGCGTATTTCATCGATTGCCTAGTATTGAAGAGAAATGCGCCTCGATCTATCTATTAATAAATGATGAAAAACGTTTACGTTTCTGACAACGTTTTGACGAGGAGAATCTAGCAATATTCTAATCTTTTGTTTCATTAGAACCTTCTAAACTTTTTAGTCCAGCCGATGCGAATTTTTCGAAGTCCGACAAACAAATAAAGGATGTAAAGAATTATATTTATACAAGAAATATTTATACATGACACCGTAAGTGTCATCGCCATCGGAAAAATGGCTCGGAATTCCAGTCCCCAGTTCGCAGACACCGTTCACAGGTTCCTCAAGGTAATCCAGCGTTCGCGAGATAAAAATGCGTTCGCGATGCGTCGTTGAAGGAGCGGGAAATTCTTAGTAAATCCGGCGGCTCCCGTCACGATCGCGACAATATTATTGGTTAAGGCTCTGGCGCGGGGGGTGAGGATCGGTAGCAGAAATATCAGGCCGATCTATTCGTACCGGGCTTCATCTGGCAGCGGTCCAAGTCTTTCGTCGACCTAGGACACCCCTGCGTATGTCGAGGTAGCGTTGACAGGAACGGCAGTGAAAATAAATATCGGAATCATAGTGTCTCGGGGCCGGGGCTGACGAAAAACCAGAGAAGGGTGGACGGGTCCTAAGCTGACGTGGCACGTCGTCGCTCGTCGATAGAAATGGAGACCCCGGAGGGCGTCCGTCCGGCTTCCGGTCGGCGAAACGACTTTCCTCTCGCATCTCCGACGCTCGCCTTTCTCGGGCCAAACACTGTTTCTTCTCTCGCCGAGGCGGTTCCCGTCCCTTCCCGATAACTCGAACGGGCCAGAAGATGGCACACGGCACTGAATTAACGATCGCCGACGGGATTCCGGAAGGAAATACCCCCGGTGGCCCGTCCCACGAACAAACGGTAGATCCGAGCTTTTTTTAAACTCATCAGACGCACGGGATTATTTACCGCACCCTTGCCACGCTCCATTAACCCCCAGACGTTCCTTGGAAATGCCCGAGCGGAAACGTACTCAGGTGACTTCACCCGTTTCAGTTTCAACCCTCGATTCTGCGAGCAATTCCAGCCGTACATGCTGATTTTCAGCATTGTTCATCTATTCTGTCAATTTGACACGTTTCCGTTATTAAAATATCTTATCAGTCTTACATTTTCAAAAAGGAATTTGTAATTTTTTGTTTCCACCCGAGACTGTCTCAAAAAAAAAAATGCAGCAAATCTTTTACGTCCATTTATTATTTGCGAACGATACTGACTATTTTATTCGCATCTTGTATCCTCTCACCTGCCTTTCATTCTGAAAGAAGCAATTTACAAATTGTTTAGATTTCATTGTTGATAATGGTTGATCATCGGCAACGTATGGGTGAGTTGCTAGAGGTACAGAAGCCCGGTGTAGGTGCAAATTAATTAAAGCCGTGAAACGCGGCAAGACGCGGCAGATCGCAGCCAACATTCCTCGGTTTCGTTATCTGGTTGCTGCGCCGCGTGCTACTCCGCGCAATTACAAAGTTAGATTAGCGAGCCCGATTCCCGGGATTCGAGCAAGTTTTAAATGAAACATTTTTCTGGTTTAAACGGGACTTGCCCGGCCGGGTGGAGCTGGGCTATCCGGTTGACGTGTAGGACTTGTGGGAGGAATACGCCGTTTTATATGTGGCCGCTCATTAAAGCATTTAGTCAAGCCTCCGGGACATTAAAGACTATTTATGGCAGCCACGTATCGATTCTGCGTACTCTATTCGTACTTTATTTCATTCTTTAACGTTGCTGCCTATCCCTTGTTGTATTGGGAAAGCTAATGGGTCTACGAATGTATTTCAGTCGATCTTTGTATTTGTCAAGAATTTTATTCTACTCCGTCAATTTCTTCAGATGATTATTCGGCTCATTCCGTTTTTTAATTTTTAAAAATGATTTGAGGGAAGCTTTAGCTTGCGAAGATATTTTTTTTTAATTTTTCTATACTGATGTCAAACCAATTAGCAAAATCGACAGAATTTTTAAGCTTACATACATGCCGGAAATCGCGAAGAAAATTGTACACATAAAATATTTCTTTTATATGTATAGTAGATTACGTGAAGAATGTGTTGAACAATTAGAGAACCGCTTGAACCTCTTTCAGCGGTGAAGAAACATCATCAATCTCTATTAAAGTCGAAACTCTTTGCTGCACCTAACTTCGGGCCATTACGAGAGCAATAAATCGTCAATTTACACTTTGGATCGTTCGATGGCAGCAATGGCCTGCAATCGGGAATATAGATCTACCGATCGATGGAATAGAAAAAGGTGGATATTGAATAGATGGACAGGTACCGAAGTAGAATGTCGAAACGCCTGAACCGATGGTATTAATGCAAACCGTGGAAGGGAATCGGTTTCTTTCGGGCCGACAATACTTTTTAGAGACCGTTTTCGTCGGTTCGGTAAAATCACGAACCTTTCGAGACGTCGTTACGAAGCTACGTGCCTTGCAACTTCAGACGCCTAATTCTCCTTATGATCCTGCACTATTTCGTAAACCGCAGTCGTTGTACTCCCGGGACGATCGTGCAACGAGATTCTGCGGAACATCTGCGCCAACCGGGCTCTCCTCTCTCCACGCCAAAATTGCGTTTCTTACGTCGTGAGTCTAGTGGAGGGAGGGGGGGAAGGAGAAGACTTGCTACGGATTGCCCGTAGGATTTCCTTGATTCGAAGACAACGCGAAATTACTAATTTCCCCTGTTGTTAAATGCCTGCGTTGAATTTCCGCGCGCGAGAGAACGCGACGCCTTAACGACGAAGCAACAGGATGCGGGATACGTTAATGGCCGACGGAGGCGACCGATTAAAAATTCTAATTGCGTCGACCGCTTTTCAACATGTCCTCTTACCCGCGAAATATCCTTTTCTAATGAACAAAATCGAGAAAGCAGTTGTTGGGATTGCTCAAGAAATTGAAAGCGCTCTAAATCTGTTGTATCACAATTTATGCAATTTATACTGGATCATGGTCCAAACTGCTTACCTCTTATGTTTCCCATATAGTTCATTGGCTATTGTTACAATAGTCATGGGAAAATATTGATATATGACAGTGTTCAATATAAAATATTGATTTATACTAGATATTATTTTTAAGCGTTTGCTTTTTAATCGTTCGGGACATTGACAATTGGGAAAATTGATATTGGTCTATTTTTAATTGAAAGCAATTGTATTCTATACTTTCCACATAAAGTATGGGTTTTAATCGTATAGAACATTTACAATAATTTTTCAAATGATACAATATTGATGTATTACTACTAGGAGCTACATTCAAGCATTAATTGCTAGGATATTTCCACTTTTTAAATAGTTGGGTCTCATTACGACGAATTAGAACTGCAAATAAAAACTGTGGAAGATTTCCAGACAAGAAGAATTACAAAAGGAAATTCTAAAAATATGGACAAAATAGCATCTAATAATTTCCAGCTAAATTAAAATTGTAACATCTTCTTGTGGCCCCATCTATCGACAAAAATGTTAATCGGTGAATGGGTGCATGAGAAAAATATTTTTAGATGAGAAACACTTTTCGAAAGTACATTTTTGTTATTTCACCATCAGAATGAAATTGCATTTGGCTAGCCTTGTAGGCCTAGCGATAAAGGACGAGTGCGAGTTTCCCAGTTCGGGTGGAAATGAGTTTTCACGGTTGAGAGTCGATTGTTCCCACGGTTGGTAGGATTTTTAATAAAAATTTCGAGGAACGAGTTCTCGGAGCGGATGGTCGCGGCCCCGGAGCGTTCGTTCTCGAGGAAAAAGGCGGGGAAGGGGTCTGGTCTGAACTCCCTCCACACGCGGGGCCCACTTTGGGCCCCCTGAGCGGCCAACAGGTCGGCCTTGAATGGTCGACCCTACTCCCGTCGAGCGCCCATTACCATCATGGCTGGTGCTAAAGCTTCTCCATCAGCCGCTTCTATATTACTAATATTATTCTGCTAGTTATGTAACGAGTGAACAGAAAGAGATTCTGACAGATACAGACGTAATCGAATTGTTCGCGCGAGAGTTCAGCCGTTGATGTCTTCATATAACCATGTTTAGGACCTCGACGTCCAGCTCCGACGACAAAAGATCATAAGGAAGCAGAAAACGAAAATATACAGCCATAGTATCGGACATCTTGAATCACTCGAGCATGCTCCGAACGTTCTAAACACCAAATTCGGTGGAGCGAAGAGGAGGGTGCGTGGGAGGATGTTGCAATCGACACAGATAATAATCGTTGCTCTTTGCCATAACATATGAAACATAGATACTACTGTTTGATACGTTACATACGATAGATAGATAGATAGATTAACAAAGCACCATTTTTCTAAAAATACTACTGTTCCAAAATGCTCGGACCATTTCGAAAAATTCAATATTAGTTTCAACTCTTCGCAACTCTGAGAATTTTCTCGGATAACCTACCGGCGATTTAAACCAGCATTTATTTATTCATTATAGGCAGAATTAATTGCTGTATTTAAATGGGATTTCCCACAAAGCTCCGTTAATGTGGATTGTATGAAATAGAAATTTTGGCGCAGTCAAATTTTGCCGGGAAGCTTTCAAGATCGTAATTCGTCTCGCAGAATGGGATGCATGAATCATTTGGACTGTTTAAATCGTATCAGCGTGGTTTCGGTGCCCCAACAATGAGAAAGTCTGGCGGTTAGCAATGGGATTCGCAACATTTTACGTTCCAGAGGTCCTCCGCGATGCTAGATCTTGATACACCACAGATTAATAGCTCCGCTATTGAATGGCTGCGCCGGATTCGAGATGAAGATATGCACGCAGGTGTACTCATTATCTCGGGCCAGTATTTAATGTACACGGAATGGCAGCGACGTGACCGCGATCGGAGATATTGCCAACAATTCTGCATCGCAATTGGAACTTCTTTCGGATGCTTCAATGGGAGCCGGCAGATCAATAGGGCGAATTTCTATGGACGCCCTTGCGCCAGTGATTTCGTGCAGACGACGACGACTACGACGACGACGACGACTACGACGACGACGACGTTCCGAAGTACGTTTTTGGTGGTTCGAAGCTGTTCCACGGAATTACGGTTAGTGTTTCCAACGTTAACAATTTCTTTCATTGTCGAAACATTTTCTTTTTCAAAATTGCGTTCTGGTACTTCATTTTATAAAATAGAACTTGACGTGTAAAGAAAATAATTCAAAGAAATAGAAGAACAAGTATGGAATCATTCTTAGAATAGGAAGTTGAATAGGAATAATATCTACAACAATTAACAAGGAGTATTTTAGGTGTTAGAGCTAAGTGAAACTTTGTCGAACACGGCAAAGCTTCGCTAGAACTTTTAGAACTTGACCATTTACATCTATAAGTAACGTACACTTAAAGTTTTATTTTCATCTCAATTTAATTGAAGTAGTCACTAGACGTATGTATTTAAAGCAATAGCTTGAAATCTGTGGAGTTTCGTTCAAAAACTTTTGAAATACGTGGAACAAAAATATCAAAAATTAAGAACAACAATTTAGAGCACAAAGGGTTGCCAAACCCTGTGCTTAATTAAATATTTTTATTTTCAATCCCAGTTTCGAATTTAATTTTATGAACTTGAAGAGACCAAACTGCCGACTAGAAATTTCTCAACGAAGACATTGAATTAAAAAAATGTATGAATGGAGGATTGTTCGCCGTTGTTGAACGGTGTTGTAACAATTTTCTTCCGTTAACTGCGCCCTCGGAATAGCTCGTATCGATTCGCCGAGTTCGCGGAGAGAGAGCTATCCGACGGGTGCGGACGCAGCAGTTCCGATGGATCCTCGGAAACGACTAGAAAAAAGGTGACTGGAACCGAGGAGACCGGTTCGATATTTTCTATTCAGTTGTTTTGCGAGCCCCGATGAGATATGGATTTGATCACGCGAAGTGGCTACTTCGGGATGTTACGTTCTATTGTTATGACGGTTTCGACGTCGGCCGATCGTGCAGATACTTTGCTGATCAGCGAAAATCCTTCGCGGCCGGTGGATATCGGTTCGACGAATATGGAATTTCGTGGCACTATCTGCGGTAAGTTCGCCCTCGTTTCGCAGTTAAATGATACATACTTGTCGATTGGGCGGTCCGGCGCGGGCCAACTTCGGGTTCTCTAACGCGCCGGGGTGTTATCGATAACAATCTGTTAGCTTGTATTTTCTCTTTGTCTCTTTCTCTCTCTCTCTCTCTCCGACTTTTTGCGAAGCAGCGATACCGTAAAGAAAGTAGCGTGTGCCGTTTCTCATCGTGAAATTATCTGCGAAGTCGTTGCGTGCCGTTTGAGTTACTGGCGACCATATTTAGCGTTCGGCGAAGCTGCGAAGTTGAGTAGATGGCGTTCGTTAAAAGGACGCCACATCTTATCTTCGGAAGAGCGTCTTCTGGAAGATTTAAATAAATTAGGCTTCAACCAGTCCTCTGAGTTATTGTTCGAGGCTTTTCACGGACGTTCGTGCGTGGATTTCATTAATTTCTAATTCCACAGGACAGTATTTCGCATGGCCTGTGTCTCCCGTAACTTGATACTCGATTCAACGGATAGTCGCTTCAAACGAAACGTTCCATTGCATGTTGTACATATTTCTACGCATTCCGCATCACGGAACACTTAAAAATGTTTAACACGTCCGCTATTTCATTCGGTGCAACGTATCCTATTGTTGAATATAAAAATAAAATTTGTCACGGACAAATGCTCTGAGTTGAAATTTTCAGTAACATCATGTACAAAGTTAATTTCATTTTCCGTATTTAAAGCACAGAATCGTCACACATGTGTGACGATGGTAGGGAACGTGTTGGATAGAAATGGTCAGATAATTCTTAAGAATCCAGAATGCGATGGAACAAAAGGAAACGACGCGAATCACCTGCAGATCACAGGTGAACGAAAATGTTCGAACGCATGTCGAATATGAAAATGCTGGAACTAAAGAGCGGCAGTCGAGGTAAGAACAAAAGGCGGAGAGAGAAGAGCGAAAAAGGTAATGGTTAAAGACAAGGTATGCCGAATTTATTACGTTTGATATGACGCAGTTAATAATTATTTACGGCCGGTTGTAATCGATTTCCAATAACCACTGTGGAATCAAGCTTTCACCGTACAAAGGCGCATAAAGAAGATAATATCACCGACACGGTGTTATAATAAGGTGGTGTGTATATAATTTTGTTATCGATATCGAAACAGGTGTTCCTTATCTTTATGCGATCGAAATACAACGGAAGCTTCTTCGCTGGCACATAATGTTAATCCCGAAACCATTTACCACGCACTCGGCTAGCGTACTGATTTGCGGCCGTTAATTATATGCATTTTCGTCGGGGCGACGATAAACTGCCGTCTTCTCGGAAACTGCATTTTCTGCGTTGCGCTTCACCGTATTTAGAATTTTTATCTATACTTGTTTTTATTCCACATATTATTCTCGGTGATTTATTCTGCGGAGAATCCTCTGAGAACGTTATTCAAAATTTTGTGACACGAAATTGGACACCGGTTTCAAAAATGAATATTTATGTGACGATTAATTGTTTCTGTTGTTTATAGCGACGGTAAGGTTTCAGGTGGAAAATAAAAGCGTTGGAAATTCTGACGGCGAGACAGTATTTTCGGTATTTTTATTATTTCAATTGATTGTACGATTTAATTTCGAGCAGAAGTTTCGTCCACTTTTGTTAAAAGAACGACGCCATCGAGCCGCGAAATTTCTCGTGATTAAGCACAATTCAGATTCATTTTCGCAGCGATCGAACGAGCTCGTCCACTTTTTTCAGAAGTTTATTTCTTCGTTCGCAGCATCGGGAAACGTTTTGCTGGGCTCACCCAGTATGTATGTAGAATGGAGACTAGACATGTATATAGATATGTGCGGTATCTCTACTGCACGGCCAATGGGGTTTGAATGGCCGTGATAAAATGGTATGGCTTCCGAATGTTGACTAAACTGCGTCCATTGCAGGTAGAAAACCAACTGGAAAATAACAACACGGTTTGATGAATGAGCCGACGTAATGCTCGCCGTCCCCGAGAATACGGAATACGAAACTTTCAATTTTTATTTCTCCTGGGCAAACTTTTATCCAACGAAACAACAACAACAACAAAAAAAAGAAAGATAAAATCGCTTTCGGGGCAAGTTGCGCGAACGCCGAAACAATTTTGGAAAAGCAATGGTTCGAATCTATGGGACCTGACCTTTTAAGAAACTGAAATGAGCGTCGTTCGCGCGGAAAATACTGTATCGACCCGAAAAATGGCGTCGGAGTCGATGTTGCCCAAAATGTGGAACTCGTAACTGGACCTTCGTGCTAAATAAAAATTGTTTATATGGATCGCAAGATACAAGAACTGAGGAGAAATCGATTTCTTCCCTCTAATCTTCTCTCTTTTAATTACTGACATTTTTTAGTTTTTTGATTTGTCTACTGTTTGAAATTTCATCAACTTATTCTGGCCGTGCATGTAAATTCGTACGCTTTAATTTAACTTTGACTTTGACAACGAGACGTGACGAACAGCTCCAAGAATCGCAGATTAAAAGTGGCACGATATAATCGAGCTTGGTACCCGAAACGCGTTTCGCAGGTGCAGTTTCGGTGCAAGGGGTTGAACATCCTTTGACGGTGTAAGAAATATCGAGCAGCTAATCAGAGTAAACGTCTATTACGGTGGCCGGGCGTGAGCTACCGTTCGGATGAAGCAATCGAGCGTCGGCGCCGATAAATTTTCAATTAAGCCGCGGGACGAGCCGCGAAGGGCCTTCGGTGTATTATTTACCGTGGAAAGATCGAAAAGCGAGATTCCGCGCATCATTTCGCCGGTGCTCGTACCATAAAGCGTTACGTAACGCCGCTTGCTTGCTGCATTCAATACCGTGTGTGTGCGCCGGGGTTCTTCGTGCCACATTCGGCAGGGGCCGAGAAAGGAACCGTAACTTCGGCCGACCTAAATCAACCACTTCTCGGTAACATCGGAGAGCATCGCGGAGAGGAGATACGCTCCGATCGTATCTCTATCACGTAATCTCCATAAAGAATAGATCTCCCGGCTCCCGAGAAAAACTTGACCGGACCGGAGCCGAGAGAGAGAGAGAGAGCCAAAGGGGCCCTTTTCTTTATCGCGAGCGGGTCAAGCATTGTTGTATCCGTAAGTTGTGGCCAGCCTTTACGTAAGAATTTCCTCCTGGCCAGAGCGCCTTCGACGTACAACGGAGGGATTTCTTCCACGTCGTTTTCTGAATTTCAAGACACCGGCGAACGTGCCATTTAAACTTTGCCTATCTTCGATCGGATTACGAATTACAGCTCCATCTTCCGCGAGGTAACAGCTCGACCGGCGCGTTAACACGGAGCGTTTCGCGCTTTTCAGCTTTGTTTCAGAGCTTCCAAGTGATAATGACGTGACAAAATTTGACTCCGTCGCAAAGAGGACTACATTGAAGTCTGAAGAGTAGACTGAATGCACTGATGACTGCGGATTTTATGCATTTACAAGGACAATTAATAGTCGGAATAAAATCAGTGAAAATATTCAAGGTATTCGAAAAGTACTGTTGTATTATTTTCTAATCATTCAGATTGTTAAGAAAATTAGAAAATTCAGATTATTAAGAATCATTCAGATTATTAAGAAAATAAATAAATGTCTATTTGTATCCTGTAATTAATTCAGATAATTTTTATTTTGTATAAAATCCGTAGTCCATTCATAACAACAAGCCAGTGCCAATATTTCTAAAATGTAGAGACAATTTTAACGAAGCCTACCATTTTACCATTATCTTGTAAGACAGGTGGACACTTTCGTCAAAGAAAGAATCGCATAACCGGAGAGACAGCCCTAAAATCGTAAGCATTGTCGCAGAACAAAGCCTGACAAAAGGCCTGGAAAGTTTGCCAATATCGAGCACCGAGTCCCAACTAAAAAATGCCTAAGAGAAATTAAATGAACCAAATTAAATGAAAAAATAAAGAATCATCACTACAATTTATTTAAAACCCCCAGAAATCCAGGAATAGTGCTAAATATTGTGATCTATCGGTACAAGAAATGATTTTACCATAATCGAACCAGATGAAAAGAGAGTATTAGCCAAATAAAGGCCAAAATGGCGAGGTCTGTTATGACCGTAACCTAGCAAACGAACATCGTCTAACAAGGGCCTGGCCATTATTAAGCGTCGAAACGTAGCCGCGTTTCCAATATACTTTGTGGACGAAGAAAATGAACGGTGTCCGCGAAAAAAGGCAGAGGAGCAAATCAAGGATAGGGACCTTGTTCTACGTGGCTGAGAGGCAAATTGGCGAGGAGCGGCGAGCTGGGAGCGAGGAAGAGGAAGGTGGTTAAGCGTCGAGCACGTCGTCATTATTACGCGATGAGTAGGCAATTTGCAGATCGCTGATCGTCGATCGGCGAATAACACGGCGAGACTGATCGCGAATTAATCAAAGACCATCATCGCGGCAGCAGCGATGGAAGTCGACGGCCCGGAGAAAGGGAGAGAACTCGATGGAGAGAGAGAGAGAGAGAGAGAGAGAGAGAGAGAGAGAGAGAGAAGAAGGGAGCGGGAAGAGTTTGATTTTCAATCGCGCCGTTTATCTTTCGACACGCAACGACGACTGCTACCCGAGACGAAGAGAGCTCGGTGGCAAAAAGAGGAAGAACGCAATTATTTTTCCCTCGGCCGCGCGTCGCTGTGTCGGCCGTGTTATTAAGTTACAGGAACACGCCGCGCACAGATTTTTCGTGTAATTTTCAACACTGTCGAACCAGCAGTCCCGTGTTCCTGTAATCGAGGCCGAAGGACCGCGTAACACGACTCGCGCCGAGAACGTGTTATTTCGCGTCTTTTTCTCGTCGGCAAATGATACATCGTATCCATCGCGTCGAATCACTTTCCCAAATAGCTCCGTCTACGCTCCCCGACATCCACCGAAAACATCACGGTACAATAATCGACGCTTCATCGCAACGATATGCCAATTCGTCTATAACAGCGGGTTTGCCTCTCGAGCGTAAAACGAATCTCGAAAAGGGCCAGTTTGATTTATGGACTTCGTTTTTCTTTTTCTTTTTTTTTTTCGAGCGTTGATCCCGGGGATGGAGAAAGAGATGATTAGAAGTGATAGCGTTCGGTAGAGTGTGGTCGGTACGGAGCGTCGATAATTTTCATTGTGGGCCGGTGTTATTGCCGGCATACGTTACCCTTATCAGCTCATTGTCGCCCGGGCGACTGAAGCGCGAGTTAAATCTGCGCGCGTTCACTTTGCGAGAGAGACAATTATTTATGCGACGTTTAAGCCGCGGATGTATGGAGCCCGCTTAACGACGCGTTATTCAACGGCGATGGCGGAAATTGAAGCGACCGCGCGCTCGAAGTATGTACCACGGTCTCGCCGTCGGAATTACGAGGATAGAGAAAATGGCTGACTATTCGAGACCCTTTGTTCTCTGGCACACACGGCCTCGTGGAAACGATCTGACGGTTCGGAATTTTCGGAGTGGGCTTCTGGAGCAGTGTATGAAAAAGATTCCAAAAATACACGGGCCGCGGAACATGTTCAAAAATGTTTGAGAGACTGGTGTATCGAATACTGAGACGTCTGGACTGGAATCCAAAATACGTGTCTCCAAATGCCATTCAAGCGATGAATTTTCATAATTCATTTTAGTAATCCTTAAAACATGCTTAAAAATATTTTTACCATGTTTCAGTATGTCTATTTATCTCAATTTATCCTTGCATCACAACTACATCGCTACATTCAAAACAAAAGCGAAAAGTCTTGCTTCTGCTCCTGTTTGCAATCTCATTGAGTATCTTTCTGAACTGTTGTATTAGAACCTGTAGAAATACAAATATGCTTCAGACTAGGAGAATTCTACAGGCTGATACAAAACCTTGACCTAGCCCACGAGGCTTGCTCCAAAAATATTTTCTGCGCAATTTAACACGAGTCTAGACTAAATAATCTACGGTACATCTCTTCATACTTCAGATATTTGAATTACCCTGTACTTACAAATTGCCCTAAAAGACCCTAGTTTTTCCAACGGGAAGAAGAGTTAAAAAGCCTTCCTAAAAAGCGCCTAACCTTATCAGGAGATGTTTTAGTGACTCACGGAAGAGTCTAATCGTTCGGACGATAGTGCGAGGCCATTTTAGCTCTCGACACAGAACCGCAAAGGTGTATGGACTCGTTGCACCAGATCTTGACGATCCGCGTAGTGAGTCGAATTTCGAAAGGCAGGAAAACGCGGCCGAAGAAGTCGGCGGATAGGTTTATCTGCGTGGTCGCTTCCTACGCCGCGTCAGGAGCGCGTGGGGCCACGCACAATCAGGACAAAGCAGATCCTCGTAAATATGCAGATGACGGGAGATAATCCAGATCTATGGCGGCCCAGATGAATCACGCGTAGGATTAAGTTTGTGTTTTCTTCGGCTCGGCTCGTTTCGTGGTCTCGGCTCTCCGCTCTGCTCTCGCGAACGTCGAAGAAAGACCGCGCGCACACGAACGAACAACCGTACTTACACACGCGCGAACAAAGCCATACACACGGGGAGATAGAATCTGTGCGCTCGTGTTGGAGTACAAGGGGAACGGAGAGGGAAGAGCCTCGAGGAAAAAGGAACGAAGGGAGAAGGAGAGCGAGTGTAAAGTTAACTTAAGCAAAGGACAAGACGAAGAGGGGTTTCCCCTCGGCAGGAGATGTATGCCGGTACGGTGAACCCTGTAGGATGCAACGGGGCAGAGCATGGGAGATAGGAGGGACGTGTCAGGGTGGGGCGAGGGGGAGAAGATGGATGTCCTCGACCCCCAAATCCCCCAACCTCCAGCAACCCCCTCCACGAGCTTCCTTATCTTTGCCAGCCGTTCATCCCGGACCCTCCAAACTCAAGGAGCGGCGGCCATAATGCCTGGATGCACCACCATCCCTGCCGGCGCGAAGCTGTGCTCTTTCTCTGTCTCTCTTGTTCCCTCTCTACTCTTCTCTCACGCTTTCTCTCTCTCTCGTTTTGTCGCTCGATCCTTTTCTACCCTGTGCCAGAGCAACGGTTACCGCGCTCCACCGCCGCTATTCTCTTCCTCCAATTTAAGTCTTAATAAGGCACAAGGCAGTTCTGTTCTAATCCTCACAGCCGACGTCTTATTATCGTCGTAGATCAAACCCGGTGGCAGCAGTAACGCTATCCGAATCGCGGTACGCAAAATTGCCGCGATACTTTATGCGTTGCACCTGACTACGATGTGCCGGATGTCTTTGGCATAGCAGCGCCACGGCAAAATTCATCCCCCCGCCCAGCGTTTTATTAATTCCCGGGGCTATTCGCTGGATTTGCCCTGTTGTCTATTAGGCGAGCCCGAAAAATTGCTCTCTGCGCGCTTCTGCGGTTCGTGCTACGTATCTGAAGTTTTTAACAAAGCTGAAATAAACGACTGTCTCTTTTTTTAATATTCAATTCGTTAAAACTTGCGCGGTTCATCTAAGACACTCTATCTGTGGAATTTTTGTGAAGAGGGATGCTAACCTTGGGAACTTTTTCGGAAAATATTGTCATGGAACAAATACCTTTTAGTACTTATTATAAAAACTCTATAGAAGAAAACATCAAGCTCAAAAATTCTATAAAATCTTCGATTTCAGAATTTTTAATGTACGATATTAACTGTAAGTAGTTCTTCAATTTTCTCACATTTTCCATACCTTAACGAAATTTGTTACACTGAGTATATTAATGTAAAAATTCATGTTTCGAATAGACAAATAATGTTGATGTCATGGCAGTGGCATGCAATGACTGTTATAACTAAAAGCTTTGCATTTCTTTAAAAATGTTTCGAATAATACGCAATAAAAATTCCACGATTTATAATTATTCAAATTCCAACAAGAGTACAAATTTTTAAAAATGCCAATACTAAGGTACAATATCGGATTTTCAAGAAGGATAGAATAAATTCGCAAATGGAACAGGATTGAATCCGTGCACTTTGCGATGGAGTATCGACAATGGTTGATGCAGAGGAAGGGGGTGGATCAAACCTATCGTTTTCAAGGTAGGCACGCGCCAAGTCTGAAATCTCCTCGGCTGAAATATGGCGGTAAATTTGTCGTATCCTTTAATTTTATGGCCCATATGAATCCATTATCTGAAGTGGCGGCGTTTGCGTTATAGTAGCGCATCCGACCCATCGCGTAAGGCGGCTCCTGGTATTGTGACGTCAGTTTATAGCCTCGTAAACCAGACGCCGGTACATGGCATTAGAAAATAACCGGGAACGTGGTTTTCGCTACCGTTGTTCCGGTCCTACTGTAAAAGTATACTTCGCTCGGGGTCGGAGCATTTCATGCTTGCTGGCTTCTTCGAACATGTGTCCGAAGAAAAAAGACACCCTGACGTCTACCCTAGGTTCACGACCCTATTCAGGGGCGGAAGATTTGCTGGTCATCAGTAGCCAGGAAACGTACGTTGTTGAATCCTCTTAGAGGTGTCTGACATTCAAACAATTTTTTGAAGGCATGTTCTTGTACTTAAAACTGTCTTCTCATTGTTGCTTATTTTTCCAGTACATTAGCTTAGACTGCGGATCTTTATACAAAATAAAAATTGGCCCCATCAATTACTAAAAATAGAAGCCAAATAAACAGTTCTTTCTTTAATGATTTTAAAGGAGAAATAGTGCGTTAAAGTCCCTAAATGCTCGTAATATTTTTAAAACTTGCATAGTAGTCCTTTCAAAAATCGTTTGAATTATATCTGAACCTTGCCACCTAGGGGAACGTCGTCTTAAGAACAGTCACGGACCATACAGAATTGAGCCATTACACTTTTATAAAATGTATTCCTGAAACTTTTTCATTCAGAATCTCAAGAAAGGACCCCGTGAAGCGAAGTAAAGCTTGCTGACGAATCGCGACGGATTTAGGGGTCGTGCCTAATTCAAGGGTCCTGTAAAAGTTGAAGGGGTGGCCGAGCCCGAGATTAAAGATGCAGAAGGTTCAACAGGTCTGGTCTGGTAAAATTTTCATAAAAAGTGAAACCGTACCGGCGTGCGGCGTCCGCTTTCGCTGCGAAGGAGGTATGCGCGGTTCTTGCAGTGTTCGACTCGCCTTTTCACCGGGGCCCCCGTCGTAATGGTGCTCACAGTTCTCCGATTACACAGAAGAAGAAGAAGAAGGTGTACGTACACGTACACGGGGATCACGTGAAGGATAAATGGGGAGTGGATAACGAAGGTACAAGAGTACGAGAACGAAGTAAGTGCCCCCAACCCCCTGTAACATAGCGCTTTAGGACGGAGGGAGCGCCATGAGCGATGTCCTGTCGGTCCACCGCTTGCACGTAGGCCACTCTCGGGCTACGTACACTTATATGTAGAAAGGATATACATATATGCTCTCTGCCGTGCTACAGTGCGATCCAAAGTTTCGTTTCTTAACAAAAGATCTTCGCTCATGGACCAGCTCGACTTTCCAGTCTCAAGAGAAAATTCAGAGATGCTGCTGCACAATGTTCTACACTCTAAAAACAAGTTAAGCACGTTGATAAGTAACCCAGTACACTTTTAAATAAACTGGCACTACACAATGAACTTACATCAGCTAGTAGCCATACGCCATTTTAAGTAAAATGGAACCCACACTCAATTTAAATCAGCTAGCTTCTAATGAAAGATTAAAAAATATAACGTTTCTGAATGAAAGATTAAAAAATATAACAACATGATACAGCTATTAACCCCTTGCACTACTATTTATTTTGTGATTATAATGATTAGAAATTCTGCATCGTTCAGAATTTCATAGAAAAAAAAAAGATAGTTTAGAATTTTACTTCGGTTTAAAGGAAATTAATAACATACATATTTATTAGACTCTGTTCAGAATCTTCATCGCGAGTCTGACGAAATTTAGACCGGTCAAGACAAATTTCTGGAACACTCGTTCGTTTCTGAAGGTCCCGCACAGATGAAAACGGTGATGTCGTGGGTTCAAAGTAAATCTTGCCCCAGCCCCAGGAAGACGGATCGATCGTCCCCGATCCCTAATTCACGGCGTCAAGTCGAGACACCCTGTACATAAGCAGAACGCGTGTACACCGATAG
This sequence comes from Halictus rubicundus, assembly GCF_050948215.1. Taxonomy (NCBI): domain Eukaryota; kingdom Metazoa; phylum Arthropoda; class Insecta; order Hymenoptera; family Halictidae; genus Halictus; species Halictus rubicundus. The sequence goes on from NC_135152.1 coordinate 5,262,272, forward strand.
GTTTCTCTCGCGTATGCAAATTAGCCAACGTTAGGTACGTATTCATGGGATCTTATCCGCGTGCACGTGTACAGGGTGAATGATCTCCGAGCGAGCTACCCCCGTGAAAGGAGGAGAAATTCAAATCTTCTAGACTTCTCTCGCGTTGCTCCGGTAGACCGAAGAAGAAGAAGAAGAAGAAGAAGAGGGAGAAGAAGAAGAATAAGAAAAGACAGACAAACATCGGAGAAAGAAAGAAGAACAAGACGAAGAAGAAGAAGCGTATCTGGTCTAAATTATGGGAGAGGGGGTCCCCGGACGGTTTCGCGAAAGCTCGCGGGATGTATTTATGAAAAAAAAATCGCTAACGGCCCCGCGGAAAAAACACGTCTCGCGTCGTATATAAGCAGCCGCGTAGCTCGGTAAGTGAATACCGAAGGAAACGGGGGCCTGTTTGCCTCTCAGCCTCCATCGTCTTCGGGTTTTCGTTGGCCGACGTCGCGACGCCTTCGCGTTTCGCAGCCGATCGTCTTTTGTATGGCCGATCACGTAATCGTCTCATTTACGTATAATTGCAATAACGATGCACTCGTACGTGTACTGAATTATCTCTTTATCGTATCGTGCGCTCCGAGCGAACGTCTCATTTGAATAAGTGCTGCCCGAGCTGCTCCGCCGTGGCCCGCAAGGGTTGATGAAAGCTTTCGCCGCGCATAAAGATAACGCGAACTCCGGCTCTCTCACTCGAGCTCCGTACGACCATCCCGGAACGACGTATTAATTCGTCCGCGTTCGTCACGGTTGTATGTTTGTCGAAACGCGCGCTGATCACTCAACGATTAACACTTTCGGCGACCGCAAAAATTCACCGGAAAATCAAAGCAATTTTACTCTTAGCTATCTTTTGCTCAACGTTCAGCTTATTGGGCTTGATACAAGTAGCTAATAATGTGAACTGGCTACTAGAAGATTTTTATCAAAATGCAAGTCCAGTTATCCAAGGTCTCGACCCTATCCCATTTCTAAAGCGAGATACAGTTGTTCAATAATCTAGAAACTAGATCAATCGCATCTCAAAGACACCACCTGATGGATTATCCGAAGAGGACCCGAAGTGATCGATCGAGATCGTCAGCCAGCCTCCACGGGCCTGTACTCCTCGGTGAAGGGTCGAATAATGGTCGGGGGTTCTTATAAATTTTCAGCGTGCTATTATTCTCGGTCGGGACGCGTAGCCGCGCGCGACTGCATAAGCGGCGTATGTAAATACGTCAACGGCGTTAAAGGGGTTGTAGCGGCGTAGCAGGAGGAGATCGATGCGATCAGATTAAAATAAAGTCCGGTCGGCTACTCAATCCGCGGCTCCTACAATATAGAAGAAAAAAGAGGTCCTAAGAAGGTGTACAACCGATTCAACCGATCTCCGACGAGGCGTCCGAAAGACGTGGTCCTGGAAATATTATTCGAGGGTAGCGTCTGATAACGAGATCGCTGTTGGAGCTATCCATTGCCGAAGAAGACTGCAGCCTTTTTTCCTCGGGGCTATCGGGGCAGCCTATTTCTCGAAGGGCCATTGTCAAACAAGGTTCGAGCGTCGTCTACTTCAACCATCGCTATCGGGTCTTCGTGGTCGTCGTCGTTCTTGTGCAACGTACACCGAACGGCGACAATTACAAACGAGCGAGATCTCGGACGGACAACGGCGGACGATCGACATACACGCCATAGGTACAACACGCCGTGATATCGTGACAACGCATAAAAAACCCGACCAACTATGGCGTGGCGCGGCACGGCTCTCTCTCTCTCTCTCTCACTCTCTCTCTCTCTCTCTCTCTCACTCGGTTCTGCTCGGTTCTGCTCGATTCTTCGCCTTGGCGTGGCTCGCCATGGCGTGGCAGAGCTAAGTGCGAGATACATCACGGCCACCTTCCACGGCACTTCGGGTTCTCCGGTTCTCTCGCTCTCTCTCTCTCTCTCTCTCTCTCTCTCTCTCTCTCTCTCTCTCTCCCTTTTTCTCTCTCGTGCCCCCCCTCGAGCTGCCACCGCCCTGGCCACCCCCTCCACCAACACCCTTTTCACGCTAACTCCCTTTCGGTTTGGTCTTGGATAACGCGAACAACACCGCCGTAGATAAAGGGTCTTCTGATCGTAAAACACTCTCGTTAAGAATATGATCCGGGCTTACCTTCGACCAACGCGGACACGAGCACCGACCGACACACACGCACACCCCTTTGCCAAACGGGCTGCCTCCGTGGCTTAGGCTGCGGTTATACTGAACGAGATTTTTGATCGCGCGAGACGCTTAGGCGAAATCCACCTGACGCGCTACGATTGTCCCCGGTGTTTTCGATTCCATGGGAAAATTGCTTCGACGAAGCTACATTATTCTCAAGGGGTAGATACGTCTGATAATGGCGGCGAATTGTCTGCCAGTACAGTACTCCGCGGGGTATACAAATCGTTTTAATTATTCTAAAATCATCCGTATCTTCTTTAAACGAAATAGCTTTCTGTTGTTCAAGAAAATATGCGTTTCGTCCCATTGTTCCCATTTCATAATTTTTCTTCCATTCTCGCGAACTTTCACGAGATTGTATTAGACCCCCTTCACCCCTTGCACTCGAAGCTATGTTGTCTCCAGAACCCAGAAACTTCTTCTAATCTAGAATATTTACATGGTACAGTACTTTGCGAACTAGTGTGTACACAGTTCATTTTATTGCAAACATGCTTTATTAATTATAAAATCAATTTTACATAAAAATTGCATATGGACTCTTTGATAGAAAATGTGCCCTCTTTTGGGCATAATTTCAGTAGTTGCCAATCGCAATAAAAGAATGTAGCCGCGTAAATATAAATATCTCGAATAACTCTCTGTGTTCACATTAATACGCAAAATACTGTATATGTCCTTTTCCATTTGTGCTCAATACAAGATTCAGAAATTACTCATGCAACTTGTTACACCAAGAGCATTCAGCGATGTAAAAATAGTTCTGAATTTTAGTATGGTAATTTTTAGTGGCGTCTCGGAGTTGTCATTCGCAAAGGGATTTTCAAATCCCTACGACACACGGATGCAAAAGCTGATGCCTTGCTGCAACAAATAAATCTTTTACAGAGTTGCAACCATTCGAATGTAATTGATGACATACGAAAGAACGAATCCTTGTCTCTTAAAATTGAAATCAATCGAAACATAGTGCTACTTGTTAAGAAATCGACTCGCCCTGTCTGATGTCTCGTATCTGTGTCTCACTCGCACTCCATATTTCTCACTGTTCCTTCTACTTAAAGAAGGAAAAGCAAAGAAACGAAACACAATCATGGAAATATCGTGTACAGATTTTTCATCGCGATCGAGTCGTTTCGCCCGACTATGCGTTGCGAGTACGGCTCGGCCGCGTTGAAAACGCTCAGGATCAACCAGGGGACAACAGTGTGCGTGTGTCGCAGTCGATCAGGAATCGCATCGAGTATACCCGCAGCCTTATTCGAGTTCTCGAACGGCGCAAAGGAACACACCGACTCACCCGGCGAGAATTACGATCGCTACTGCCCCTCTTAGATACTGTGGCGCATATCTACCACCTCGTATAACCTCGTACACCTCGTCAGTGTATAACGAACCACCGTAAACAGCGACAAGCATCCCGTCGCGGCTCTCCTCGCTCCTCTCGGTCGTCCCGGTCGTCGCCGGCCATACACCTCCATACGTTTTCGTGTGGCCGGTGTCCCAGACGGATGAGCCTGCCCCGCTAGATTTATTCTCGAGGACGGCCATCGCGAATCGATTATTTATCAGCGGCGAGTAGACGCCTCGGGGTTGTTGGTACTTGCCGAGTGTATCCATCTTCGGATACACTCCCCTCGGCTAAAGATAGAGACGTTTTTTTCGGGGTCCTCCTCCGTTCTGCCCCTCGCCCGCCGAGAGGAGAACGGTTTTCCGATTTCAAAGTAATTTCGCGTGTCCTGGCCGCAACACCTCGGTTTCCTTTTTGCAGAACAGAGGCGACCACAGGTCCGGCAAATTGATCGCCGTTTCATTTACAATTTAAATCGACCCGCGAGGAAGCGGACGGACGCGTTTCTGCCATTAAATCCCGAGACCGTTTTATTGAACCGCTCCGGCAAAACGATCGAAAGAAAATAAAGTTATAATAATTACCCGTAAAATATGGCGAGGCTTGCGCGAACGATCCGCTGGAATTTTATCGAATTATTGGATCGATGAGGACTGTGCCTCCCCCGGGACACGATACCGATAAGGTGGACGCGCGAGCCGAGCCCAAAGATCGATGGACCCAACAAGAGCTACGATCTTTATCGAGTGATGATGGAGTTTCGAGGATTTATCGATCGGCTTCGGGCACACCGTTTCGAGAATGGATACCGACGATACCGATTTCTAGAGATTCACTTTCCATCCTGATTTGCAGCATCTTCTGTCTTTGAAGATTTTAAGGGTTCTCGGTGATTATGTGTTTAACCTTTGCATGTACCTGGAATGATAAGTGAGGTGGGATTGGGAAAATAACTGACCTTTCGCGAGATTAGAACGCCGATGCAAAATGCTCTTGCAGAAGACGTTGTTGGCCGAAGTCTGCTAAGTGGATAAACGTCTTTCTGAAGTTGCTGTTGCAATTTTCTGGGTGATCGCATCCGTGGGAATCTGTGCTGCAACCAGAGGAAAGTTTGCGATTAGAGGAGCAACAATGTAGGCTTCCCGCGCGATTTTTGTTGAATTTGTTTGTGGATCGAGCAGTTAGTCTTGCTTTGGCGATTCTAAGTTGCAAAACAACCCCCTTTAGATGCCACACATTCGCAATTCATTCTCGCAAGTCGTGGACCCTCGGAATATCATGCTGTGTACTATAACGTTTTCTATTTCACAATTATTGAAATTATAAAAACGTTATCATAGGAAAGTACTGAATTGACTTCTTTTTTACGCACATATTGTAATGAAAATCGTACAAAGTTTATGTAAATTCAATCTTCTCCTTTCTATAAGACGTTTCACTTTCATATGCCTTGTGCTTGGAAGGTTCAGCGTTAAACAACAAAGCGTATACAATTAATTTGACTATTTTCGAGTAAACTGCGACATTGGTGACGCCAGGTATCCGCGACGGTGGTAGCGAACGCGGTAAATTATTTCACGGTATGAAAATGTTTTAACGGATTCCAGCTATTTTACGGAAACAGACCACGGCGAGGCGTGTCGATAAAACAAAGGAGCAAGATCAGAGTCCCGGTGCAAACGAGGAATAATCGTGGGAGGGACGGCGCATTAAAGGAGAGTTCTCGGGCGCGGGGAGGAGAGACAATAAGAGGAGCGAATCGGCGAAACGAACGGCTCGCGACAAAGCAAACGCAATGAAGTAGGGCGTTGTATTTCATCCTCTGTGCTCATTGGCGCATAAGATCGAGCATAACCCCGCCGGTGTCGGGATTTACAATCGCTGTTGGGGCGAATGCGTGCAGGAATGCCCGAGGTTCTCTCGCAGCACCGCGCGCGAAACAGCCTCTTGCGGACTTGGGGCTGGTTGGTTGCGCGGCCGCCATGGTGGCTTGAATTATTCATTCCGGGGGCCCCCGCGTGCATTCGTTGCCACGGTACCATATCAGAGGGCCGCGTCACATTAACCTAAGACACCGCGCGTTGTTTCACGTAGTATCAGCAATTAGATTTCGCGGATAATGCGCCGCCGCGGCTATGATAACCGAGTTTACCGTGCGCCGAGCGCTCGGAATCTCTCTTTGAGATACAGCCTTTCGACGAGCCATCGCTCCCGCTCTCCGCTCGCCGCTCTCTGCCGCCGCTCCCGGAATCGTCTTCAACCCCCACAGGGTTCAAGCGCGCACACGGACGTTCCGTGAACGTTAACGATTTTTAACGGCCATTTATATGTCCGCGGAATAACCGCCCGACCGGCGACCGCATGAATATTAATCGAGAATACGAGGACGGCGCGCCGAAACCGCGGATTTCCAGAACGCGGACACGCCAAGTTTCAGCACGCACCAAGTTCGAGCCTTTTGCAATGTACGCGAGTCCTCGTGGTTCTGAAAAGCTCGCTTTCGTCCATTGTTGATCACTGATATCTTAAAAATCACCGATTGAGAACATTTAAAGACTCTAGACCCGACTTCGTCCTCATTCTTTCTTAATCTTTGCATTTCTTTAAATTATTACCGTAATGCTTGCAGATAAATTATCGACACTGCATCGTCTCATCAAAGCATTCTTCAATAATCGTAAAGACGACGACGGTAACTATGGAAATAGTTCTCAGACAAAATAATTCAGATAGGCTCAGCCCCCCGATCGGTGGAAAATTTTTACGAACAATCTGATACACTATGAAGAAATACAAGGTGGAATTATGGAAATCTGGCGCACTGTTTCGAGCGATGCGTGACTCCGTACTGTACAGAGCAGGGCCGAGCTCCGAAGAAAGCCACGGGGAGGCGAAAGCGAGCGTAATGCATGCTCAAGCATCGCCAGACCCGGTGATTAATGCATTCGGCCGCGACGTAGCGCAGACACGGAGCCACGGTGCAGCCACAGTGCAGCCACGGGCTTGCTCGGTTTACCTGCACGTGCACCGCACGCCGCCGATTTTCTCCCTTTCATCTTCCTGGAGAATCTCTGCCCTCGATGGGGCACACGTGAATCCACCGTGTGCGCACACCAAGCGCCCCGTGTGTGTCCACGATCTGATTCCACGAGAGCGTCTTACGTGACGCTAGGGAACTGCTCTCCGGAGACCGTTCCAGAGCTACGAAACAGCCACGGAATCGCTTTGTAGACGGCTTTCCGAGAACCGGACCCGTGTGTCGCGCTTTTTCCTGCATTTCGAACGAGCCGCTCGATCGAAAGATAACCAAAAAGATGTTCCGGCGATGAACGCCGACCTCTGAACTGCGAAATTGATTTCTGGAGACCTCGAAACTCTTTCGAAAAGGTGCAGACCTACAGATGCGATTGGTGATCTGGCACGAAATTGATTTCTTTAAGGCTTTCGAACTCTCTGGATCTTCTGCAGGTGCCAGGTCAATCTTTACCCACCTTGAACGGCTATTTTCAAGATTTTATAGAATTATGGAGTGATAATTTTTAATGACGTCTGAGAGATCAAAGGGTTAACCCTTTGCACTCGAGTGGTGACTCTGAAGCACCACTAGAAATTATTGTGGCATTATTTCAAAGAATATTTGTTACATTACAGAATTTTTATCTAATAGATTACTAAACATTTAAGTATTATATGTGGTAATCGGATCGGTTTCGTATGCATAAAATGAAAATATTCCAAGACGGAAGAAAAATTTAGTTTTAGAATGAAAATAGCGCCGAGTGCAAAGGGTTAATATTCATCCCCCTCTGTCTCTCAAAATCTCTAAATCCCAGGGTTCTCTTCAGATTCCCTTCATTCAGATAAATAATCCATCTGCCTACTACATCGGATCGTCTACGAAAAAAGCTACCACTCTTCAAACACTGCAATACGAATTCAGAGAACCTTCATAAAATAAATTCGCAACAGAAAAGACCGTAATTGCACCGGGCACTTATTCCCCATGCGCTATATCTCTCGAAATTGGCCCCAACACCAGAGAAACCTCAACAGTTCTAACTCAACAACATTTACATCAACGATTCTGATGCAAATACCTATTTTTATAGGTTGTTTTTGCGAATACAGGTAAGGGATAAATTTTCTTCGTCGATTGCGAACCTTCGGGTAAAAATAAAATAAAAATGCTATTAATGTTCGTCAACGTACACGTTGCTTGGTATTTAACAAATTTGCACGTACCATAAATAGGGAGAGCTGTAGTCCAATCATAAGTAACGACGGAAAATGCCTAGTTTGAAGTACGTGTAAACCGGTTTCGAACTTCGAAGTTGTGGAAGATACACTTCGACAGATGGAATTTATGCGGCAACCCAATATTTTGCATCGGGAAGCTCCGGTTTAGATTCTAGACTCTGGAAGCGTGTATAATGGAGCTCTCGGTTAAAAGTGACCCGATATCAACCTGTCGAGTCGCCATACTGGATCGACCAGAGGAGTACTGATGAATAATCCAATGTATTAAGTGTGTCAATAATTTTTAACTCTCGAAACATTCTATTTTAAACTTCTTGAAATTCTTCTTATTCAGGCCAAAAAGATCGTCATCTAGCTTTTGAGATTTTGATCGCTGATACCAGTGAAAGAGAAAAATTTCTTTTAAAAACGAGGGTACGCGGTTCTCGTCAATTTTCTCTGGTTTTATTATGCGCGGGGAATTAAATTGGCAAACGAGCGTCCCGAATAAGAAGCGCCAGCTTTTCCACGCCCCAAATACTCCCTCGAATCGTCTCCGCGCCGCCATAAATCGGCACCATCAAAATACGCGTCGCGTTTCATCGCGACGGGAAAATACGGTGTATTTATACCGGTTGCCCGCGCTTCAAAGTATCGGGCTCTTCCCCGTCCCGATAAAATTTCGCGTAAATACCGTCGATGTCTATCTGCGAATAATTCTGCGCGGAGCTAGCCCCGTCTGAGTAACGATTACAGCAGTCGGAAGTTAGCCGCACGACACGTAGGCGGTAGATTTACAAATGCGGCTGAAACTTTTCGCTAGATGCGCAACCAGGGATCCGTATAAAGCGAAACGAGAGATTCGCGAACCGAACACACCGAGATATCGTACGAGGAAGCGAGCTCGAGTGACGTTCACCAGGGAATCTGGTAGTTCGTAAAGCGCGGAAATTGACGAGCACGAGGCGTTAATGAGTCATCCGTATCCGCGAGTGTCCGCGAGTCGTCGGGCTCGCGTTCGTACACGTAACGCCGTAATTAACAAGCTTGTAATTGCCGGTTCGGTAGCGAATGCGGAATTTTCCTGCGGTTATTACGACAACCATGTCAAATCCCTGATACCGTCTCAATTAAGAGACATTAGGGGAGACCGGCGGGGTAATCGAACACGCTCGCCGAACGAGAGCTCATTTGCATAGATAAAACTGCACTCGGAGAAGGCGATTAGCGCCGCGTCGAGATCCCCCAGAGTTACTATGGCCGAGAGTTAAAGTTAGTTTCGATTTTTCCGACGAGCCACGTTGAATTCTAGCCCCGTTCCGAGCCATTACGCCCGAGACACCGTCTCGCGACGCGACGTATACCTCGATAAACCTAATTAATTCCGCGGGCTATCACTTCCTAACATCCGGCCACCCACCGAGGTTGGTATTACCTTGAAGAATGTCAAGTGCGCGGACATGCGACCGCGCGCACACACAACTGATTATCCGGCGATTTACACGCGGCGGGCGTGTACGGAACGACGCTTTTCTCACGAATCAAAGGGCCGTTCCCGTTAAGAGTGCTGTCACGTTTGACACGGTTCTCACTGTCGATGCAATCGCGACGATCGACGGACCTCCAAATGAGTCGGACGATCGCCAATGCACTCGTCGATTATGCACCGTGAGCGGCGTAAGAATAACATGATTCTAGAGTGCGAGAAATCGTTGGGTAATCCCCAGTAGATTTCAATTGAAATTATTTTTGATGTAGGTGCATTTATTGCGGGCGGTTTCGAAATGTGCAATAATATTTTTTAGTCTTACAAGAAACCTATAAAAATAATTGCGAAACTAGAAGATGGATGGAAATACTGAAAATTAAATGAAAATTATTACGAAGCATGGAAAGGTGCTTCAGATGTCCTATAAAATCAAATACACATACTTCTGTCCAATATATTATATCCTGGAGACACATTATTAAAGTAGCATTGGCTCCAAGAGCAGAGTTAAAAATAATTAAAAATCCCTGTGACACAAATAATTTTTGAAAATGCGAATCTCGGAAGATTTATTTCTAAAAGGCAACGATTGCCATCTATAAATTGAGCCGTTTAGAACGTCTTCCATCAGGCGCACATGGAAAATCTAGTTGTTCAGGCTCGTTAATTGCGATTAATGTGTAAGACTGTTCTACTAGAAGCTCTGTCAGCGGGGTAAACAATTCGGGCCATAAAAGAACAAGAACAGGGAAGTTCGGGGCCGTAGGGGCACATTAAAATATTCCGGAATAGTGGAAACTACCGTGGCTATCCACGTGTAAATTCACGTTTGCGGGAGAGGAGAAAGGGAGAGAACAAGTTGGTCGGACAACGCTTGTTATTAGCGCTTTAATTGGGTCCAGTCTCTTATCCAGCAATATTCCGGGTAAAGGGGTGCTCGTACCTGCCGCCCATATGGTTGTCCTAATCCGCAGCCAGTGGCAATCCCAAAACTACTGGTAATGAGACACATGTGGACATATTCCGTATAGTACTTCCTGGCGACTCTTTTCGACATGACAAACCCCATGAAAATTCCGGACTGTATAAAACGAAAGAAAGACAGAGAGAGGGAGAGAGAGAGAGGCTCAACGAATCTATTTTTTATTTTGTCGGGAGCCTTTTTTCAAGACCGAATGTCTGTATTCGCGGGACAATTTGTATTTAATTGAAATACAGAAACTAATCTGGCGCGTTAACGATAACGGTGCCCATACGGCCGGGCCTAAAAACCGCTTTACAGTGGCGTATCCCCGGCATGGGTGCTCAAAATGGCGAACTGGTCCAACTGGTCCCCCGATCGATTTTTCTTTCTTTTAGGCTCATTCAGTCTGTCCCCTTGCTCGTCGAAAAATCGCGCGAATTTTTCGGCCCGGGCTTCGGGTTACCTGGTCAAAGGGATAATTTCTCACGCTCTATTTATACAATTAATTGGCGGGCCACCCTGCAGCACCCTTCCCGTCCGCCTTTTCTTCTCCCCTCCCCCTTTCACCGTAGTGACCAGAGCGCGTCTCCTCGAGTGTCGCCGCGTAAATTTCCGTTTTAATTGACACTGATTTAACGGCCTCTTTGTATTAATTTTAGGCGGAACTGTCACCAGGAAATGATCGCAGAAATTACGGGCGATGGCGATCCGCGCGCACCCGGGGAAACGGGCATTTCACGCTCTTAGCAAATTCTGGCGACTATGCATTTTGCGAAACGTCGACACATTTACGAGGGTGAGCATCCACAGCGGCAAAATCGTGCGTGCTAGCCGCGGTGTCTATAAATAAACGGTGAAATGCGGCAAACGGTCGGCTTTAATTGGAAGGTTCGAGCGCACGCAATGTTTGTTACGATAGGTTTCGCTCAGGAATGCAATTAAAACGGTGATCTCATCGGATCGCGAACAACAGAAAAAAAAACAAGACAGTCGTTTCGCGAAAACGAAACGTCGTCGACGTCGTCGCTGAGACCCGGCGACTCTGTCAATCGGCCGACGAAAACGCTCGTGTTCGACACGGGAGCCGCCTGGAACCGTTCAAATTAAAAACAATTTGATGAGACCCGCTGTAAAAATAATGACGTGCCGATTGCCAATTTCTGCGGTTGTAACAGCGAACATCAGCGTCGGGCCGGTCAATTAGGGATGAGGAAGAGCAAGATAAAATTTGTTTAACTTGATTATGCTTCAGTAAATCCTGCATAATGTGAACATTCTCTCAATGCTCACCCGGGAAACTCTGCCAGCACTTGACAGCGAACGATGATTTTTCGGAAACGATGGTTGCTGTGCGAAGATTTATTTGCTAAGAGCAACAATGTGAGAGAGATGAACAATAAACCTGGCACGGTTCAGGAAACGTAGGAGAGCGATCTTGGTTGATGTATTTAGTAAAGGAAATTTATTTTTGTTGGATATTGTTTATAATGGAAGGTGGATCGTTTCAATTTTAGTAGAGGTCGAATAATTCGGATGGACCAGTTCCAGGATGCAGTTTTTAATCTCTGTACACGCCTAGGTCTATTTTGATCTACTCTTTCATAAACTACTTTTTAGAATCCTAAATTACGTCTAAACTATCTTAACAGGTTTTAAAGCACGTGCTCTCCAATCCGGATGATTAATTTCAATTTTTTGCTGTTGATATTAAGTCGAAAAATGGTATCAAAACGTCTCAGGGAAGAATATCTAAAAATATATCTATAAAAATTGATGAGTAAATATGTGCTACAAAATCCACCAACTGTATAAAATGTACAAATTTTCACAGCTGAAGATAGGTCGACATGATTTTCAGTTGGTCACGGTCTGTGCACGCAGAAGAGCAGAATAGGGGATGAGAAAAATGTGGCGCTCATGTATCACGATTGAGCCGAACTTAAAAGCGCACATGTGTGCCGTTATCCTTGAGGAGATTAAAAAGATTACGGGCCGCGAAGCCCGGAGGTATATTCAGCGAACTTTTTCCAGCAGACACAGGTGCTTTCTGCAAAAAGGTATCCCGCCTTTGAAGCTCGATGAGAAAAAAAAAAGAAGACGAAGAAACATTGTCTGCGAGCGGACTTAATGTATGCCGCTTGAGCTCTCGGAGGGTTTTAGGGCCGAGTCGCGGTGTTTGGGCTCGCATTTGGGATTCGTGGTGTAAAGCAGCCGGAGAGCAAGTGCATGTACTGGCGGGAGGAAGAGGAATAGGGGACATAGGACGCAATGGCGTCGAAGGTGCTGGGATCAATGCGGCCGCATTAGTACCTTCGGCGTCAAAAGCGATCTCTGCTACCTGGACATCATAGAAAACTCGGTAGGAAACACTGGGAAATACGCTCTACAGTCTATTCAATGGGCACATGTTAGGGCAAATAGACAAGACAGTAGACGTGTCTCCTTTGTTAAGCATTTGAGTGCCTCGAGAAGCACTTATTTCGTCACTATTTTTGTCAGACGGTGATTTGTAACCCCTATAAGAGTCCTCAAGATTCCACATCTAGTGATACAAATTCTAGAATTATGTTCCAAATAGACCTTAAGAACTCTGTCCTGAGACATTCCTATGTTTTCCGTAGCAGTGAACGCACGCGGTAGCTAATGCGTGTGACCACTACTGTCTAGTCAACAAGGGAGATGCGGGTAGCTGCTTTCCACGTGTCTGTGAATGAAGACATTCCCTAACACTTCACAATTCGAAGCGTTCCCTTCCATCTTACTTCAGATTTTGCTATAAGATTGCATAACTCATATTCACCTATGTATGTATTGTAGCTTGACTAACCTGTTTAGCACAGTTGAACAATACTATAGGCCTACTCTCCCGTACCATGTACTGTCATTGGCTGAAAAGATGACATGCGGGGCAGTACAGGAGTGAGGCGAGATCCTATCTGTTCATAAATTGATTCATTGAAATTGTAACTTCAAGCAATGGCAAAATTATAGGTACCTAATAACCAATCGGACCCGCATACCTTCCGACGGCCTTCATTACAGCCACGGACAGTAAGTGATGGGTGTCCTGTGAACGAGTATAATGGTTAGTGCAAAAATTAATGTCAAGTCTGGCTCGAAACAGGACGGCAAAGGGTGAATAGTTGGGACCAAGTCAACCAGGGAGGTCCGAGCGATAGATCCAGAGAAAAATGTGTCCGGCGCCACTGATCACGGCTGTATACCATCTCGAGAGAGGAGAGGAGAGGAGAGGAGAGGAGAGAGAGAGAGGGAGGACGGCAGGAGAGAGAGTGCGGAGAGACAGAAATTGAGGGGCACACCCGCTCCCTGCGGCCATCGTCAATCAGAATTCCGCGAATTAGCGTTAACGGGCCGTTATTGCCGCGTCCATTTGGCTAGTGTACAGTTTGGGTCGTGGATATGAGCCCATAGATTCCCCATATTCTACGCCGTATGGGGCGATGGTGCTGCCGCGCATAGCCCACCGGAATCCGGTTAGTTACTACCGCATGTTATGGACCGCCGCGCGCTATTCCCTCTCGATCCCCCTCGTGTCTCAGCCCCTCTGCCTCGATTCTCTCTCATTCCATCTCACCCTTTCTCTCTCTTTCTACCCCCCTTTCACCCCCTCCCTCGTCCGTCCGGCTCTCTCGTTTCATCGTTCCCGGAGTCGGGTCGGCTCTCCTCGCACCGCGTGTATCCGTGGAAAGCTCCACCCTGCCGACGGGCACAATGCGAATGGCCGCGGCCACTCTGCCACCGGCTTTATGCATCTATCGATACCTATTTACCCATTCGCGCAGGAGCAATGCTTCCTATTTCCATGGATAAATGTGCAACGCCACCGGCCACGATCTACGGCGGCGCGACCCGCTAAGCCGTCGTTGAAACTCTTCTGAATCAACAGGGACACACCGTTCCGGACCAATGTCCGAAAAGCGAATAATTACGCGACGCGCTAGAATCAATGGGGTTTTGGGACCTAACTTCTAGCTTCTACTCCGACTTATGGTTTCTGCGTTCCCAGCGCATTCGTCGGGGCAAATCTGGATTAAATTGACGACTGAGTATAGGTGCTGTAACACTTTATCTACCTGGAGCCTGTTAACGCTTAAAATGCCGTGTCTACCAAGAATGGGAGAAGACGGAAACATGTCTGAATATTAACTCAGGAGCACGCTTATTTTTTGCACCCTCCGTGGGCACACCGGGTCGTTTGTGTCCATCACTATTCTTTACTGATTTCGGCTTTCAGAAAAGCTGAAAAAATTCTAGGATACTTATTCGAGTCTAAGGAGAAATCTTCACATGTAAGAATGTTGAAAGAGCACTGTCAGTAGCATACATCTGTACTTTAAAATTTTTATTTCGCCGAACAAGTTACTTTTATTTGATAGAGTTTTTCAAGCTGCGGGTTTGGCATTGAAAATGCTAATAGTGATTGTACTGTACCAAAAGGAAACTTGAAAGTTTAAGAAATAAATGTCTATGCAGCTCCTACTTCGCAATGAACGCAGACCAATTTTTGTTTTGCAGAAAAAATCGCAGTCCAGAGACAATAATTGAAAAGCCACCTAGTCAATGGCTGGATGCGATGTTTCAGTTACACCATATGTCCCAAGACAAACTAGCAAAGTCTACAAGTGATATCCGACAGGAAAATGGTCCCCTTTTTTATTTTGGTCACTTAGGCAGCGCACTATGCGAGACCACGCGATCTAGGGTATTTCTAGCCGGGTCCTGGAAACCCGTCAGCCACCGGAACTGCCCCGGTCGCGTTTAGATTGACCGTATGAAAGTTTCAGGCCCGCCGGACCATTCCCTATGAGTGATTTTGCCAACAAGCCGCGCGGTAATTCGCACGGTAACGTGTAACTCCGGTCGAACATTCGGTTACTCTGGTAACCATGCGAAAATGATTGCTATTTGCACAGCAGCCCGGCCAGCGTTATGTTATAATTCTGTTGCATCGTGGTGAATTATTTATCGGTCGCGGTCGCGCGAATGCATTAGCGGACGTTGCAGAGTGACGAGAAGAAAAAGAGAGGCTTGCAGAGGTGCACAGTGCTGGTCCGATAGTTGCATTCGGACTGCGGGCCAGGGATGATCGCTTGCAACTACTTGTTACGAAAATAAACAAAGCGTAGAGACCGAAGAGAGAAGAAGCTCGGATTTTAGTTTCAGCCCATTTGCATCAGAAGTGGATGAGTCCATTTATTTTGACTGGCCATTATCACGGTAGCGGGCGTGTCAGGCATGAAATATCAAGGTTGCTGTACAATTCGAAGCAATTTTCTTGTTGTTCCGCTGGAAGTTTATTTGGCAATAATAATAATTTTGGTTTTACTACCTGTTCTCCTTGTGCTGATTAAAAATGTATATGGCGTACCCAAATTTCGAATATCCGATTTCTTACTGCAAAATAATCAAATAAAACGAATCGCTTGGTTTTAATGCATTTCTCTATTTTAATACATCGGCTTCGATCTGAGAAAAAAGCAATTTAGTAATGTTTAATTTTTAGAACATATACACAGTCCCGTAACACTTAAATGAGTTCTGATGCTTTTGCATACATGTCTACAGATTACGTATAATCGATGCTAATGGATTCTGTCAGTATAATTAACGAGGAAGCCATTTTGAGGATAGCAACACAAGTCTGTAGAGCCATTAAGTGGTTAGGTGTGGTCTCTCTGATACTCGACGAATCTTTTTAAATGAATAATAACATGTTTGCACTTTCTATGGATAAAATTTTAATGTCACTACTTATTTTAAAATTCTATTTTTACAGACAGTATAACACTTTCAACGTTATAATTCAAAGAGGGTTATTAAAATACTTTGCGCAACAACCTGACTAATTGAGCGTTAACAGAGTTTATTAGCTGTTCACTACAACTATTAATTCATTGCTTCCCCGTAAGTTCAAGCTTACACGTCCGGAACGTGTTAACGACGCAAATGAGTCTAAAGCACATCGGATCTATAACAAAGACCCTATGTAAATATAATAAAAGATAACAAGGGAATATGTAAGGAGGTCTCACGCTGCTGATTGATAGCCTCGTTAATCTCACGAAATTAACCCTAGATAGCTACGCTACCATGCGTGACAACGACTCTAAAATACCAATTAAAGACACACATAATTGAACTCTTACTCCACTAGAAAAATATTTCACCTTCTAAAGAGTCAAGCTAAATAAAATTATAAAATCGCTTTTAGCACCGAATGTATTAATTGTAGTGTATTAATAATTTAAAAATTCTGGCCGTAATTGTTGCAAAAGATAAATTATCAAGGGCTGAAACAAGCATCTCGCTGGATAATGGTTTAAAACAAAAATAATTCTCCAAGCGAAGAAAGCACACGGTAAAAATCAAAAAGGGTTCCCCCGTTTCTGGTAAAAAATCGGTGCCGGTGACGAAAAATTAGCGCACAAATGCAGTTGGAAGTGCATTCCGGTGCAAGGATCGGGGGTGCTACCGCACACGCGTGTCGCCGAGAGGAACGAGGCGCGTAAAAGTCAGCGGTAACGGGTCGAACAACCAGTTTTCAATAAACGGAGGCGGTTCTTCTGTGAATATCGGGTTGCAGAAGAAAACCGAGGCAGCGATTCTTTGTTCGCGGCTGCAGTCGGCGAAATTGCGCAATGAAACAGGAGCTCGCTCGCGAAGCTCGAGAGAAAGAAAACCATCTGCGCCCCGCTGAGCAGTCGTCGGTAATCTCGAGCGATCATTGCCTTATTTAAACTTTTATGCAACGAGTCTCTAGCCGCCGATAATTCCTGTCACGTTCGCGAGCCGCAGCTCATATGTGCCGAGAGAGAGAGCACGGTGCGCGTAGATGTCTCAATCCGATGAACAGGCGTCAGGGTTCAAGGCGATTTGCAACGGCGAGTAACAAGAAAAAGCGATCGTGAGACACACCGAGAATTTACTCGGACAAGGAACGAAAGACCATCCATCGACCTGAGTCTAATTACCTGGCGCAGGTACGCTGGAGGCCATAAATACGATGCCAGCACTAATCACCATTCGAACAATCGTATGAAAGCAGGGGTGAGTCAGGATGATGCACGGGAACGTTTTTTGGTAAGATCAATACTGAACTTTTTAATGCGAATTATCATTTTTCTGGTGGACGACTGTGTAAGAGTACAGTTTAGCATTGTTACCTCCGCAGAATATGGATTAGCATGTGATAACTAATATCACGTGTTTTATCTTGTTACAATTGTATACTATAGGTCACATTTGATTTTGCAAACTTCTTTCCTTTTTTTAGTATGCGAATTACTGTGTCAGTATACAAACTCTCAATTTTAGGAATTGTTTTAGTGAACAGTTTAATTTTGAAAAATTATTTTAGACAATTTATTTGTGCATAAAAATTCAAAGGCTACTTGCAATACATTTCGAAAATTGTAACATTCATTTCCATGAAGAAAAATGTGATAATTAGTCGAACACAGCCGTTCTGGATACAAGAAGAATAATTTTGAATAATTTTGTGTTCTCTAAGACCTCCTTTATTTTTACAATCGTAATGTTGCAAGATCAACAACATGCACCCCTTTAATTTCGAAAGAAACTATAAAAACCAAACTATAAAGTCCTATAGAAATTACAATAAAATTCCTAATAAGTGGGACATAAAATCAGAGTACAATGCACAGTTCCCGAGCAATAACTTACGGTCATAACAAAGATAAAAAGCAATTGGCCGGATTCCAACAAGTGTCCGTATACTTACGGCGTGTACAGGTGTCGATACAAGAAGTTTCTCGCAGATCGATATCGTAAAGAACTGCACTGTCTTGCCTAAGCGGTCAATCGGGACGAACGGGTAGCAAGGCTGCACCGAGACTGGAATTAATAGCCGAAGTACCGTTAATTTACCGAACCGGGTGCACGATACGGAAAGAAGAAACGGGGAAAAAGAGTGCGCCGGTCGACCAACCCCGTCGGCATCGGGAAACAAACTCCCAACTCCGGGCGAGAAGTTCTGTTTTTTCTTCTTCAGGAAATCACACTTTTTACCTGACATCCTGACAATTACCTAGAATCACGGTGTCACGGTCGACGCGATTTCCTTAAACAGCCGGATATTCTTTCTGGGAGTTTCAAGGACTCGCAAGGGTCCTCGCCGTGTTTTATACTCCTTGCCTACCTAGGCCCGACTCGTTTTTTCCTGAGGCGCAGTCGTCGGTTCCACTCTGTCGTCGTTCGACGTGGCCACAAAAAGACCTTAAAAAACCGTCCGTAACCCAGCAGCCAGGAAGGCAGTTACGAAATTGCAAGGAATTTCAAGGCTGCTCGTAAAAACCTCGGAAAAGAATAGCCGGGGTGCCGCGTTTCCTGCAATAGTGCGGCTTTTTTCTCTTCCACGGCGGTCGACCCGGCTCAGACAAGACAGAACCGGGGGAACCGGGGGGTGGACGGGTCCGAGGTCTCTCAAGGGTTGTTAAAAACGGCCGGTTTGGCTAAAAAAGCATTTAACGGGGTGACAGAGAGGGTGTTTATGGCTGGAATACCCATAAAGGGTCATAGCCGGCGTCGGGCACCCCCGCCGTGCCCGGTAAAAAGCAAACCTGCAAGGTCGTTGCGCTTCGACTCGGCAAAATCAGACGCTTCACGATTCGCTTGACCTCGTAAACCCTCGAAATTCCGGCTACAACAACCGAACGCGTTGTTTCTTCGCCGTCTAACGACCGAACCGCTTCCACCCGCCCGCGGTATTATACCCCGATACCACTCGTTTCCTCGTAAAAACGTTACACGCGCCGTAACTTTTATCGCGGCAGATTTATGGTCAGATTGCTTACCATTCAGCGAAACTGTTCAAGGGAATTTCTTGGACCTTTAATTAATAACATGCAAATTTAACGAACGACTATACGACTTCATCCTGAGAACGGGTAAAAAATTTGTTGACGAGATTATTCGATAAAATGAAGATCATTCAGGATAGAATTCTTTCGTTGCCTGCATCCGTCGGACTGGAACGCAATCGAACTATGAGATACACTATGATTTTAAAGTTTGTTAGACTGTTGCAATATTCATACTTTTATAGAACATTCTACTCTTCAACATTTAGTAAAGATAAAAATTGGAAGACGATCTTATTTTATTTGGTGATGGTAAGAATTTTTCAACGAAGCACATCAGTTACTGTTTGATTTCAGGAAAATCCATTCGTTTGAACTCAAAAAAAAATTTTAATAGCGATGCTAATTAAAAACATGAACGCTTCTTTTATTTAACATCGAAGACATTTAATCTTTTAAAAATGCAATATATGTGAACTGCAAAAGTAATATTGGGCACCGAGTATATTAATTGCAACATCTGGCCGATCATCTGATATCACAGGATTCAAACATTTACAATTAACAATTTATCTCGAGTGCATAACAGGTAGGAAGAGGAAACATCAACGAAAATAATTCTGTTAGTAAAAGAAGGACGTCGAGAAGCGACCTAGTCGTCCAGGAAAGGGCAGGCCCACGTTTTTTGGTAAAAAAGCATTGTCCGTGACGAAAGATTGGTTTACGACGAGGACATAGCCGTAAAGGGTCACAGCCGGATAACAGGTAACGTCTAGAAGACCAATCCGTCGGAAGTGGCCATGCCGTCCCGTCGGATCCGGCCTGCGACTGAAACTAACCGTTTATGCCCGACTTGACCTCGTAAACCCTACAATTGCCCATTTTGGGGTTTCTGCTTTTTTCCTCGGCTCCCTTATTGAAGAAGCTAGACATTTTTTCTGGCTCTCCTCGCCAGTCAAGGACAACGTCCGTTTGACGATGAGCAGAAAACGTGGGGTTAAGGGACCAAGAGTTAGTTCGGCTCTGGCCAACGCGGCTCTAACATCACCCTCGCGTTTGCTCCTCCGGAAAATGTTTGTTTGCTCTAACATCAAATCAATCCATTAATATTAATCGATTCCGTAACGATTTCGTATCACTTTCGGTATATTCGAGTGTGAATTAATCATAAAAAGTTGATACGGCGCCCGAGAAAGGATTTTTAGGACCAAACCTTACAAAATGGTAAGTTCCCCACGAGTTTCCCGGTAATTATATAAATTCGATGATAGTGAGATTACTGGTACGACGAAGGCTAGATAGCGTTTTCGGTACCCAGCCGCCATCTTGCATCCCGGCCATACGTGACCAGCGTCCATAAAGCTTAAGATACCGGCGGCTAAATAAAACACAGATCATTACGTGCTCCAATTCGGTTAAAGCAAATAATTGCTCCGAAATTACACGGTGGCGTCAGTTGTCGATTGCTTTGCAAAAAGGGAATAAGTCGGTTCCTTCCGGCCCGGCAATCTCCTTGAAGATTGCCCCGCGTTAAACTCTGTTTTCCGCTCGGATAGCCCGTGTTTCGGAATATTCCCGAAGAAGGACAGTTTCAAGCTCGAGAGAGGTGGCGTGGCGGGACGATAGCGTGTTATTATCAGCAAGGCATAGTCGTCGACGGAACGACGCCGTGTCGATCGTCCGCTTCCGTGAAAAGTGTCTCACGGTCTGCGGATAATTACGGTGCTCTCGCATGCGAGGGTTGCGCGTTTACGCGCGTTGATGATACGCTGCAATAGAACCGTTCCGCGGAGCCGAAAAAAAGTGAAACTCGCTAGATCGCGAACCTCCTTGTCGAAAGGGTCGATAAAACTCGATGAAACTCCGGCGAGAGCGATCATCGTCCATCTTTTTTGTTTCTACCCGAGTACACGTCAACGCCGCCGGTCCGAAATATTTACATACCGCGAAATTGCAAGCTTGCGTTCCGCGCAAAAATCGCGGCAGAGAGAGAGAGAGAGAGCAAGTGACAAACGTGTTTGTACATACGCGGCTGCGAGCGTGTTAAGCGAGAGCCGGCAGGACTCGTTGGCGTTGAGGCAGGTCAAGAACTCGTTGCCATATCAATATACTTAAGTGAAATGATACGAGGCAGCCGTAAAACCCGACAGTAATGACGCATTAGGGGTTTGCCGGGCCGATTTAGTTGGCTATCAAACAAAAGGTAACTTTTACTGAATCCGTGTCCGAGGCGGAGGCGCGCGCGTTTTAAAAGGTTCGGTGTCTGAAAGAGAGAACGCGCGCGAGCGGACCCGGGCCATTTATACCTGACGTTTTATGCGTTTTATAGGTGCGACGTGCGTCTCGTGTGCCAAACGGCGCATAAAAGTGCAACCAGATTGCTCGTTCCCCTCGTTACCGCGTTACGGATTATTCTTAAAATTTCACACTTCTGGTGGCCCGACGCGCCGCGCCACAGGCCTCGCGATTAATTTTAATAGCAGAAAAGAGCTCTCCGGCCTATTTGTATATTTAATCCGACCTAAGGCACGCCACCGACACCATAGGACCCGATAAAACGCTCGCGTGTCTTATTCGCCACCAACCTAATCGATATCAAACAAATTGGAAAAAGTTTTCCTAGCAATTTTTCATTTTGCGCTCCAAAAGCGGGGATTAAAAGAATTTTAATTCTGCGGGCGCTTAGAAATCCATATAAAATTTTCTGAATACAAATTTGAACTGTCCTGTGGCAATATAATTATGCTTCTGGAGTAAAACTAGACATACAATAATTACTTTTCTTGTTCTGATTATTAACGGCTAAGAAGTAGAGCTTAGAACGTTCACGAAAATAAATGTTTAGTGAAACTCGTAAAACAATTACTGAAATCAAAACTGTCACCGTTTCCAAGGCCTGCGAAGAAGCAGATCGTTACAGATTACTGCTGCGGTAAGAAAAATCGTAGGGCGCGTATTTAAGAGACACTAAATAATCATATATTAACAGTCCCAGAAATAGACGCCGTCTTCGAAAATAATTGCCTCTCGATAGTTAGCGGTGATTCATTCCACGGGATTGCAAATCAGGCGTGCATTGGCAATGTCCGTCCACCGTGAAACGCGCAAGACACGCGACTTTTACCGCGCGAACAATAGCCAACGATCGAATAAAAATTATCATACAGCACTACCGTGTTACCGGCGCTGCGCGTAATATTTATGATCGGCCGGAGAACGAACATTGTACCGACAACTGTAACCGTGCGCAGCATAGTTCACGAAAGGAAAACGGATGATGAATATTTAGTACGATAGCAACAATAGATTATCAGCGCCGTGAAGCATGACCTGGGCATTTTTCCGAGTAGCTGCTCGAAATCGTAAATATGGACGCGGATACGTAATGGCGTCGCTAAACGTGCTTTTCCTGTGGAACGAGGAACGCTCTAAGGCTGGAACTGACTATTATTAGGCTCACGTTTGTCGTGAGCATTTGGAAAATTAGACATATAAAAATGCATCTAGAAAATTTTTAATCTTCAGTCTAGAAAGATGCTGACATACATGTTTGAATCTCTAATAGACAATGTTCTCATGGACAGGCTCCTGCGCGTTATTCTGTGTGTTCTCAAATGGTTTTCTGGGTAATTTTATTTATTTGTGCATTTATTCATTGGAGAGCTTATAAATCATTTCTCGTAAGATCCTGTGTGTACACCATTACTCTTTGGTTCTTTATGAAATTAAACCTGTACCTATTCAATATTTTCATGTATATTAAGCTTGAGGCTACTGAAACTGCAATGAGTGCATAAAATACGCGGTCTAGTCTTCTATGCATTTATTGCAGTGCGCAGTCTAGTCTTCAGGAGAAGTTTTCATTTTTATTGTATCTTCGATGCAAGAGGTCTTTTAGCAAATTAAGGGAACTCTTCACCTATACTGATTTTGATAAAATAACGTCTGGAAGTATGTATTTACATAAAGATGTAGAGATATGGTTTATTATAAACGACGTTCCACAAAAGGAGGTGTAATTCCAGAGGAAGCTGTATTGTCTTTAAATTCTGCTCGTGATACTCGTCGTCTCTAATAGGAGCGACCCAACAATTAATATTCGGAATGCCTATGACCCACATATGAGGGACAAGAGTCGGACGACGATTAGCCCGACTTTTTCCAATTATGTTCGTGCGGTATCGATCGCCGGGTCGAGAACTCGTTCGATTTACGGCGTTATGCACGCGCGCGAAAACGAAAGACAGAAGGGCGAGTGCAGGAGAAGCTCCGGGATTGATGGGATCAATATGCAGTAAGTCTGAGCGAGCGCGTTCGGGGCTAATGGCGGAGACGCGGCTGGAAAAAGTGTAATATTTCTGGCGGCCGGGAGAACACGGTTGCCCTCAGAATGCAGTAACGATTATAACTTCATCGCCGGAACCCCGAAGACGCCGACTCTTTTCGATTATTCTCGCCCTGGCAACGGAGAGCCGTGAAAATCTGCGGCGGATCTTTGCGATTTCTCGATCGAGACGCGTCCGACGAAATTACGAGGCACGAATAATCGGAGTTTCAATTGACCTTCGGGTGTTCTTCGCTCGCGAGCGAGCTAGCAAGCAGGCAAAAAACGAGTAAAAACCACGGGCCACCCCTCCGATGATTATCATTTTTAATTCGATCCTTACGCGCGAGTCGAAAGGGGCGGTTCGATTCTTATCAGACCGCGGCGATGCACCGGTGATACGGGACTGGTTTTCGCCGGTGCATTTTCGCTGGGTGCACATGCCCAGGCCGTGGATTCGATTTGGGCAGAAGCCCGGTGGTTCTCGCACAATCGCGCGCCCGGCAGTTTGCAAATCGTGGATCGAGCAATACGCCGCCGGGATGATAAATAGAAATGTTTATTGCAACGCTGATGGCAAATATCGGAGTGAAAGATTCATGAAAACGAGCCGCGGTACGAGCAAATCATCCGGCCGCGCGCACGCTCTTTCTCTCTCTCTCTCTCTCTCTCTCTCTCTCTCTCTCGCGCCGGAGGAGAGAGATACGCCGCGAAAAACGACCCCCGTAAAAAGCTGTCTTCGGCGAATAAAATTTTCGCGCGCCGCGATAAACGAACAGCCCGCACCGGGCCCGACCTATAATTCCCCGGTATCGTTTATTAATTGCTCGAAATGCGCATCAAATTAGTCGCGGGCCGGCAAACGATACGTCACGTATTCAATTTACAATCATGGCGGCCGCGATGGAATAAATTAATGCCGTCCGCGATACCGATCGTTTCGCATAATAAATGCCGCGTTATCGAACGTATACATCCGAGATATTGGACGCCGGCGTGCTACAGTGAAAGCGAACCGATTAATCGAGTTTTTCGAGCAGACGCGAGCGCGAGCCGACCGATTAATGAATTTACAAAATCCGGGTCCGCCATATTGAAAACGTTGTAATAGCCGGCGGGGAATTGATGGTCACCGGGGCCAATTACCGGGGGCGGAATTTGTAAAATCTGCGGGAGAGGATTCGCGTGCCCTATCAAACCTGGAGAGCGTCGCGACGCATTCACGGCGGCGTCTCGTTAAAAATGGGCCGGACGGCGAGAGAATACGGTCGTCGGGAAAACAAGAAGATCTCAGGGGAGTAGAAAGACGGCGAGGAGGCAAGGAAGAGAGATTAAAACCACGCTTCGAATTCGAATCTATAAGTGTCTCTCGCTCCTCCGGGAATCGGGCGGCGGCACGTGTCAAAGGGTGGAAGAAGAAGAAGAAGAAATTCAGCGACGCCGTTGAAACGCGCAAGCGCGGACCGCGATGGAGCTATTCGGGGATTCCGCGGGTGCAACGAAGACACTGCACCCGGTCAAGATGGCTGACTACTCCCTCCATTCCCTCTCCCACCATTTCGTCTCTCTGCCTCGAGCAAGAACCGAGAGAGAACCGGGCTCTCGCCGCGCCGACCAGAAACGGGTACATACAATCGCACACTGTTTCGTCTACACTTACCCCAAATATTTTTAAACTTCTTCTTCGTCTTCCTCCGCACTTTCCGCCCTCTTTTCCGAGGAGATGCGTCCCTCTAACGTCCCCCGACGACGACGATGACGATTTCTAGCGCGCGCATCGAGAGCGTGCATCGTCTTTCGAAATCCTACCGTCGTCGTTCTTTCCTCTTCCCGTCGTTTCCCGTCGTCGTCGTCGATTTTCCACGAAAAGACACGCACGGAAATGTATCGTGACGGTGACGGGACGCCGCGCGACGCGTCTGCCGACGCCAGGGGACGCTACGGAGGGGAATGCCGACAAGGGCGGGTTGAGAGAATGATGCGCGATGGGGGGACGAAATTTCGAATCTTCCCGGCCGTGTGGTAGAAATAACGCTTTCGGATTGACCTCGGGAAAAGTTTGTTGAAACGCGTTTACCCGTGAACTTTCGCTTCGAGTGACGAGCCGGTGTTCACCCTTGTGTTTGGGTCAGTCGGACTCGAAACAGACTGTCGATTTTAATTATAGGTTTTCTTGATGACGGTTTTATGACGTTTTGCATCGTCAACGTATATGTATCAACCATTTTTGTGGCCATTACTGCGAAAACGCATTTCCTTCTTGGGTAACACTGTAAACCGGCACGGACAGCTATTTAAAAAGGCAACCACGTCGCTGTCGTTATTATCAATAATATGTATCTGAAGTGCATTCTGTCTTTTTCAGATTTTTTTGCTCAAATGTCTTAAAAAATTGGTGATAGTTCGTATATGTATTGTACGTGAGTTTAGAATTAAATTTCTTTCAGAATTTATTGGTAATTGTGACCTAATAAATTGCAAATGTACAATTGGCAACGCTATAGCTTACATCATTCTTCACGTAGATATATTTTTTATACCACGGCTACAATAATTTTGATACGAACTCGTAACTGAGCTTCTATTATTCAATCTATAGTTTAGCTAGTCCAAATAGAATGATTTTGTATAAACCACTGAATGTTTGAATCGAAACTATTTAGTCTACTGTTGTAATGTTCGATTGTTGTAAATTCGAGACAGTTTACATTATTTTAATTGTTAGTATAATACTATAGGTCCTACAACATGTAAGGGGTTCTTGAAGTAAACTCCTTAAGAAGTTTTAGAGGGTCCTACTTGCACCCTCGATTAAAGGGTGTGTTTACAGTCTTAACTAATGGGAATTTTTAGAAGAACTTTCTAAATGTGGAATCAATTAAAATAGTCTAACCTATCCTATACATATCAAGAACTACTAGAGGACTAAGTTAGTCTATTAACACGTTGACTATCGAACAATCACCTCTCAAAAATTCTTGATCTCCTTTAGACCATGTAAACAACAAACAAAATTAATTCTTAAAGATAGACAAAGAATTGTGTCACCCACATATGACTGACGTGGCAGTCAGTGTTCCAACAACCCTTTCTTACTAACCCTGCTATGCTTGTACCATATCTCAAAGAAGCTTAACACTTGTTTCAAAAATAGTAATCTCGAAAGAAGTAGCTAGATCATAATTCCCATAATGAGAATTGATTTACGAATGAAACGACAGTCGCCGTTCAACAATTCATAGCAAAATCCTCAGCTATTTCTCCTCAATCTATAAAAGACTATTAAAATACCTGTCGATAAACGGAGCGTCACGCAAGGATCTGCTATCCATCTCCAGCAATACCCTAACTTCCGACGAGTCTTGCTAGCGATCAGAAAGAATGTCCCTGAATACCGACAACGTCTTCAATGACTCCAGCGTCCATAAAACGACCGCAGGGAGAATCGTTCAATTTTAACAGAATAATCGTGGTTACATTGTGCGAGTCGCATCTCGAGAGAATACGCGTAATAAACTTTTTTTTATCGTATCGCGCAGGAAGAGCAGCGTTGCATGGAGGGCAGAGCACTCCTATGTAGGCTCTGTGTAATAGCGGATGGCGTGTAAAACAGAACAATATCGATCGTTATAAAGGCTCTGGCTGGCCGGTGTCGGTGATCTGGCCTGCGTCTCGGTTGTAAGATTTCCTAAATCGCGCGCGGCGCGACGTTCTGCGGCTGTGGCGGTTGTAGCCGAGATTCTCTCTATGTATCCCGAAAGTCGAAGAGGCGGTCTGAGGATAGGCAAAAGTAAGGATAGGTTGGCGAAGAGAAAGGCAAGGCAAGGCAGCCGGCAAGCGCTGGCAAGGCAGCAAGGAATGAACGTGGTGGAGGCTGCCGGCGACAGATGGACCGTGCGCGAACGGTGGTAGGAGAACCTGAAGATGGCTGCCGTGCTCGCGCGGCGTACGCGTCGCGTGCAAACTCGCAACAACGTGGGTGAGCTAACGGGTGCCCGATGTGGAAGTGCGAGCCGTAACTCGGTGATTTTTCCCGGGAGTGAATTCCATTCTCGTCGACGAGTTTCGCTGAAAACCGTTTTCGTAAAGCGCAGCAGAAGCGCGGCTCGCCGCGGCGACCACGCCCTTGCCACGGGCAGCCATCTTGTGTGTCAGCTGGCCCGCGGTGCACCACGCTAGTCAGTGTTGCAACCTTAGCAACCATCGCGCGATGCACTCTGCCCGTACGGCTCGCCAACATTGGCTGACGCCACTCTTCAGGTACTTTTCTCATATTTTTCACCCTTATCCGGGTTTCACACCCTTTCTCCGCTATCACAAATCAAAAACGGCTCTAAAATCTCAGGGATAGTTTGTGCGTGACTCTTGAACGATCTATACACATCTTCTGTATCTACATATCTATCATGTTCTACTTTTAAGACTGTATTCACTAACACTTCTTTCCAGTGTGTTTAAAAAAAAAATGCAATTTCCAGGCGCATTTTATTGCAGGAACAATGCGACGTTGAACCGAACGGGAGCGCTAAGAATAACGCGCGGTGAAATAAAGGCTGCACCGTTACACGTGTTTTCCTCTTCAAGTCCGGCCGTTTTTATATGGATCGTACTTTTAGAAGTCTCGGGCACCCCTCGGGCCGTTCCGATCCGCGGCGGTGGCTATAGCTTCGAATATCGTTGCCGGCGACCGGCTATACGCGGCCGTTAACATTTTGTAATGTAACTTTACCCCGTCGTTGATTATATCGTAACCGCCGCTGTCGCTGGGTGGAACAATGGCGAAAATGTATTTATTAGGATTACCCGGCAGGATTTATTCTCCGAGCCGGTCGAACGGCGTTTCGCGGCCGTTTCGTCGATTGTATTTTTAAACCGTTCTTTTATCCTTATAGCGAGGGTGGGCGCGGTTTTTAAAAATAAACCGCGTTCGCGCGCGCACGGTCTTTCTTTTTGGCGAAAACCGCCGCGGCGGCGGCAACCGGGCGAATAATCGGCGAGCATTAAGCCAGGATTACGTTTTGTTGATTTATCCATTTATTTTCACCGGCCTGGAGACGATGGAGGGGTTGCAAGAGACCCCCCGATATCATCGCGTTTTAGCAGACCACGAAACATATCCACTTACACTTCATTGCCTATCAAGCCCCGAGTACTTCAGCTTGAGTTTCATGCCGCGCTGCCTCTCTCTCTCTCTCTCTCTCTCTCTCCCTCTCCCTCTCCCTCTCTCGTCTCCGCGGAACTTATAAACGTGTTATATATCAGATAAATGTTTTCCCCTGTGCGCAAGCCACTGGTCCGTGTTTGCTTACAAGTAGCAGAAAGTAAGCCTAGTAAATATTCCCCGATCTCAGATAAACTCATCGGCGAAATTCCGATAAAGTTACCGATTTTACGATAGCCGTATATCTCGCCCGCGTGAATTTCACACGGTTTTTTATCTTTCGCGTCTAACCGCTGAACGTTTCACTGCCGCGCGCTCGCTGACTACCGATTTACGGATCGCAGGATAGATTGATATCTCGCCGGAGCGATGCCGGTTACATTTCCAACCCCGATGTCGAAGAAACGCGACGGGGAACTGGGTATTTTTAATCGTTGCGGGCTCGAAATTCGCGCGATTTTTCCGTGAGCGATCAACTGGAAGATCAGATCGATTTTTCTGGGTGAAATCTGTGTGAGCTTGTAGATCGTTGCTGGAGAGTTGCAGGAAAAATTGCTGGTCATCAGGGTCCATGAAGATATGTTTAAAAATGTTTCATACGTCTTAGAGCCCACACTTTGCACAACACTGGTGCATGATATTGGTAAATTTTAACCAAAAGCAGACCTTTGTTTTTAATTGTAATTTTTCTAGCTGGAGTATGTGATTTGATTTGACATCAACAGCCCGTACACATTGCACGACAGTTACGAATTGTTTTCCTCTAAGAATTGAATGTCAAATGTGAACCAATTTGATTCTTCAAGATGTTCCTATTTCTCAAACAGTGCGCACAAGCAGACGCGGAAAAAAGATTTTCACGGTTCACATCTTCTACGAAACCGACCGAGAAATAATTTAAAATGAAATATTGGTTTATGAAGGAGTTCTAACCCAGTTCCTCCGCCTGCCACATGGCGCAGCCAATTAAGTAACCCAGACCGTAGCCTTTCCTTTTCCGAGGTGGTCTGAAACAATGTTGCCCTAAAACGGAGTCTTTCGCAGGCCTTCAATGGAGGTTCGAAGGACTTATTACCTCCTTCCGTTGAAGAATGTAGGCGGATAGAAGCTCGTATAGGGTTTCTCCGGCTTCGAGTAGCAGGAAGTCTCGGACAGGAGGAAGGAAGACGGTATTAGGCATCATGTTTTTGCCGTTTGTCCGCGCGCATCCTCGTCCGTCTCTTTCACTGGCATTTCGGTGGTATCCGACGGTCTCTCTCGGCACTTCTTTGGATCAAGCGCATTCCTGAGGGCCTTCTTGGCCCCGATGAACCCACTTGATGAAAAGCTCCAGCAGCCCACGTCGCCACTTCTCGTGTACACCGCGCGTACCCTGTGCACGACCCTGTCCCGGGAGTGCCTACGCGGCGGGTATCTAGGAGCCATTGCCCATCGAGCTTCTCTCTCTCCTCTTCTACCCCGATAATCCACGACCACTTCTGTTTCGCGATCCTATCTCACCTCTATTGTTTCTATGATCGCGTGTATGTACAGTTAACCGTAGAAGTCGTCTGTAATATTACAAAGTCTAAACCGGACGGTGCCGCGATATGCATCGCGCAGCCTCTTCCGAGAGCGGCCCGGGGAACAACGCTTTGAATTTCCTTCGGTATTTTTCCTCAGGAATTTCACGTTACGTTATTTCGCGGCTGGATTCGCCGAGCACGCTCGCGGATCCCGCATTTTCAAATAAATACACCCGTACTCCCGTATCTGTGCTCAAATGGAGACAAAGCTGGCCGGATTAGGGAATTTTCAGGTCGTACAACACTTCTTCTTTTGTATTCAATTTTAGGCGTTCAAATGCGAATTGACAAAATTTAGGGATCAATTATTATCAATTATTTGGAACATATGAATAATGGTATTTTATCTAGATCCATTGCACTTCTCATTGCACCCAGTTGCGCATCCTTCAACTCAAATTCATCACCGGGGGCTGAATAGTCAGGCAATACAAGTAAAAATGGACTCGAGTCCCACCATTCAAGTGGGACGTAGGGTTAATACGTAGAGTGTCTGTCTAGGAAGTATGTTCTGGTTGGGTATGTAAAAAAAGTTCCATTCAATTCTATTTTATTGGATTTTGTATGCTGCAAACTCTTTTTCTGCGCATTTTTCATTACAATTAGCACTCGT
This sequence comes from Halictus rubicundus, assembly GCF_050948215.1. Classification (NCBI taxonomy): domain Eukaryota; kingdom Metazoa; phylum Arthropoda; class Insecta; order Hymenoptera; family Halictidae; genus Halictus; species Halictus rubicundus. The sequence goes on from NC_135152.1 coordinate 5,293,036, forward strand.
AGCAATGGGATATCAGTTTTTGTATCCCTATGTTGCAGAATGATGGAAGCTATGCATTCGTGGCTTTCTTTGAACCGTCGCTCTTGAAATTTCGAAAGATTCAGAAAGATCTGACACAATTCCATCGAGAACAACGCGATAAACCGCGTTATCGTTACAGCGCTCTCTGTGAAACGCCGTCGTCTCATTAGATCCGTCACACTCCAATTTATTTCGAATATCTTATCTCCGGAAGCGGTCATCTTTCACCGTATACGCATAAAACATCGTTCGAGTGTCACGGATATGAACTTTAATTCATAATTCTCGACCCAGTGTCTGAATGACGGCAAATGTTGTCCATTGACTCGTGTAAAGAAACTATATCTGTCCTCTAGAACTTTAATCCATCATTTTCTTGGTTTTCTTGGTCCATCCAAATTTTCCCGAATTCAATAGTTCTGATTCAGCGTCTGTATAAGAACAGAGAACGTGCCGGAGAACGTTGATTCAATTCTAATTCCCAATTCTCGGCTCCACGTCTGAATGAGTCGGGAACAAGGAAAGCATTCCAGCAAATGTTGTTCATTCAGTCCAGCCGCGAAACTATCGATCCCCTCAGGTGTTCCCGTCGTTATCAGAGATCCAGTATTTTTACAGCGCAGCGCGTTGCTCGCACACACGCACCGGAAGTTCGTTTACCACGTCGCTGGTTATCTGTCTGATCTAAAACGTTCCGGCGTCACTCACGTCTTGTTAGCGCCTAGGGTGATCGCCGTGTAACGCCGTTAACGTGCACATCACGGCGAGCCATTAAACAGGTAGACCGTACGTGAAATAATTGCGGGAACGTCGCGAGCAGATAGTCGTCGTGGTTGCGATGCTCTTTTGCGGGTCTCTTCTGCTCCGGTTCCCTCTCTCGTTTCACTTTCATAGGATGCGCGGAGATTTTGAATAACTCGGCGATGACGACGGTTAACTGCGGCGGCTACCAGTTTAAACGCCGTCCTGTAAATTCTTCATAGCAGAAAGTGAAATGATTAGGTATTGACGGAACCCGACGAGCTTACAATGACCGAGAGAGCCGTTCACGATACCCCGGGACCGGGCTTCCCTTTTATTGGATCGACGGAAACGTTCTCGGGGTCCGGGTTTCCTTCCCCGCTGGGAGCTTTACCTGTTATGAAATTTCCAGTGACCAGCGTAAAGAGGACTCGTAATGTCGCCGATTTGCATGGCAGATTAGGGAAATTAGGTGGGCGTGCCACCTGCTGGTAGTTCTGTCCAAACATTGCGGCACGCCTATTTACCTTTGCTCGGCTTACCTACCTGCTTGCACTTACTTAAGGCCATCGAGGCAATGATTATATGGTATCTCGCGGTGTGCCCCCGCGATCAAGCCTAACCGCGTCTTCCACGCAACCCGAGACGCTTCTCTCGTCCAGCTGTGTGTCCCAACTTCGAAAAAATAATTTTCCACATAGTTCGACGGGGATTTAAAAGGCGGAAGGCTCGCGAATCGTATAAATTACGCGAGATAAGGCCGGCCATAATTCCCGGCGACTTCAGTTGCAGCTCGTAACCGGTAAAAAACGGCGTGCACGATCGCCTGAAATACGGCCCGTCTCCGTGTGCAACCTTGTAAAGCTTTTCGCAGCTGAGACGGGCTATCGATTCGCGTTCGTCGATGATCCATCTTCCTACCGGGATAGGATCCGCGATAAAACGCGAGCCTTCGAGCTGTCCTCGTTTCTTCCCGGGTAAATGGATAAGGAGATTCCCTAAATGTTTCAGATTGCGGCGCGAGCGCGCGCGCGCGCGCTTCAACCGGGCAAAGCGTTATCTTCCTTATTATTATGCCAAAACGGCGCGGGAAAGGCTTCTAGATTAAAAAGTGCAACGGCACGCCGGCCAGACCCCGGCGCCGCAAACGTGGTGGTTGCTTGCTGCTAATCGCAAGAAATATCGGGGCACCGGATAACTCCTGGCCGCGCGATCACAGGGATACAGAAACGCGTAATAACGAAGCGTTTACAGAGCCAACCGCGGCGATTTCATTATCCCTACGGTTCAGCAATTTACGGACCATTACGGCAAAGTCCTACAGGCTATACTGGGCACGAGATAGCCACGTCGTACCATCCATTATTCATCACCCACTTCTCCGGCCTCCGTACAGTCTCGCCCGGTTGACTTGCGCAGCCCCCTCCTCCCTCTCTCTATCGTCCTCTCTTTCTCTTTCATCCCTCCGCCCCCTTTTAAATCTTCCGTTGCGACACAGATTTTTTTGCGTCGCCGCTCCTTTTAATTAGCCGCCGATGCCGCTATTGTTGACCCATTGCCTTGTACAGTCACGTTCGTGATGAAGATTTCAGAACCTACTAATTTCGTTTGGATCGAAATTAAATTCTGTTTTTTCCTTACCGATACTTACACGTTGGAGAAAACACAGTTGCTCAGGTAGTTGACCAGACACCCTCTAAAGCAGAATAAAGTTTTTATGATTGCATCTAATTGGTTGAGCTCTCTTGAGAAGCTAGATAGACTGGCTGTACTAGTATGATGTGTAGAAGGATTTCTTGGAGTTAATTACTATTTGTTAGAATCACAAAGAATATAGTAAAGTTCGTTGTGTACAACTTGTTTTGTCTGGACAAAACAATTGCGAAAATAGCAGTTTTCGTGACTTTTGACTTAATTGATTGTCTCATTCAAAAGAGAAGCATTCTTAGAATATCCTAATTATTTTAAGTAAAATAGGTCCTTAGGAATACAGTAAGGATATAGAAGTGTACAGACCATAAAAATAGAGTACATATAAATTTGTTTTTCCTGTTAAAAAAAAATAAGGAGGTTTTAATTCGTGCAACCATACAATGAAAGTTCAGATAATTCTCTGTAACGTCGCGTGACAGCCACAAAAGCGTCCAAGTACCTTCTAACCACATAAAAAGAATTAGATTGCAGAGAATTAATCCTAGATGAATCTCGTTCCTCTCCAGGAATTCCTGATCCGTCGGAACTCGTTGTCCTTACCATTTTATCCGATTCTCTTAGCTTAATACATGCGTTATAAACGCCATTACACAATGGCATGGCTAATTCATGAGTGAAGGCTGGCTATAGCAAACAGTAAATATTTTGGTAAGTTTGTTCCTGTTTCTTATTTTGAACGTGGCCCTGGTTCTTCAGAGGTGCAATAAATAATCGATTGGTGGCGCAACTACAGCACAATTCAATTAAGGATAGAATGGCACACGAGGTTTCGATTTCGGGAAAGTTATGGTTCATGTTTTCGGGTGTATCTAGGGAAATGATTCAGGCTTCCAACGGGTTCAATACATTATTAGAGATCGCCGGGCAAAAGTCCGCGAGTCAAGTTTTTTCGGAGTCTCGACGTACTAAATTTTTCTAGGCAACCTTGACCTTGATGGCGACGAAAGGAATGCCGGACAAGAAAGCCTGGAACTATTTCTGGGGGCGGAGTTAGGGGTGGCAGGTATTTTCTGTACAACCTCTGCGTGTCACACCCCTCTCTTTGTTACCGATTATGCTTTCTTCTGATTTGTTCAGAACTGACGCGAATATTTTTTTTCAACTGATATTTTATTGAAAATTTTTTTTATTTTATTACTATACTCGTGGTACTTTATATATGAGCCCGTAAATTTACATTTACTGGAGCATCCTTCTTACTTATGCCTCACACCAGCAATAAATATTGAAATATGCGCGTTGTTTATTAACTGCGAGCGGCCTTATTATTTTCACCGCTACTTATGATGTATATCTGCCCCATAAATTTACTCTTGTTTTAAAATACGCTTTCTCCTTGCATCTGTTGGTGCGTTAATCTCGTCAGCTTTCTTTTATCTCGGTTATAAATATTATAAGTAACGTTTGAGACACAAAATCGTGCGGTTATTAATTTTGTAGCGTACAGAACCGCGAAAGAAATAGTAACTGATTATTAACGGGTGAGAAATTGCTATTTCCAGATGCCATCTTGTAAATTAGTCTCATCTGGTTACGTTCAACCCTCATAAATATTCTAAATATTCTAAATAGTTCTTAAAACACAAGATCATGCCATTATTAATAACATGAAAAATGTCAAGAAATAATAACTGATATTAACAGACAATCAATTACAACTTCTGGCAGCCATTTTCAAAGAAAACAAGTCCCTATCCGCGTCTCTAACATATTTTCATTATTTATAAAATCTACTATATAAAACTAGCTCAGTTTATAATCATCTTCTTAGTATTTCTCTAAAAATGTTAGGAAATGTTTAAAGAAAATTGCTGGATTTGAGAAATAGTAATTGATTATTAACGGACAATTAATTTCGGCTCATGGACGTCGAATGAAAACACAGAGCCATCCTACATTTCTGAAAAAAAAATGTATTACGAAATCTAACTAAACGAAACGCTGAAATAATTAATTCTAAGACGAAGTTAGCCCCGTGTTAATTGCTTAATACTTCCCCGGAAATATTGGCAGACATTTCGAGATTGCTTTGTGGTGAAATAGTTCTTGAGATCGTCGCAAAAAATTGGCGGCTCGATAGATAACGTGGCGGGACGGTTTTTGTGCGTGGATCGTTCCTGTTAACCGAGTTAACGAAGCCGATCCAGAGTTATTTTAAAGGCGGAGTTGTCAGTGAAGGCATCTCGACCACAAAGACCCCGAAGTCCTCCCCTTTTCTTTCAAACACGTCCCCTTCCTAGAACGTCCTTAAATCCAGTCCTCGCCCCGTTTCGAGCCGACCACCATGAAGAGAGATCACGATGGTGGAGCCCAAACGATCATTCGAAAGAAAGACACTCGCTCGCATTCGGCACGGGTCGCTTCTAATAAAGACACTTCTCATTTTTTCCCCCCTTTTCTTTTACCTTTGTGCCTCGAAGCCGCTGACTGCACTCGCTGCCATTTCCTTATTGTCTTCCGAACGGTCATTTTCCCTCGGGCTTGAATTATTACCGGCTGCTCGACCATAAAGGATGACTGACGAGGTTATTTTACGTCGACCATAAACTGAGCGACGTGCTGTGACATTTAGAATACCTTCAATAGACGATACAAACGTTAATAGCTTTTAATATATACTTTCTATGAAATATGTGGAATACGTGTATTACTTATGTTCTCAAAACCACTTGCTTTACTGTGAGAGAGGAGAAACGTTCGTCTTTTGAAACGATCACTGACTACCAGCCTCTCTAGCTTGCGTCTGATTGGCCCGTCGATTGGGTCGTTGAGAATTAGGTGTCGTGTGAATAGGCGCTTAAGGATTCATTCTTTGTTTGACGTGTGGTGGCACTGATTGTTCGTTCGAACGAGGCTGGGTGAATGTTTCAGGTATTTGTTCTCTCTTAAAATTGATCCAATATTAATTAATTTGATTGAATTGAGGTAATCAAAGTACGAATATAGCTTCCTATTTATTGTGCCGTTCTTTTTGCTGTGGTGTGATTTGCTTTTATATGATTGGAAAGTTGAGAAAAAGAAGGGAAGGGTTACCGTAACTGCTAGGTAGTCAGTTACAATGGTACAGAACAAGAATACTTTATTCTAAGTAAGACAATATATTTAATACCACGTAATTTGTTCGAATTGGGGTAATTGAAGTGCGGATATTGCTTCCTGTTGATTGCTTCGTTCTTTTTGTGGTGGAGTTATGATACAATTTGCTTTTATATGACTGGAAAGTTAGGTGAAGATAGGGGAAGGGTTAATGTAACGGTCAGGCGGTAATTAGCAATGTAGCGAGACAAAAAATATTTGATTGCATGTTTGGGAAATGCGCTCGTTAAGTACAGAAAATATATTATACAAATTATTACAAAGCTACATTCATAAATAAATTATGAATGACTCAATCTAAAAATTGCTACAGTGTATGGCATTATCAAACAGCAATTTGCTGTGAATTTAAGAATCCATTACAATGTAGTTATTAGTGAAAAGAAAATCCCTGCTAAATATGTATTGTCTACAGTTCTTATTATTAATTAAACAAACAAAGTAATTTTGTTAGTACATTAACTTATAATGATACATTATTTATCTCTACAATTAGTGCAGAGTTTGTAATGAATGTAAATATATAATAATGAATGCAACTCTGCCTTTGTATGAAGAATCAAGCATAATAAGGTAGAGCACATGCAAAAGTATGCAGTTTTGCAAGTGAATAGATTATATTTTTAATTGATAATATTATGTAATATAATATAAATTTAAGAATGATTTAAGTGTTATTCCCATGGTTTATTTGAATGTACCAACTGATAGTATCAATTGAAATGAAATTAACAGTCTACTAAATCTTCTTTATTACAAAACAGGACAGAAAAGACAATGCGCAATGCAATTACATGTGTAATTGTAGGTTTTATAATGCTTACTAATAATATATAAAGTAGAGGAAGCAAACAACTTAGCGTTGTGCACATAACAAGAGGAAATGGCAGAGTTTATAGGGTCTAATTGCATTTTATGAAGATTCCTCTTCTTATTACCGTTTTGTTAACATTATGTAAGGAACCATATAACCATAATTCTTGAAATAAGTAGCAAACGAACAATGAACAGATTTTCTTGTCAGATTGGACATAATGGATGGCCCATAATTGTCAACAAATGCAATTTATGGGTTTGTTTTTCACAAATGCAGTACTACAATCAATTTGCAGTCTTCATTATATGTACAAACCATAGTAGCTTTGGCAAATCTTATGATTACTATAAGCTATGTTATTCAATTCATATATTAAAAACGTAGCTTATACTAGGATTTATCTATTTATTAATTCTTTATGCCTTATGGGCTCATTGAAGCATCATTTTCATTAAAATGCTGTCAAGCATGTTTATTTAGATTTTCTAAAAATTTAATTCAGTCTGAAGCCCCACTACATATATTCAAAAGCTACCCTGAGTTATTTGAACAATCTTCCAGCAATAGAACTCGAGAATTACATAGTTCAAGTCCTAAAAGATCAAAGTGAAATATATAAAATATTGTTAAGCACCAACCATGTCTAGCCCCTGCAAAAATTTAGTCTCAAGTGCCCCACATGCATTTAAGTTCGAACATAAATTATCTGAACAATCTCCCAGCAATAAAACTTTAGAAAGATATCCTTCAGGGCCCAGAGGATCAAACTAAAATATCCCATGAAATAAAATAATATCCCCACGAATCTTTTCACCCTGATTCCCCCTTATTGTATGAACTTCTAACTCTGGGTGTGCACGTCTTTTCTCGTCTTTTCCTGCTCTGTATCCTGGTTTTCCTCGTGGTCCCTGTTGCCTTTTCACAGTCCGTCTGTCCGTCCGTAGATACCCCGGGTCCCAAGTACCTACCTCTCCCCGATTTATACGTATTATGCTCATAGACGTTTGAATTGCAAATCCGTGTCGTGCGCTCGCCTATATAGCGCGGCCTAAGCCACGGGAGAAATGCATTATTGTTATTGCTGGCACGATCCTCAACGGTTCAACGACGCGCGCGCTCGCGCGGTATTAATACATACGGTCGATGTCTTTCGTTACGTAACACTTAACTCCCATAATCTCGGCCGATAGACTCGCTGATTGTAAGTTTCGCGGCCTGTTCAAGTTTCCCTCTCGTTATATGGGGCATAGGTGTAGCACGGGACGCGTTAAATTATCTTGCGACACTAACGCTTCCTTTTCGGGACGTCTCTCTCTCGTGGAAGCGGTTCTGTTCCCAGCTATCGGGTTCTAACCGTTTCTATTTCCAACGGGCCGTGCTTCAACGACTTCTCGAAGTTTCGGATACCTTAACCCTTTTTCGCTTTTTACCTTGGCTCCGAGACACGGCCATAGTCTTCGACTTCGCGTCGTTACAACGCTAAATTCATCTGGAGGCTGGCGTCGAGGTGGCTTCTGGATTAGACAAACTAACACTTGGGCATGTATTTAACTGACTAACGGCTCGACAATTAATAGAATTCTTTAGGGCCCATATCTTTCGCAATTGATGACTCTTTTAACTCTGTAACGGTACCCGAGGCCTTTCATGACTTCAGTAAAATTTTTTATGCATTTTGATAGTCGCGACTTCATTGAAGAATAATTTTACATATGGAATTTTCTTAACTTTGTTTGGGTATTTGAATGTTACAGTCTTGAGCTGTATACTTGAAAGTATTTCAGAAAATTTGTACAGAATTTTTAGGAAGATTTGTATCATTTTATAGTCTCAGGAAACAGTACAGTACAATTTTTGAACAGCAAGCTTATACAATTTTTGAACAGCAAGCTTATAAATGCAGTAATGGATAGGAACGAATACAATTTTAGTAGAGTTTCTGAGCAGGAAAATCAGTAAATATCACCACAACTCAGAATTCCATCTGAATTATTGCCCATTGCAATGTTAGTCTAATACACACAATCTTTCAGATATATTTGACCATTCAAAAGGATTTACAGTTTGGAAAAGGCAAGAAAATAACTGGCTATCCGTTATTTTATAACTGTTCCCTCGCCGTTTCTCTTCGGTCGCGTTTATTAACTCAACTCTTTGCTTTATGATTTATTTTGTGGCGAGCTCGTTACAGTTACTTTATTATTCATTTTCTACCACGAAGACGGATACTGTACTCTCCGTATTTGCTGCAGAAGCTTAATATTTATAAGCGTGCGGATAATATTTCCTTGCAATTGACGCGAGATGAAAAATATTTATACAGGTACAAGAGCATAAAGAATATCATTTTTGTGCCTCATTGTTATAATTAAATTAGAGTTTACGACTACAATTGCTGTTGCAATCGAACAATTTATTATGTCCTGTTGTTAATTTTAAACTGTTGAAAGATTGCTATATAACAAAAATCAATTAAATTCTAGACATAGGCTACTTAGGGTAAGGCATTGGGGATTGAACTACTCAAAACCTAGAGCATTCTTTTCTACTAAAAAATTCAAGCCTTAGTGCCCACTAATTAAGTAATTCAATATTTTCGGAGGATAGTGTGCAAATTTCCAAACTGCAATTTTTGAACAGTTAACTTCTGGACCAACCATTAGGTTAGTGCCGTGGTCATTGGCCAGTTTAGTCAGCCAGTTGAATTGTCAACTGGGGCGCGTAACAGCGTCGTGACGACGATCGCCGGCAAAAAGTCCAGTCGCAATGAAAAACGGAAACCGATCGAGCACTATCAATACCGTCGTTGAGCCGCTATCACTTTCCGTTTGCTCCTCGAGTCGGTATTTTTTTTTTCACGGGCCAGAAAAACCGGGAGAAATTACTCGGGAGCGACAGAGGAGCCAAAGTCCGTCGCAACGAAAGTAGAGAGTATGGTGGCCCTTGGTCGTCTGTCAGGCCTCCCTCTCGGAATCTTAATGTCACGATAGCCTGGACCACAAAGACCATCAGTGTACCCGCGAAACAGAAAATGATTGTAAACTCGATGCTCAATCGGTCATTATGCCGACGGGATTTCATGCCGGACTTGGTTCGCGAATCTTCAATAGTCGCATTTATACAAAGTAGACGCTCCCACTGTTCTGATTTATAAATTCTTGCGATATGATTCGTAGTTTGCGCGAGACGATTTGTTTTATGTGTTTTTCTTTGTTCCAGGTTGAAAAAATGGCGCTTGGAAGCAGACATCACATGAGACTGGAATTAAAACGCATTGAGGTGAGCTGAACGTAGGTTTGATTGGAAAACGTAAGTTTGAGACTCAGTTGAGGTCACAAGTTTGGAGCTTCAAGAGTTCATGCAATTTCAGTTGCATTTTTTTGGTAAGAGTATGAGTCAGTGCAAATTCCATTGGATTTTTTTGTAAGAGTCAAACAACAATCATCGCAATTTTTTGTAGGTTTTAGAGTCAAATATACACAGCAATTTTTTAAAGGTTTTTTAAAAATATCAAATCGATATCAGTCGCATTATTTAAAACTGCAAGCTACAGCCTTCATGACTTCGATAGACAAAAGCAATTTTTTTCAATTTTTAACAGTGCAGTGTTAAAAATTGCATAGGGCAAAAAATTTTTAGTGCATTGATTTTTGCATATTCTAAAAATCAATGCAGGTGTAAGTGACTTTTGAGAAGCTGGATGAAACTGAAACAATTTTCAAGATTTTTCAAGTGCAAGTGTGTGAAAACATTGTAGATATAAATGAAGAACGAAGATAAGAAGATAGTTAACGAAGGTTTCGCTAATCTAGTGGTACCCAAGAGTTTTGTATCAAGCAAATTTCGTCAGTAGAATTTCGAAGTACAGACGATAAGCAAGTACAAATACCAATTTTCAACATTTTTAGCTTGCATAATCGTAAAAACCTGATTGCATCATTGTTTTTTACCTACCATAAAAGATTCCATTAATTCAAAACAGTTCTACGTTTCAATTTCATCAGCAGCTCTTCGAATCTCATAAGATAGAGAAGTATAAATAACTAGGCCTTCAAGCATAATGAAGACTTGTTCGAGGATTACGAAGAACTTTGTTTTCAAAGTAAAAGCCAACCGCAGCCGGATCAGCATCTGGAAAAGTAACGTCGTACAATTGGAGATTGATTCTCATTCACGGGCCAATTGGGACCTATTGTGCGAGCATAACACCAATGGATCGCCATTTGCTGTGTGCACAAAAAAATACTCCTCTGACAACAAAAGTTCAGTGGCGAAGGATTGAGCAGTTCATTGATCGGTGATCAATAAATGTGCTGAAAAGCATGCTTGGTCGATTAAAACGGTAATTATAATCTATGTATATTTTCACGGATTATCCGGTATCCCGTAGAGTCAAGTATCGATTGCATTACACGATCGGAAATAAAAGAAGCGAAAATTCTTAAGCTACGGCGCGCTTCGGTATCAAACAGATTCGATTAGCTCCTGTAACGCAATAGTTGTGACAATGTTGTGCCAGAGAATTGCCGATATTCAATATCCCCCGGCATTACGACTGGGAATGATAAAACTAACGGCCTTAGGATTTCGATTAAAACGGCCGTTTAAAGTGAAACCGCATCAGTATTTCCAAAGGTATCGGGCTCGTTCTCGTACAACGTTCGCATAAGTAACGATCTTCGAGCAATAGCTTACCCGCACCCTACCATTAGGTCTAAGTATTTATGGGCTCATTCATTTCGTTTTATGTTTCAATTTGGACGCATTGATACTTGTTTGTTTACATGTAAGCTGCCACTCATTCATTCGGCCGCACGGCTACTTCTAACCAACCATTATTATCCCCTTTGTCGTCGCGAGCACACTTTGTTCATTACCCACGGCAGTTCTGTATCCTATCATTACGTATTACTTACTACTCGTTGCTATCTTGATAACACGCTAATGAATCGTATCTTTCCACGTTTGTATCTCGACTCCCGGCATAGCTCGCCGCAGTTCTATTCGCCATTTTAGTTTCATTTCCAACAATTATACCGCGGTTCGTCTTCTAGTTTTATAAAGTCCAACTCGATCAGGTAACCTTCTTTTTGCCATCGTTGGCGTAATTGCATGCAGAGAGAAAAATATAGATTGCTAATTTCATAGCGGGACATTCCGATTGCTCCTGGAATTATGCAAATCGTCGGGCGTCTCGTCGAAGTATAATAGGACCTGTTAAGTCGACAATGGCACCCCTGCGTCCGGGTCGCTGATTTAACGCCACCGAGGATGTTATTAATATTTAAAGCGAGCATCGTATTTAACCGAGCAGCTGGCCCTTCCAATTAGCCTTCGCCGATTTATTCGTGCGGAGCGAAGCAATATTTCCGATTCAAGCGACACTGTTAATGTATGGTTTCGAGAGCAGGCAATTTCGAAAATTTTTCAAGTCGCTGCCGCGTAGGTAGCCGGCAAGCCGAGCCGTGTGAACGCTCCTTAATATTTCGTGTGTCGCCGGACAGGTTTCCCAATCGGTAAGGTAGGACGCCATCAAGTTTAACGAGTGTTCAACTTGTGTTTAAAGAAATTGGTCGCCAATTACCCGTTTGTAGGTGTTGCGCGTTGCCTGTGTGCGATTTAGCGTTGTATTATACATTTTTGTTCCGAGTCATGGACATTGTTTTTTAACCCGTGTTTCCGTATTTCCCGTGCAGGGTACATGGCGTGCAGAATTATCGTTAAGATTAGCAAACCAAAGACTGCCAAATTGCTCGCGCATATTAATTCGTTCAGCTATCCGAACATTCGCGTCCCAGCTTGCAATTTACGAGTGCAGCTGCACGAGAAGGATTGGCAACGACGGATGCTTCATTTTTCCTTAACGTTTCGGCAACTGGAGATACGAACGTAGAATTTCTACTCGCGCCAGAAATACTCGATAATATTTCTATACCCTGCGCGAAAGGTTAAAGGATCCATCACCTGATCAGGATATCGGCTGCGAGAACTGCAGAGAGCTGCGATTCTGATTTCGCAGCCAGGTAATACCGCAGGAAACCGCCAGATGGCAAACAGGACTTCTTCCGTGTCCTTCGCGGACCGAAGGATCTCGACTTCACTCTTGATGGACTACAGATCAATATGCACTAGATTCCCAACGTTTTTGCAACAATCGACACCGTCGCAAATGTATGAAACATGCATTGGATGTCCAAATGTCCATTTATTTTTGTTAACAACTGGAAAGCGGTTCTTACGTGCACGAAACTGGGCGTCGAAATTTTGCAATATGTTGTTTATTATTCTCTGTGCACTGTTACATGTTAAAATGCATTAACAGTTTATGTTGGATATTAATTCTGGAGTGGAAATGCTCCAAGTGAATTTCTTGTCTGAAAAGCAGTTGAACGGAGAGAAGTGTTACAATGGTATGCAGCGTTTCTGACTTTATTTAAAGATATTGAACAGCGTGGATATGAAAATATGTTGCAAATAAAAATTGTACGATTTTTACGCGACAAGCACATATATTTAACATTGTAATGATCATGAAATGTCATGTGGAGGTGACAACAGTTTTTTTAATGGAAACATGTAGTATTTTATTAAGGATTTAAGTTCCATTTTAAGCTGTACAAAATTCTCTATTAAAATTTAACTACACCTACAATCGCTCCTGAATTTAAATGGGATCATAATGCAATCGACAAAACTTTTAAATTAAAAACTACGCCACAAGAATAAACTAAAAGTGTGTACGAATGAAGGAAGAAATTTTGTGACAGTGTGTTGGAACGAAGGTGTGGATATTGAAGAAATCGTTTCAAGGATTTGTAACAACTTTAAAAATGTCTTCGTATCATTGTAGAACGAACTATTTGCACTGCAAGAATAGACCTCCTAGAACGCCATTATCATCTACCGCCGCGAGTGGCTCTACATCACAGGTTGATCCCCCAGAGTTTCGATCCGCGCGAATAACGACGACGAGAATCGCGCTTATCTGAAATTCTGACGCTCGTTCATGATCGAATATTCATCCCCGGCCTCCCAGGGGAGAGCTGTGCGGGGTGGGGCGAGAGGTATAAGAAAGCAAAAGAGAAAGATGCGAGCGATGGGGGGCACCACACCGTGGGGTTGGAGGAGGGAAGAAAGACCAACCAAAATGAGAGTCCGAGCAGTGCGTTGAACCATGCTGGAGGAGACCAGAAGAAAGCCGAAGCCACCGGAGCGATGAAGAATGGATGCTGGTTTAGCAAGAGTGCAGATTTGCTCGAGTCGGGTGCAACGGCCCCTTTGCTTTCGTGTCCATCTTCTCTCGTTGCTATAGCTACGCCCTCTAATACCTTCCTCCATCTTCGGATACCTGATCGCCACTTTGGTTTTATTCGATATTCATAACCGCATTGTCCGTCATCCACTTCAGATAAGATGGTACCTACGACCGTGCCAAATCTGACGTTGATACTGTATCTAGCAAGTGGGACCACAGCCCTATGAGGAAATCATAAAAAATTTATTAATTTATTATATGGGAAGATGGTCTAGGTTCCATACAAACCTAGGAACTAGCTCAATCTAGGAAAAAGGATCATTATCCTGTGAGGATAATGTAAAAAATTATTAGTTTATTATATGGGGCGAAGATCCAAGTTTCGTCGAGGCCTAGAATCTAACTGGTTTCTGTTTTTCACCGTCGAGTACAAAAGGAGCATCGGATAGAGTTCTTGACGCAGGTGATCAGAGAGGGAATGCAACAGCGGCGAAGAAAAAACTTGTAATAATCATGAAGCCATCGGGTGACTGTCGTCAGTAGCCGCAGTGTGTCCGGTTCTGTGAGAACAACCGTGGTCATTAAATAAACCCCTTTTAGTGGATGCCTGGTTATCTTCAATGGCGTTTTAAAAGGGGCATTTAGGCCCATTTTGGCTACCCACACAGCCCCGAACACCCTTTCCCCCCTCTTCCGCGTTATGGTGGCTCTCTTCACGCCCCCACCATATTCGACACGCGTCCTACCATGCTATAAGCTTAAAGGCCCTGACTTTTACGATTCTGTTCAAGTGGTCATAAAACCGGAGTTTATTGCCGTCATGATTTTCAACCAAACGGGCTGTGCCACCTGTCGGAGTCCCACAAAAGCGAAAACGGCGTCAAGTCTCTTCATCAAGAGCTCCATCAACGTGACCCTTTGACAATTGTGCTGACGAGCCGCCACCATTGATCTCGCGCATAAAACAATCAGTGTATACAAGATAGATACACAGTAGGAGATGAATGGATTTTACAAAATGCATTTTAGTGCATTTTTTTTTTTATTGAGCATACTTGCCTTACTAATTCAATTTTAGTAAATGAAGTAATCAATGAAGAAAAATGAATTTTATGAAATTTGAGCTTTATCGTCTCACAATAGCAACATGCAAAACGACGTTTCACGTAACAATAAATTATGAAAATATTGGAGATTATAGTGGAGATTTACGCGTCTGCTCGTCATAATCTCAACAAAGTGGTGGAGGAAGGCGATCTTGAACAAAGAGTGATATCTCGGTGGAGCAGTAAAAAGTGACAAATGACGTGTTCCAGCACGGGCATGAGCCTGTATGATGTCTGAATAATTGGTCATAAATGGCGCCGTTCGGCGAGACGGGCCGCTGTGTTTATAAACCCCTTTTTTCGAGGTTTGCTTCGAAGTAGGTGGGTGATATCCTAAACATTCATAATGGCGAAAGTGAACGAGCAAATAGTCCGGTGCCGGCCCCTGAGAGCAGCTTATGATGGGCATTACTTGGCTCGTTACGGAATAATTTACGAGGTGCGAACCGCGGGGGCGATAATCCAGCGACATTTACATCCCAATAAACATTCCCGATACT
Organism: Halictus rubicundus; assembly: GCF_050948215.1. NCBI lineage: Eukaryota > Metazoa > Arthropoda > Insecta > Hymenoptera > Halictidae > Halictus > Halictus rubicundus. The sequence continues at coordinate 5,308,285 of NC_135152.1, forward strand.
GGTGCGGCGCGCGCCACGGCGCTCGGCTCGGCTCGGCTCGGCCGGCTCGGCTCGCCTCTCACGAGGCCCACTTTTACGGCGTTTTAATTGTACGGCCGTGGTCTAATTGGTTCGTAAAACGCCCAAGTATCTCGTAAAGGACGTTTATGATAACATTCCTGTCGCCGGTGCTCGCAATCGCGTCGTCATCCGCCGACTTCGGACACGCTTCGTAACATCGGACCGGTTCGACCTGAATCGAAGTCATCATATCCGATGAAATGCGAGATCTCCCCGGCACCTCGGCACGGTTCGTTCTCTCCTCCTTTACCGGAGCCTCTTGTCGATCAAGCGCGGGCGCGAGGCACGATTGGCGAGACCGCTTTCACCAATAACAATAATCGCAAGGTGCCTCGTTGATGTTGGTCGTTTGAACGTCTGAATGGATCTGGCAGCGTTAGTTCGCCGCGGAACTCAGAGGTGGCGGTGCACGTATCCCCACGAGCGGACCCGTGTATAATGTGGAGAGCCGAAAGGAGAGACAGAGATGAAGTGAGAGAGGGAGAGAGACTGAGGAGAGGAGTGGAGAGAGGAAACGTTGCGTGACGCGCGTGTGGCGTGCAGCTTTCGCTCTACCGCACGGCGACCGACGTGTCTGTATCCGCGGCTGCTCGCGCGTTGCCGCCTGGTGGGGGCAACGCGGGGCGGCGCCTAGCCGGTCATGGGCGTCGTTCCAGCTTGGAACTACTTTCACATGGCGTAGGAATTTTCGTGCTCTGCCGGCGCGGCACTCGTGACGAATTCAATTCTGATTGGTCCTTAAGCATAACCTCCTCCCTTGGCACCCTGTTTTCTTCTCCCCTCCGCCGCGCGCGCGATTGCCGCGGCCTCGTACCTCTCTCGTCTCCCTCTTGGCCCTCGTAACTCTATGTCTTACTCTTTTTCCCTCCGTTTCGACTTTTTCCCCGTTTCTTCGATTCTCTACACGATGGAATTTTCTTTTTCCTTCCTCGTTTTCTTCCGAATATTTTCATCTTGATCTTTGAAAACGACTGGTCACAACCTAGAATCGTCCACGGCAGCACGGCGTTTCACGGCTCGGGCACAGTATGAATTTAATCTCGCGGCATGTCGCCGGAGTTGGCCGAGCCCTCGACAGGGGTCGCACCGTAGTTTAAGCTAAGGAAAGAAGGAGAGCGACTGTTCGGGAACGGTTTGGGAGGAAAGAGAGGACACGCGCGACACGCCGGCGAGAGGTGGAGCGAGATGGCACGAGAGGGTGAGAGAGCAAGCGTGGAGGGGCGTTGTGTGCGGGGGAGGGGGAGGCGAGCGACAACGGAGCAAGCGAGAGAAGTCGGTTATCGCGTTGGAGAGGGGGACGTTGCACGAAAGACAAGGAGGAAAAGCCCCGGCGCGGTGCGCGCTTCTCGTTGGAACGTAGTACATCGTGGAAGAGTGTGCGCGCGCGAGCGAGAAGGAGCGGTCGAGGGAATGAAGAGAGGGAGCGACAGAGAGAAAGAGTGAGAGAGTGGGACGAGGAGAGAATCGGGGGCTACGATAGGCGGGAGAGAGAGAAAGAGAGGAACGTTCGACGGTGGAAGCAAGAGAGGCCGATGGTGAAAGAGAGAGACGAAACTAGGCGAACGAGCGGGCAAGAGACAGAGGACGGTACAGAGTGGCGGTACACGGGGCGCGAGAAAAGCGGTAGTGTGCCGTGGACCACCGCACTGGCATACCGTGGTTCGTTACGATCCCCTTCGTACGTCGCCTCGTACTGAACCTCTCACAGTCATCAGCGAAGTCACATTTCGACTAGTGCTAGTGTGCAGTGCGGACAGAGTCAGCGGTTTGCTTTTGGCCCCCACATTTGAAAAAAGATATCGACCGTCTTTTCCGATATTAACCACGCACCGGGGCCCCGGGCCTTGACCGAACCGAAATCATCGCACGCATTTCGAAAGAGGATACTGAGAGAAAGAGAGAGAGGTGCTCGCGAGGGAGAGATCGTCGCGTGCCGGCCGACCGAACCGTCGACGGGCGCGCACGCGGTAGAGAGACCCACAACCAGGCAGTTTTATAGCCCGTCTTATTACCCCGGTTTATTGCGTCGTAACAGTTTAACGATCATCGCCTGTTTTCCACCACCTAGAGCCGACAACCGACGCCGGTTCACGCTTCTCGCCGGTAGCCGTATCCATAACAAACCCATAAAAGTCAGCCCCCGCCGTTGCCATGAGTCCCATTCTGAATTACAATCCCACGGCCTACTGACATTGACACTGTGGGTGCAAGCCGCCGACGCCGCCTCTATACCTACCGACCTACCTACTCGATGACTTTTATGACCTCTTAAAAGGCGGTTTAATGCCCGTTTGCTCGTCCCTTGTCAACGCTGTCACCTGTCGCCGTCAGCGTCAAACAGCGTACCATCGGTACACAGCCCGCGGGCGTTCACGTCTCGCCTTTTTGGCGCGAACCCGGCCGAACCAAGAACCGCAAACGATAGATCAACCATCTACATCATAAGCGACCGGTGAACCGGACTCTACCCGAATCCGAGACACATCGGGGTCCCGAGCACGGACTAGTATCGTTCGACTAGCCGCGTGTGCTCGACGCATATTTCGAAACCCGAAAAAAAAACCCGAAGCAACGGACAGTTCTCTACGGAGGTGGTTGCTTCAACCCGTTCAGCCGTCTCCGGTTGTTCTCTCGAGTGCCGGTGTTTCAGTGCAAGTGATTCAAGATACCCGGGATAATGAACTCATATTTCGAGCAGACGGGTGGCTTCTACGGGAGCCACCACCATCAGACAGGGGCAGCGAGTCAACACCACGATCCAGCCACGGCCGCGGCATACCGAAGTTTCCCGCTTGGCCTGGGCATGTCACCGTACGCGTCCACACAGCATCATCATCACACCTCATCCTCGCTGGGTATACATCCTGGCGGCGGCACCAACACGAGGCCACCCCAAGACTCGCCGTACGACGCGAGCGTCGCGACGGCCTGCAAATTGTACTCGACAACCCCCGAGGCGACCGGGCACACCACGTCCTCGTACTCGACCACGGCAACCAAGGATTGCAAACAGCAGGACCAGGCAGCAGCTCATCAGAACGGCTACGCGGCCGTGATGGCAGCCGCGGCCGTCAAGGACGTCTGGCAGTCGGCGACCTCCGGTGCCAATAGTCAGAGCAATTCGGTGGTGCGCCCTTCCGCGTGTACCCCGGAGGGCACGAGGGTTGGTAGCTACGGTGGCCTGGTCGGCGGTGACCCGGCATCGAGTCCTGGTAACAACAGTTCCTCGAGGTCCCTCACGACGTCCTGGAACACCTGCAGTTTGAACTCGTCCGCGAGCCAACCGGTTGCCACGCAACTACATCAGCAACCCAACGCCAGCCATACCTTCTACCCCTGGATGGCTATAGCAGGTGAGTTTACATTCATAAGATCGCTTTATCCCGCTCAGCCCGTGATTCTCTCCGTCGCGCCGACGATTATCATAACAGCCGTGATGAAATATAGAAGCGACAGGAGAGCTTAGGGGAGCGAGGCATACACCGTGGTTGCAAGGCCACGTGGTCGGGAAAGGCGTGGTGGCATCGGGCTTACACTCTCCTCGCCCTGTGTGCCTGTGCTCCGCGAAATCGTGTTCCCCGTTTCACGGTCACCGGCTCGATTAACGTGAAACACACACATACATCTCGTGATCAGTTGTATAGCTTCGCCCACGCGTTTCCCCGATCGCCGGAACGATTTTTCCCAAAGCGGAAAACACGCTCGAAGATCGAGCGTCCGAGTCTCTCGTTCGACACGCCTTTCCGCGGGAACGAATCGAAACAAATCATTCCCTCCGTTTGGTACTGGTTCTGAAAAATGGAAGACACGGTTGTATACAATCGTCAAATGTAAGGTCGACGTTGTCGCGTCATACCGGTTACAGCTCGTAGAGGACTTTTTCAACGGGGGTCTATTTGTGCGCCGATTGAAATACGACGTATCCGTCACGAGGCGGACCCGAGATAACGGATTTATAGTCTACGGCCGACTAAAAATATTCCGCCGCCTTCTGCGCGAATCAATGCACTGTGTTGCACGAACGCCAGGGGTTAGCAATAACTAATCCGCGCGAAAGCGACGCGCAAAGTGACGCCTCGAGTTGTCATTAATACCGGCCTCCGTGATTCGTCTGCTTGCGAGAAAAAAACATCTATTTTAAAACCCCGAAAAATCTGAAAGAAATTCTTGGAGATGTTTACTCGATCTTTAGCCTTTTAACCGGTCGAGGAATGTGAAAACTTAAAATTGTTTCAGATACATAAAATTAATGACACAAAATGTTGCCAATAGAGTGAACATAAATGTAGACGCTAAAACGCTGTAAAATGAAAGAATGATCTCTCGAGTCAGGATAAAGACGAATGAAGTCTTTAAGATGCTCAGAATTAGAGGTACAAAAAAGATTCTAGGTTAATATTCATCCGTTCTTGTTTTACACTTTTATCTTTTATTCATAGTCTCATATCTTAAGCATTTGATTTGAACGTGATCTCAATTACGAACGTTTACGAAGATACAACAGAAAACAAGGAAAATTAACATAACAAGAATTTTTTTCTACTTAATATAAGTACGTTTATACTACCTAGACTGCAGGTTTTATCTCCATATAATAAAAATTAGTAGATCAAATTCTATATAGTAAAAGAAATAAATGTCTATGTGGCTCCTGTATGTTGCAATGACAATTTAGATTTTGCAGAAAAATCTACAGTCTATTTATACCAATTATTCGTTTAAACAAGAAGAAAATGAACAGTGAAATATACATGAGTGAGATTTGAAACGATAAAAATATTAGAAGAATTCCAGAATATTGGTACACCACTTACTGAAACGCTTAAAACCAGAATTAAACTCTTGCCTGCTACCTGTGTCTCGCAATCGTAAACAATTTTTATTTTGCATAAAACGCCGCAGTTTATGTAAGTCTCTAATTAAAACATTAATTAATTAGTGCAATATCGAAAGAACAAAATGAATGTTCGCTCGACGACATGTAAGTGTAAATCCGTCATTCCCGGTTAAAAGGCAATACTTCCGCGAGCGTCACAGCAGGGACAATAATTGGGGACTTATCGTTAATTACGTATTCATGCGATTGTACCTGTGCTGTTGCGCAGCTGAACACGAAGGACATGGTGCTCTGCTAACAATCGAGCAAAGCCGACGTTTTTCCGCTGCTGACGGTGGTAAATAGCACGATCGCAGAAAGCTCTTCCCATAGGTAGGAAGCGTCAGATCGTGGAAAATCGGTCTTGCAGCGCGCGATAAAGTTACGTCTGGTGGATAGGTAGAATGGAGTCAAGTGCGTGTAAAATCGTTGGGTACGTCGAGTATAATGGGGAAGCCCTCGTCCAATTGGGGTTCAAGTGGCTTCCTCGTGGTACTCACCCCTCCGGAACCCCGAATTCCGGTAGTCAGCTGTTTCTATCGGTGTCTTTGTCGCTCTATAGGTGGCCTAGCAGTTTCTCGCTTGGTCGTAGGCAGATATATAATCACCGAGGGCCTCTCTCGATCTCTGTCTCGCTTTCGGGGCTCGCTTCTCCTCCCCCGGCTGCTCTCAGCTGGGTCTTAGGCTGTTCATCTTAGTTAGCTCTCTCTTTCTCTCTCGATCCTTTTTTCGTGTCCCCTCTTGACCCGCTTCGCTCGGTCTCCTTCGAAGTCTCCTCTTTCTCTAGCCTCCTCCTCGCGCCCTACGGTCCGGTTTATAAGGTCCGCCTATTTTTTTTCTTCCGGCTGGACCACGCGAGAGCCTCTCTCTTTATGCATACAAAAGGTGTAGGGATTATTTTACGAGCCCTCGTGACGTAGGCGCGTGCTTATTCCGAGAGAAGAAACGGGATTTTATTGAACGAACCTTCGGTGAACTCTCTCCGCGCCCGCTCTCAGTCCGCCCGGAGAATTTTTAATATTCGGTAGGCGTGGTCCTCTTGTTTGAACTTGCTGCTCTCTCTCTCTCTCTCTCTCTCTCTCTCTCTCTCTCTCTTTCTTTCTTTCTTTCTTTCTTTCTCTGTGTGTCGGGAAACGGGGAGACCTCTTCGGAGTTCCATTCAGCAACTGAAACGTATTCGCAGTCAATGGATCCGGTGTGCAGGGGAAAGTGATCTCTCGCGCGTTTTCTCGCGGACGCCGCGCGCGCGCGCGCTCGCGACGGAGACCAAAGACATAAGCAGCCGATTATGAGCCTTGTCGAAGATGCCACGTAATGCCGAGATTATTGATCGGCTTTGCTGCTCGCCGAACAGGTTCTATGCGCTTCGCGGATCGAAAGTCGTTGACTCATTTCTCGAGAAGTGCTCTTTCTCTATTTCTGTTCCTCTCTCTCTCTCTCTCTTGTAGCTGCTCGCCTCTGCTGGTACAAGCGCGCGATACACGCGCGTAGGAAAATTTATTGATACAGGATTATGGATTATTTCATCGTAGATTCAAGTCTGCGGGTAAATATAGAGCCATCAACGTGTCTGCCGGCATTCGCGCGCTATAATAAATAATTCGGCTTTATCGTCACGGCACGCGGAGAACCAATCCGTCGAGACAGTGTCGCTGGCGCGTCGTGTCCCGCGTAAAAACACGAGCTCGGGACAGATGATAAACAACGATTTACGACGCCGGCCACGCCAGAAAAAGTTCATCGTTCTCGCGCCTCGGTGAATCGCGCGGGCTCGCTCTCCTTTTTCGCGCAATAATCCCGATCGATGATTCGCCAGCCTTTTTGTCACAAACCCCCACAAAAATTGCAGATCTATTCGCATTTCGCGCTCCAGCACTTCAAACATTTACGGAAGGAGGTGCTCTAGATTTAGCGGGAAATTTTAGCGGTACGGGTTTTGTGAAACGCTACATTTAGGTCTTGTATAATACATCTTTCCGTGTACTCTTGAAAGGCACATTCTGCTCACTGAATTTATGATTGCCGACAGTCGAGTGCAATGGGCAATAATTTGGGGCCGTAATGAGGTGTTTCGGGACATCTCATTGATGCCTTCCTCGAAACTGTGTCACTTTTTAACTTGTTCTTTATTAACAGTAACTGTAGGCTAAAATATTGAAGACTTTAACAACTCTGGTTGAATTTATAATCATATATCATCGTATATCAATCTTTGTGCGACAAAAATCTGTTTTATAGTACTTCTCACTGAATCGGGTCAATCCATTTTTCCTTTTTGCTCTGTTATATCTAGTTTTTATAAATCACGATCATGTGTTAGATTTCGATCAAAATTTGTGGATAACATACATTTTGTCCCTTTAGACTTGCGAAATATACGTTATATGCAATTTGTAAATACTCTTTTTGTTTCACAGTACAGAGCTGAACATAAGAGCTAAATTAAGGAGAATGTGTTATATTGAACGAGTGAAGATGTTGAATGAAAATGTGTTTAATATTGTTTAAAAATAATTCTTTCGCCACTCTACTGATGGCATTCGTTCATGAATGGTCAACTTGAGCTACCTTTACTAGCCTTTTATAAAGCTGTGCATCTTTGAAGTTACACGTTTATCATTTGCATTTATAAAGTTTAATTTTCCTCTTTCACTAGAATTTCTTGTAACATTTTACCGTTCTCTCACCTTTGCCTGATCGAAGAATTTATTTGCTGCGATTTTGCAGTTTTCTCACCTGCAACAACCTCACACATAATCCTTCACACCCATTTCAACATACGTACTCCTTGCTCCGTCTTGAAACGGAATGGTTAAAGCCACTTGCCAACAACCGTCCCAGAGCGAGTGACTTAATGAATTCACGGCATTAATTTCGCGGCGATTGTTAGCGTAATCGCCACCCCTGTAGATCGGTATGCGGTAGTTCTTTTTTTTTTCTCCTAGCGGTCGTCGCGAATGCGATAAATGTTGGTATCGAACGTGCGACGGCACGCGATGCAGTATCCGCGGTGTGCGCGCGGCATGATTTACGAAAGCTACGACGGTATTTGCGTAAACGTCTGTCCTGAGTGTGCAATAAGTGATCGCGGTGGCGATTACGCCGCCCAAATCGCGCACAAATCAACGGCCGATAGACACGGTATCATTAACTCGGTTTTATTGGCGGATCGGCGTTACAGGAACACGATCTCGGGACACATTAAACGGGTCGAGAGCACGCGCGCGCGCGCCCGCGCACGCCTGCGTACTCGGGAGTCTCGGTGTTCGTCGAAGGAACCTGATTACGCGGAATGCATTTGTATCATTGCCGTTGATAAACATCAAAGGGAGAACGCGCCGGTTGAAGTTCACCGTGATTTATGGTTGGCCGCGGACGCGTCGGTATCGCCACCGTTTTCAGATGTAAACGTCTCGGCCCGTTAATGTCACGGTAATGAAGTAAACCCGAACGGCTATCGTTTCTGGCTTAATGAATCGCCCCGCAGATATACCGCGCGCCCGAAGATTTTATTCGAATAGACAACATTTATTTAGATAGCAATCGACGAGCGGTGCTTGTAGTCGCCGTAGTCACGATCGTTCCACGGATGATTGAACGGGGGGGTCCCGGTTAGTTAAAAGTTTTTTATCGAACGCGTTTCCGCGGCAATTCCCGAGACGCACGGCCTCGTTGCACAAAAGCCTTTTCTCTGTCCCGCCAGTATCACTTTCGGAGGCTGTTTTCAAACGCGCCACGGAAATTTATGGCCCCTCATTGAAGGGTCTGCCGCGCGTCTATGGGGTAATTAGAGGGCGTGAAGACGGAGCCTTCGAATACTATCTCCGCGCACCCCGTCGTTCATTTATCCCTGCGAAACTGCCTCGTTTCCCTGAGGCTTGCCTTAGAATGCTAATTCTTGTTCCGCGTTATCCTGCCATTGTCGTCCCGGACGAAAAAACTCGGTGTCGCTGCGACGGGAAAAACTCAGGTAGCTATCCAATGCACCGAAATTTTTGTGGGACTGCCACAATGCTCTTAGTGCACTTCTACATTCCTCTGGGTTAACAGGCAACCACTTATGTATTCATTTAGATCCCATTTTCCTACTTGTTTAGAGAAAGAATGGCAAAACTACTTCTTGAGATATTGGAGTAGAAAAATCGATTCTATTTTTGAGTCGATTCAATATTTTATTTAACGGTGGTTCTTTAGATAATTCTGGGAGGCTCTGTCCAAATAGGACACCAGTGAAATCAAAATTGTAATGAAGCTAAATACAGAATATTTTTCTAGTGTGAGAAATAGTGTCTAGTTTCCATCTGTAAGACTTTTTCATTTGCTAGCTTTGGAGTAAATTTTATGATGTCCACAAAATGGATATTTTATACCATTAAAATAATGCTTAAACTCATTCGTATAAGTGCAAAAAGTACATTGAGACACATTTTTCTTTGCAGGTAATCTCAAAACATTTCAATTTTCTCATTCAATTTTGCATAGTCAGTCTCCGGAGAGTGACACGGAGTTATTAACACGCCAACCAAGCATGTGCCTGTTAGGGTGTCTATAAGAGAATAATGAACGTTTAAATTCAATCTGTAACAAATTCTGAACTGTTTCAATTGTTACCCTACTTGCTTCTGAAGAAGATAAATGATCTAATGGAGGATCAGTTTCAATTAATTTCATTTTAATTAATTATTTAATTTCATTTAATTTCAATTTAAAAGAAATTGCCACGGTGTATCATTAACCCGAAGCCTTGAATCTCGTTTCCCGAAAAGATGGCAATTGAGTGACGTGGTCCTGCCCGGTCACACGTTATCTGCTGTTATGATGCCGAGTCGAGTCTTGCCACAAATTCACATAAGCGTCGCGTGAAAGCAGCCGGGATAATGAGTGCAGCGACACGTTCGTTGAACCGAGTACCGTGACAGAACGAGTTCCAGCGAGCGAAACTTCTATGCAAAAATGAGCAGAAAATTAATTTGCCCGACCACGGTGAGGATAAACGTAATGTCATCTACGTAAAGCTGGGAGAAGAGTATCTTCGAGTTAGAATGACTGTGGAACAACAGTCCGGCGAATCGATAATCCAAGGTCAGTGGGTGACGAACACTTTCCGCGTGTGTCGAGCTCCCCAAATTGATTAGAAAAATGCGAAGTACGTGTCGGAATGTTAACGACCGCGGCGCGTGTGTGTCGTGTTCCTTTTTTGATTTACGCGCGTCGATATCGCATCGTTACGGGCGATCTTTATTGGCCGGCTGGTCTATCCCCGTCGCTGGGTACGAAAGGATAGAGCTAACAAACCTTGAACTCTCTCGGTGGCGATGCCGGCGAGGTTCCCGCGTAAAAGCCACGTGGTCTCTCCCTCCTGTTTCTCTGTCTTTCTCTCTCTGTTTCTCTCCGGGTTCTCTATGTCTCTCTCTCTCTTCGTCTCTTTCCAGCTCGCACCGGAGGTCTGGGAGCCTCCAGTATGGTGCTACTCGACGATACGACGGTTGCCAGTAGGTGTTACGTACCTCGGGGAGCAACCTCGTTCAATATAAACCAGCTAGGAACAACGCTGTAACCGTAACGTTGACGTTTACGACGACGAAATCGTGGCTCGGCTCGTTTACCCCTCCCTGTTATGTGCCTCGACGCTTGCTATCGTCGCTCGGCTTGCCGAGGGCTCGTCGGTAATACAGAGCACGTACAGTGGTTCGCAAAAATAAGAGACCTTTCTATCCTTCACGTTTTTGCACGATCCTCCGCGAAATTGTGAATAATTGCCCATCATTTAATCTTTGATCTCTCTTACCTTCCTGTAAAAAAGACGTAAAATATTCTGCCTGTGCTTTTTCTAAAAAGTGAATCCTCTAGTTTAACGTCCCTGAACTCTACTTTCAAAGTCTCCTTTTTTTTTTGTTAACAAACTAAATAAAAAATTGGAGGTTCATTCATGAAATTGTGGTCGACAAATTGTCGATCTTTGAGCTTGTATAACTCCGTGTAAGAAAAGCTTACAATATTCTGTCATCTAAAGTCACATTGAAATGAATGTACAAGAATATTTTGTACACTCCGCAGGATCATTTGAATTCACAAAAATTCGAAAAAGAAAAAATAACTTCAGTGTCTTACTTTCATTTTGTAACACAAAAGGGTCTTTGGAAAACTATTAAGTTCAAGGGCGTGGTATTAAAGACAGTACCATTTAAGATAAGGACAAAGAAAGAGAAAAACGTTGTGCAGTGAATAAAACGCAATAAAACATCATAGTGTTGACACAGTTAAAGTACAATTATTAAGTTGCGTTCACATAAAGCAACAGAATGAATTTCCTTGTTCAAACATCTGTCATAATGAAAATCAAGGACAGTTAAAATAACTTCAGTGTCATAATTTTTTAAGGCAGCCGTTACCAGTTGTTCATAATGCTTGGCAAGTTCAGTGTCGATAAAATAAAGAATAGTTGGAATTCGCGCAATTTAGTGTTGCAAGTGAAGAGCATGAAAGATAAACAGTAGTCCCTTATTTTTGTCGGCCACTGTATCTCCTCGTGCATCGACCAAGGATCCCTCTTCGTGTGCGGTAGGAGTCTTCTCGTCCCTGGAACAGGAACACAAGTTCATTGTACAAATCATGTATGGGCCGGCGGCTGTTTTTACGGGTCCGTTTCACGCGAGCTTCTAATTACCGGCAACTGTTCGCTGGGATTGTCCCCGTGAGTTATTGCGACAGTGTGCTCGCCCCGTTTTCGCCTCCTCCGCCCATTGTTCATCGGTTTCGCTCTTGTTCTCTGCAAGAAAACCGAGAAAAAGCTATTATCGATCACAACCGGTGCGACGAATAAACGCGTCGCAAGGTGTGCGCCGGTGTGTACCTCAATGGCTGACGAACATGGCCGAGTGCACTTTCCATCTTGATGCCCCCTCTTAGGCCCCGTTTCCGGCCTGGGTTGGTCGTCCGAGCTGCATCGTAGACGTTTTCACGAACCATTCAACCGTTTGACTGTCACGGGCCTTCGCAAAAATCCAGCGAAAATACCCAAGCGATAGTCGAGCTGTCTCCAAGCATTCGCTTCTCATTCCGCGCCGAAAGACTACAGTTCGCTAGTTAGTTAAGCTAAATAATCAAATTAATCCCTCTAAATAATCAATTGATCCTCTAAGTGCGCTGCAGAGCTTGTAACAGCACACATTTCAGTTGGGAATGTTCTGTAGAAATGGTCATAGTAAACTCATGTTTGGACAAAGTTCGACTGAATAATTGAACTTTGAATTGACCAAGATTGTCGATCGTTGAGGTGACCAAAAATTGTGAACGTTGAGCGATGAAAGTTTTCTGCGATAATGTGTCTCTTTCCGTCGCAGGACCCAGGAGTAGACGGTAACATGGACACTTGAGGAAGTCCTACGACCACAGCGCAGGGAGCAGTTATTCCTTGTAGTCGTTCGATTCTCATCAGCTTAGAGGAACGTTCGGGAAGACTCCTATAGTATCCCGACTACAATACCGTTTCGTTTCCAGCTCGATAAAGTCGTTTATGGTTACTTTACCGTGCGATTGGCTAGCACTTTCGGGCACTGAACAGGAGAAGCGCGATCTGCGTCAGTCGAACGATCAAGCCGGTAATTTACAATAGGAAAATTGAAAAGATCGGATCGTGGCGGAGTCGCGTCGAACATAGGCGTGCGTGTTGCACGTCCGTGACGAAGTGGCTCGGCCTCTGCTGTTCGCAGAGGTGTGCGAGCCAACCGACGAGCCTTGTGGGATGATGTTGGTGAACGAACACAAGCTGAACGGCGACCTAAAGAGGCGACCCAACTTGGTAGGTGCGTTCATCGTGCATGGAGGCGCTCCGCAGACCCTTTCCATGTGTTGCTCCGTTGGCCCGGATGGAGGATGACGTACGAGCCTCTCCGTATGACTTACTACGCCCTTTTCCCTTCTCCACGCCCGCCGCTCCTGCGTACTGCTCGCTCGAAAAACATTCGGTGCCCTTGGAATTACCTGACCCTTCACGTTTCCATCCTGGAGACCACTCACGCTCGACCGCCTCCGATCTATCAAATCCTCGCCGAATCCTCTTCCGTACTCTTCATCACCGATCTACTGCACCCTTGACACTTGATTCTCTGCATTGTCAACAATGTCCGGGTGCGATCGTTCAAGCCCCCATTTTTTTGACCTGTTTCGAGAGATGACTGGAATTTAACGCTTGGCTTGCTACCTGTAGTCACTTGAGACTTTGTACAATTTTTTGGATTGTTGGCAGTTGGTGCAAGCTGATTGTTAGTTAGGTATTGATTTTAGGTAGCTGACAAATTAATTTGGATGGTTCACCCTTGGAGAAATGTTTGAAACGTTTCCTCTAATTTTTTAAATTGTCGGTTACTTGTATTAGCTTCAATAAGAGGTTCGACGTTGATTTTAAGGAAACGCGTTCAAAAATATATAAAAGAAAAATGATACATACCGATCTAAGTAGTTTCAACGCTGACTGCTATCAAATCGTTAGAAGTGATCCCTCCGCAGCAGTTAAACAATTGAAATGAAATGGTGTCCTCTGGAAAAAATGAAAAATTGAGATATTTCAAGGTTATGTGTAGATACCATAATTCTTTATCCATCTCGAGTTAATTCATCGCAACCTATTTGCGTAAATCTAACTTCATTGGAAGTTAATAGAGAAGAAAAAGTTAATAGAGTAATCATTCTGTCTTAACAGGTTTGAGTAAATGTAACTTTATTGGACTTCGTAGAATCTAAAAAAGTCGATGAAGTAATCAGTTAAATTTTATTGAACTGAATTTTACAGGAGTTTTCGGAGTGGTAGTCAAGGCGCCATATTAATTCTAGCATCCGCACTTCAGCCATCCAATCAATGTTTAAGTCGATCCAACTTCTGATTAAATAATAAATCTATTCCTCACCGTTTCGTTTAATTTGAAGTCAGTGTCGTAACTTTTCGCCTTTATAAGAAACCCACTAAATGCAAATTGGCGTAAAATCCTTGTTTGCCGATAATTATCACTGCCGACACTGATTCTCGCATACATTACGCCGTCTGTTAATTGATTTTTGATTGATATCGGTTGACCATTGTCGGGAGCCAAAAAAAAAGCGTTGTCGTCATAGAAGGAGAGAATGCGGCGCGATTAAAAATAATTGTGAACATTGATCAAATTATATCGAGTTCGGGGGGGCAATTTGCATGAAGTCTCGCCGCATAATTTCACCGTGAAACCGACGTATCGTCGGGCGATTTTTCCACGTTGAACGCATTATAACGCGAGGATCCTTAAAGGTGCTTATCACGGTCGACGGTGATCCGCTGCCATGAAAGCGTAATTTCTGATCGGCGGAATCACTTACATCCTGTCTCACGTTTTTTCTGCCGACAACTCGGAGCCCCGCCACCCGTAAACACGCGTAATATTATTTCACGCGATTGGCAAATGGCCGGGAGAGCCAGTGTTAACCGGCCGTTTTACATGTGCAAAATAATTGCATCTCGCATTCGATAGGATCTACGGCTGGTTACTGCTAAACATTACTTGGATCACTTACCGTAACACATGGAGATGCTTCAGCGCCGCGTTGCCCACCGGGAAGGATCGTCTGCCATTCTTGAAATTGGCGCGAAAAATAGGAAGCAACGATCTCGATTTTATATTCCATTACGCGGAAAAGCAAACGCGCCGATTACACGCCTTAAAATTTTATCGAACGACAGGTGCGGAACGATCTCGGAAAAATCAAATTGAATAATTTGCGACAAGCGTCGACGGATTATTAAACTTTTTCACAAAGACCCAATTAAGTATTAAAAATTTATAGAGCAACTATCGACCGGGCGGGTTCTCCGACAACATAAAAATTAAACGTAACAATCTTCACGATAAGCGATCAAGCTGTCGGCCATTATTTAAACTGGCCCGCGATAAAGCAAACGAGCCGATTAAATATGAAGCTTTCATCGACCATCAGGCACTCAATTACTGCAAGTATGTAACTGCTTGCGACTCTCGACCGAATGAAATAATTATGATGCACGACAGACGATCGAGGTATGAATTTTTATTTAAATCTCCTCCGCGGTCCGCATAAATCTCGCCGGTACAGATCATGATTAAGCGAGGAGTCCGGTGTAGACCGTCGAGAATGAACGAGGATCTTTAACAATTTATTGGAACTCATGGATCGTACAAGTCTTTTTCAAATTTTGGTACTATTTTACTTCGCTATCGAAGTAACGGAAAACATTTCTTCAAGTCTACGGGACTTGTGCGTAACCGTTATAATAATTATAATGGTCTATATTCATACAAAAAAAAAAATTAATTTTATCCAGCCACATCAGGCACACCAGTGCTCAAATGTGACTGGTGTCAGGTATTGTATTTTACAAATAGTAAAATTCTTTACGCACCTATTGCTAAATCGCACGAAATTGAAGTGAACCCGATGTTGTCACTTTCGTGAGGCATACGTGCCGATCGGTTCGAAGGTGGGCAGGTTCGACTTAAAATATCGAATGCTCTGAAAGCAGCCGAGAGCGATAAATCTCGGTGCTAGAGGATAGCCGACGGAAGAGTTGCCGGGCAGGACAGGGCGGCCGACGAAGCTCGGGGAACGATTACAAGATGAACGAGGTGATATTAGCGCGTCGGGTATCTCGTGCTAGGATCGCGCGAGGAGAGGACACGTGTATCTCAGTGGTAGGCAACGAGCGTTTCGTCGAGCGACGGTGGTCTCTCTCGTCTCTATCGAGCGCGTTGGATGTCGTCCGGCGAAACAATAGGCACGACGGTTTATTCGTGCCTACGAGCTGTAAAGAGGAAAAAGAAGCCTCAGAAACGTGAGCGGCGCGTAACGCGCGCGCGGAGCTTAGCCGGCACAACTATCGAATAGAAGCAAGGTGGAGCGAGGCGAGCAAGCTAGCAAAGTATAGACGACGCGCTGATCGCACGTTCAGCCGGCAGCGTACCGGCTGCCTGCCTACCAGGGTTCTCAATTTGATGGACGAGCTGTTCGCATGTACGAGCACGGTGCGCTGGCTCGCTGGCTCACCTTTGCACACCGACACCGGCCCGGCTACGCTATCTCGGTGTTTTGCAAATTTCATGCGGGAGGAGTTATCGCCCTCGCGGCCAGGATTAATCCTCTCGCCGCGTACCATTGTCGTTAGCGGCAATTTATCAATTACCCCGCTGTTTCTGAGATTGTTTCCGAGTGGCCCCTGCCTTCGATCGCTGCGAGACGAGACGATTAGCGCTTCTGAACGCCCACGTTCTCCCAAGAAAAGGAAACACCGTTCCGCGCAGTGCTGGATTAACCACTGCCCAAAGTATAACCACGTTCTTAGGGCATCTGGAGAAGGGATTTTATGCATTTATCACATAAATCAGTAGCTGCAATTCGACCCAGCGTGAAGATCGAAAGAATTGAACAGCATCAATAAGAAAACGTTCCTAACACCTTGCACTACGACTAATTTTACGGTTTCAGTGATTAGCACTTTTTTGTAATTCGTAATTTCCTAAGAAAAAAGGAGGAAATTTATGTATATCGTATGCCTACGTGATCTTCAATAGCTGTACATTAACAACGCCAAAATAGAATTTTATTTCGGTTTAAAGAAAATTAGTAACATATATATTTGTTAGTAGACTGCGGATCTTTACGTATTTATGGCCTCTAAAAATTTGCAAAAAATGCTAAAATATAACATTCAACAGAATTTAATAGAATTTTCATTTATTTCAGATCAACAAAGCCACTACCACTGAAAATAAAATTTTACTTGACTCCACTTTCTTAAAATACCTCTAAAAAAATTGCAAATTGCATAAACATCCTATATCTCGTAACAATTGTATCAAATTTTAATTTTGCATAAAGATCCACGGTCTAATAACAATATACAACACTAACATCGCGATGTCGATTCTCTTACGTTTGTTTATGGATTATTCTTCGGTGTCGGTCTCCTCCAGGCTGCCTGAGCGGGAGTTTAGCCAATTAGAGACGCTGCGCGCAAGAATGGCCGAAAACTGGCATTCACGTGGACACTCGCGATCATGGCGGAGATTTCGAGGAGAGTTGCAGGCTCCGGTTTTTGCGCGGCTTCTATACGGGCGGACTGCCTTTTCTTCGCTGCTCCGGGCTGAGATAATGCATACTTCGGAGAGCCGGCCGCGCTTCGTAGGCACGAAGAACGTGTTTAGGTGCTCGACGATCGGAACGAGTACACCGGCAGACAAAGGATACGTACGCCCGTGCCCGTGAGCAACGATGGGATACAAGGCAAAATAATTGAATCGAAAAGTGTTCCTGCTCACGTTTTTGTGGGAATGCTCTCTTTCTCTCTCTCTCTCTCTCTATCTCTCTCAGACGAGAGACGAGCTCAGGAGATGAAGATGTAGCTCTGGGTACAGCACGCCGGGAATCCGGAGGCCGGCCTCGAGTAAAACGAAAAAGAACGACAAGGTAGAGCGCGCGCGAGAGAGAGAGAGAGAGAGAGAGAGAGAGAGAGAGAGAACCGATGGAGGAGAATGAAAAAGGTTCTATATCGAAGGGCATCGGTTGAATAAGTCAAAGGGAGAAATGGAGAGTCGGAGGGAGGGCGAAGTTTAATTAGCCGGTCATTAAACATTCATCAGGAGACGCGTGTCCACGGGCTCGTCAGCGGCTCCCACGATAAAACCAAACAATTTCCATCGCGTTGGCTAAACGTTTCTTCGTTCCATCGATCTTCCATCGCGGCGTTACTTAGGGATTCGACGCGATGCCTCGCCGTTCTACGTGGAACTCGTTGAAATCGATGATCGCCGGCCGTATCGCACCGTTTCCATCAACCAGACCCCTGGAGGAAGGGAGCACGCTGCTGTCGGGTACCGGCCTACCGATAGAAAGAAGAAGAGGAGAGCCGGGGAGAGAGAATATTCGATCCGTTTCTTCGCATCATCATCGTCCTCTTCAACGAACGGAGAGAGTGAGAAAGAGTTCTTTGCCACGTTCTGGCGCCATCTGCGCGACGCGCGTAGCCGTGGCCCGTATTCAATTAATACGCGACGATGTAATCAGCCGCCGTTGCCACTGCAAATAGACACGGACGTTCGTAACTCAGCCGCGCGCAACACGGCCCGCTTCTTTCCCCTGTTCTTTTTGCCTCTCTTTCGGCGAACCTGCCCACAACGCACACTGTGTGTCTGGCTGGACGGGGGCCGGCCATTACGTACAGCACCTGCCACCACTGACTGCGACCCGGCGCTGCCACAATGCTCTCTCACTGACACACAATGCTCGTCCGAGCTACCACCGCCTCCTGCGACCGCTTTCTTCTTCATTCCGGTCAGGTTCCAGCGATCCGGTAAAAACGTTATGAATATCGAGCGGCCGGCTAATTGCCAGCGACACCGATACACTTTATCGCCGCGCTAAAACTGAGAGAGAAGAGAAAGAGAGGGAGAGAATGAGAGAAAGGAGAGAGAAAGACGGATCGATCACGACGCGTGGCACAGAGGCGGCCAGCACACGCTCTCGTCGATCCCGTGCTCGTTTATTTGTTTATCTGCCGGCGAGATTATTACGCCCGTTCGCGAATACGTGTAATGCGCTGCCCGTGGAAGGGGCGGGGCAGATGTAATAACGTCGAGGAACGTACGATCGTAACGGAGCTCTGCTGTAACAGCTTGAAAAACCGGCGACGACCGTCTTGCGCGCCGAAGAATCTTCCTCCTTCGGGTACAAGGCCGTTCAGCAGATTCTGAGTCACGAGAGCCACACTTTGAACCTTGCGGAGGGCTAGCCGCTCGTCATTCGGATCATCCGCGGGCCTGGGAGGGCGGATACTAGGTGGGGACCGATGATCTACCTGGTTAGTTGCGGCATGGGGGCCTAGGAGGCAGTTGGCCAATGGGGTTTCGCAACGACGGGTAATTAACCCCTTACGGTGTCATTCCTTTCACAGCTAGCATCAGTTTTCTTCGTCGTTGGTGATTTTCTGCATGAAACACGAAATTTGTATTTGTGGCTGTACACTTTCTTCGAAATCCTCGTTGTGAGTGGACTGCGGATTTTAAGCGTTTATGACAGAAATTAGTGGGTGAAACACATAGTTGTGAAAACGTTAGAAAAATTTAAGAACGTTCTTGTATTATCCATAACTTGCCAAAATTATTATTATTTAACTTCAATATAATAGTGAATGGTTAATTAGATTGTTATCCTTACAGAGTTAAGAGGAAAAAGAGTGAAGATAGACTAGAGAACAATTACGATTTTCTGTCGGTGAGCAACGAGCTTCCTTGAACATCGAGTAGGATTCACATGGATTAGTATTTCTGTTTTCCCATGACGTGTTCGCGGTTCCTTTTCCTTCGTTTGGTCGATTTCACGCGGGCTGTTGGAACGATGCGTGCATAAGTCAACGTTTCATGCGAGAACTGAATCGAAACGTTTTGCGTACCCATTTATTTCGTGGCTATTGACCGCCGACGCGGGTGGGAAAGGACGACGGGCATAACTCATCCACCAGAAACCTCTTGACCTTTTAAAATAATCGCTCGATCGTCGTTGCTCTCGCGCGGGGCTCTCGCAACGTGCCAGAAAGAGCCTAGCTATCTTCGCTCTTATACCATAGCTAGCTATCCAGCCGGCCTCGGTTCGCCGTGGAACGAAAATTTCTTAATTTCACGACGCCTCTTCCGACGTCGTACGCGTCGATGATGTACGATTCTATCCGGGAACTTTTAAGAGGGCCCGGCCAACAGCCGGCCAACCACCAGAGAGTGGGACCGCGGGCCGCGTACACACAAACCGTTATTACCCGGCGGCCATATTAATCGCTCGTTGTTCGAGCGTTAATAGAGAGAGCCGCTCGACGTCTCGTTTGTCGTTCATCATCCGCGATGAATGCCCGCGGAAGCGTTGCCGGAACGTCCTCTGCGGTCTACGGTAGCTGACGCAGAAAAAGAATGAGTCGCCGCTACACAGGACGCAGCATTCTAGTCGGTGCCAAGACAAAGACACTGGGCCAAACAATACACCGAAAAGTTTAAATTCTTGATGCAGAGTCAAGTAACATCGAGTCTGCTGCTTGGAGCTGTTGGCTTGAGGATCGTTCGTCCTTCCGAAGTTTTTCTGTCCTTCTAAATTCCTCATTGGAAGACACACAATTTAACCCTTTGCACTCAACAATTTACAACCTGTTGAAATTATTAAGAGAAGAAATCAATTTTTATGTAACTCCGTTTTCCTGTAATTGGTGCAGAGAATTTTTATTTTGCAAAACGACCCGCAGTCTAATAATAACTAAATATTACAAATATTATTAAATGTCTTTGCGTTTAATTAATTGCTGAACGATCAAGTGTGGTACGAGTAAATACCCTCGACTTCCTACAGACAAAATGAAAGAGATTATACGTAACGAAAATCTTCTAGACAAAATATTTTAATTCTGGAGTCCAAACAGCTGTGACTGTGTCTCTGGTTCGCGAGACGTCCCAAAACAACGTGTCTTTAATTCTGTTCTCTGGGTGATGTTTTTAGTCCTCTTCACCGCGGACTATGGCTGCTAAAAAGAGACGCACGTGTCGAATATTTTTCCAGGAGGTATCTTTCTGGTTAAATAGCTTTGAAGCTGTCTTTTTATCGAAGTCGACTCGTGTGACTTGTCTGACTTGCGTTCCCTTGTAAGTTGTAGTGTATTTTTCGAGATAAGAGTCGTGTAGAAGATTGAAGTCTCTCCTAATGTTATCGGTCGGAGAGGGCTATTGTAACTAACGATTATAGCAGCTATCAGTACTTCCGTTTTGCTAAAAACAACTTAACCGAACAGTTCAAAAAAGTCCAAACTCCAACTCCAAAAGAAAACGTCGACACACTGCCGAAGTTTCGCATGATTCCAGAGCAAGTAGGAAAGAAAATCTTACAAAGTGATTGAAAGCAGAAATAATTTTCAATTAGACAGTTGTCATCGTATCGATGCTTTGCGACAACCAGTGGACTAAGGGGCAATTTCCGCAACAGGACTGACGCACACCCCTAGCCTGAACAAGTAGGCCAGAAAGCCTTGCGAAATCGGTCGGCGCGGCGGCACGGCAAGATTTAATTAATTTTCTGGAAGCGCCATCGGATTCCAGATGCGTGAATCACGCAACGGCATCGACACTGCACTCACATGCTCGCTGAATAATTTCCACGCGGCTTGTATGGCGCCGGACAACGGGGCGGGGGTGGGAGGGGAGGGCGAGAGTTCTAATCTTGGCGTCCTTTTTGTGCCACTAAAAACGTACGACGATCATTCGTCCGTGGCAGAATTACGCATTCGTCACGTGCGCGCGCGCGACTACGCGTTCGTTTTATCGGTATGCGTGTACTGGCACTGCGTGCACCCACGGCGTCGATAGCGGGGGGGGGTTAGAAGGGGGGGTGGGAAGAGGGGGTGGAGTTGCGATGGAGACGGGAGAGAGAAAGAGAGAGAGAGAGAGAAAGGAATCGACAACATTATCCAGCGATTAAGAGTCTCGGTTAAGAACCATATAACTCAGTGACATTACGCTTGGTAACCGTTCGACGAATATCAACGTGATACATCGCGGTACGTGCGTGCCCGCCGCGCGTTTAATACACTCGTCCGCTCGTGTCCGCTCGTGTGCGCTCCGGCTAGGTGCTCGATCTCTTCTCTCTTTTAGTTTCTCTCTCACTCTCTGTCTCTCTCTCTCTTTTTCTCTTGCTCTTTCTCTTGGTCTCTCTTTCTGTCGGCGTTGTCGCGCGCGTGCACGAGATCGCGACGCGTGGAAAAGTTATGACGTATTACCCGACCGACGTATTTATTAAACGCCAGCTACGATATTAGGCCGGCGTGAACGGACATTACGAGACCAGCTACGGACAAGCGTTTGTTGTGCACCATTAGCGCCAGAAATTTACGGCCAACGTGACAAACGTCGCTCCTGCCTGCGATTTTTAACGCGGTTCGTATCCGATCCCCCTATCGCTGTATCCCTTCTCGCTTTTGTTAACTTCGACGGTTTTTTCGCTGTTCCTTGGATTGTTAATTTACTTCCTTTAATTCTATTTCCTTAATTTTTGTAGTCCTTCAACACCTTGACTGCGGAGCTCAAAGATTGCACCAACCCTTTGCACTCCTTGTGTCTATGCAAATTTGTAGGCATCCTGTTAACATATACCCAAAGAAATAAATTTGTTGAATATGTTCTCACAAATGCACTTCACCTGGTGTTGCATCAGAGGAGGTTGGTTTTTTTAACAATGACGAGTAGCGCGTCGATATTTGTCATTTTATTTTTAACTCAACCAATAGGTCTCGTTAGTGTACCATAGGGTGCGTATCAATACAAATTATACATGGTGTTCACGTTGGTTCTGACAAAATTTTTGTTACGTCAGTTTTCTTCATCCGCAATACCCCGTTCTGTGTTTGGGTTCATCGAGGATATTGATTACTCGAGTCGGTCAGCCTTCGATCGTAGAAGTTCGTCCAGAGATGTTACTCGCGACGCAAATCGTAGGAGGAATCGATCAAACCAGCTCGATTTCATTTTCCTCGGTAGTGGGGGGGATATATATGGGTTAATTGGACTGTAGCCCAAGGCTCGGGTCGTTTGAGAGACCCTCGAAGTCGTTTTCAGGGCCCTTACACCACTCTGGTTTCTAATAAAATCTTTCTTCTCGTTAGATTGTTATCGGTTAACGTGGTTCTCCTAGGAAATGGACGAATCACTTGGAAATCGTTCGAAAATACATTTATTCGCAACTAGAATCACCACAAATAATCCTGTACGGTCTACAAGAATGGACAATTGTTTCATAAAAATTTGGTAAACTGAGAATAACGAGGAAAACTAATTTTCTTCAATAACGATTTCCACAAAAATAAAACGAATCTTTTCTTTCCTATATTTAGAAGATGATCAAAAGCAATTTCTCCTTCATTGAATCAAGCTTTAAAAATCATAACTAAAGCCCAGTTCAGTATATAACAATCCACCATCTTTTAACTTATTTTAACCATTTTCGTATAGGATACCGTCCGCTTCCAGTAAATTTAAAACGTGCGGCACGACGAATTCTGAAGACTGATACTATTATAACGGGAGATTTATTTTAATGATTGATTAAATAATCGTCGGAGGGAAATTGTTCCCGGAGCCAATTTTTCGCGTGAATTACCTCACCGACGTCGACATCGACATCGTTGTTCCCAGAACATCGGTGGGTCGGCTTTCCAAAATATCTCCATAATGGTCGTTCCTGGTCTGAATCGAGAAAAAGAGTTTTCTCTTCCTCGTTCCACTAGTTGGCTCTGGACAGCGAACGTTCCGCGCGCCGCGGCGATCAAACGAGCGATCGTGTGTAGCCGAAGCGTTGACGGAAGTCGGAGAGTCGGGCCTGTACAGGAATATAATCGGTCGTGGTTTCTCGTTTTGCGAACCGAGAGAGCCGAAGCCAAGAGAGGCCGGGGAGCGTTCATTAGAAGCGGCGAGATCTCTCGAGTGCGGCCGCGGCCGCGGCTATTTTTCTACCCGGGGCAGGTTTTCTCTAGGAATGCACACGCAGTCGGTCGGTTGTTGATTTACGGCCGCGGTTAAAAGTAGTCTCGCGTCTGACCGCATATTATATATTGCACACCGCGAGCTTTATACCGGAGCACACACACACGCACACACTCTCCGAGCGCGCCGACCTTAGCCGACGTATTTACTTTTATAATACAGATCGAACCCCGCTGCCGAAGGAAATCTCGTTTCCGGAGACGAGCGCCTCGTTCACGGCGATCTGGTTAAACTTCTCGACTGGTTCGGCCGGCTCAGGACGATCCTCCGTGATTAATTACGTACTGACCGTTTCGTAATCGACAAGCACTGAACCCTGTCGAACACGAGAAATAGCTAGATACGCTATCTATCCATCTAGTCTAGATACACCACAATTTTTTACTCGAATAGCAACCCTTTGTAGACTACAACACGATGCTGTTATTACCAGTCTGCGGATTTTTACGCAAAATAAATGTTGCATTAATTGCAAGGCACAGAAAGTACACACACATTTATCTCTTTTTTTAATAATTTTAATGAGCTGGCGAGACAGCAAGATTTTTATATTCTTCTTATAGACCATATTTCAAAATTTTTTTTTTTGGACGACTCCACTTGGTTCAGGCTTGAAATAGAAACTATGGGACACCCTGTGGCGGTCGCCTACCTGTAACTTCCATTGTCGAACACCGGGGAACAAAAGTGTCCAGTTAGCGGAGTAGTTCAATTTATTAGAAAGCGATATGTTAACATGCACGTAATTGAACTGGTACAGTCAGTAGCTATTACCTCGACTCGATACTCTATATTATGCTTGTTAGGTGGAAGATAATAGCAGGTTGACCACATGAAATAACTGTTACCTTAAAGAATGAAGCTTCGCATACGGTACAAGTCGCGAAAAATATGCTGTTCGTATGAGAGCCCGGGGGATGGTCGTCGTCAAGGGGTTAATCTGGCATTAATGCGAGTACAGTCACACCCGGAATGATACGATGGAGGGTCGAGGATTTTACGGCCTTGTAACCCTTCCTGGAAGCAAGCGAAAAATGTCCACTTAATTTACAATTCTCGAGCCTTCATTACCCTACGTTCGACCTACTTTCGAACTGGCCGATGTAGTCCCATTACATTGAAATATTGACCCGACCCAGAAAATGTTACACACTTTACGACTAAAAATAATGTCCACGCTTCACTCTGAAATCGATTAAATTGTGCAAACAATTTTTGTTGGACACTTCAGTCGCTTTACAATGAAATTCGTCCCCTAAAATTTATCTGTGCACCTGATGTATCTTTTAATATCAAAGGACAGTTTATCAAAGCATTCCGAGTAATTTCAGAAAGAATGTTGAACAGTTAGAATAAATTATGATAATTAAATCTAATCAGTCCATCAAGATTTTTATCATTTTCGATCGATTTTGGCCAGTTCGTACAATTAAACATCAATTTAAAAAATTGACTCGACTATTCCAGCTAAAGAAATCTTTTTTTGACACACTTCTTACCTAAATCAGATCACAAAGAGTCACTGACACAATAAAAAAATCTAACCAAACGATCGCAATATTTTCTAGAGCAGCGTTTACGAGGGCCGTAAAGCCTAACGAAAATTTAAAACATTCTGCCTTGACTCGGGGTCTGTTAGGCGAGTCGGGGCAGAGGAAGGGCGGGATAAAACGCGGAAAAAGGGCCAAGGTATAGAATAGCGTCGTAATTTGCCTGGGTCGGCAATAAAACTGGCAAACGGTCGCGCAGTCACGTCCGTCGTCGAATACACGGGACACTTTTGCCTCCCGGAGTAGTCCATCGGCTATCCCCGGGTGCTAAGCCCACGGTTAGGCGTCCTGATACGGTCTTCGGCGTTACCGAAACCAATAAACAGGACTTGTATAGCGGCCGTAAAGCGTGGCGAGTCGGTGGGTACCGTTATTCCTTTTTTCTTTTTTTTACCTCGGCGAACAGTCATAAAACGTCCGGGCCGGGGCGGCGCGACAATGAACATAACTGTTACTTTTACCTTCTTTCGGGCCCGGCCACCGAAACTCCATGGGCCCTCTCGTTGGTCTCTTCCGGGTTTCGCCGGTGCCTGCTGGCCAGTCGAGCTGAATCCGTCGTCGATATCTCGTCTCTCCTCCGAGAGGCCGCTTCTTCCTTCGACCACGATCACGCGCCGCCACCGTAAATCCTGCTTTATCTCGGGTTAGATCTCGCTGCTCGTCGATTTTTATTACGCTGACAAATTCGGTGCATACATTCCGCACGATCCCGCCATGCTGGAGCTACCCCGGGGACACGTTCTTGATCGCATAAGACAATTTTGCCGCGCATCATCGAGGATTTTCGAGGTCTTCAAGATTAAGGGAAGAATCAGTGAATCGTAGAAGAACTGTAGGACGGATTTCTTTGACGGGAGGCATCAGGATCTACGGCAAGACAGTTGTGCGTCAGAGATGCTCTAGCTAAATTTACGCCAGCCGGCTCATTCATAGTTCCTCGACTCTCGTAATGGCGTAATCGACGACACCGAGTACGAGTTTAATTCGGAAGCAGTTTTGAAGCTAGTGAAACCACGCAGTGCCATCGGAGAATGTGTATCCATGTATCGGTGGTAGTCTCAAAATTGAGTCCTACACTAATTGCATTGGTAGAATGTCGTTAGTAGACTTTAGATCTTTACGAAACTTCTAAATTGCAAACCCAAGACGGAGAATAAATTGAATTTATCAACTAGAAAATTTCTTTTTGTAATCATAGAGTAGAGATGTTATTAATATTTGTCAGTAGACTGATCCGCAGTCCAGTCATTAGCTTATGCTGCAACATCAAATCAAATATTGTAGTCCTGGAAAGAATACCATCAGACACTATTCCCCTCAAGCAAGTTCAAGCTCGAACTGAAAGTGCCTAATTGGACATGTTAATTTAAATAGTGAGTGTTAAGTGTCCACATAAGCTACTCCAGCCTCCATCGCAGGCGACCCAGTGATCAACAATGTGGGAGAGCCTGGAGCCTCGTGAGAATGCATAAGCGAGGGACAGAAGGGATATTGAATTTCGAGTTGGCCGAAGTGTCCCGTTTCTGCCAATAAGTTTGCGGGAAGATTGCATCGTCGGAGGATGATATCAGCCCGATCGTAATCGGAGGTGGCTCCGATACACTTTGCACGGGCTATTCTTGGTCGGCATGAACGCAAACGCGTCCACGCCCCGCCCACCGAAGGATTTACGTCGGCATCCTGACGGAGTGCAGTCGGAAGCGTGTGCCGTTGGTCACATGCGCGTACAGAACGTGTACCGGAAGCGTTCGCGAACCTGAAGATAATCGGCGCATACTATTCGCCGTTTGACGCTCGCGGGTCCCCATCGAGCAAAATTGAAAATTGCTACATTATCGATCCCTGTTCTTGAAACATAGAACTTCCCTGGTTTCCAATTTTTACTTTGCCATGTTATCTCGCGATCAATCCGAAAGTAATATGTAATGAGCTTAATCACGCATATTGAAATTCAAATTCAAATTTGAATTCAATCAAATATTTTTCTGTGCTTGTTGGTATACTTAATATGTCCGCTCTGCTACCGCCATGCAAGCACGTAACGTCCACAGTCTTGAAATTTACTTTAGAAACGTGACAAGCACTAATTCTAGCCTCGATATATAACCAATATGGAAACCAAAGTAATAATTTAAAATTCGTGTTCACTTCGTTGCAGTGTAAAGGTTCTCCATGCCCATTTCTAACGAGGACCATCGCATAACAGTATAAACAGTTATTTTCGGAACAAGCCTATTTCAAGTCCCGGTTCCCATAGTCGATATTCTTACGCAAGAAACTGGGTGGTCTCGATTCCGATACACGTCTTTTGTCGACTAGACAATCTGTACTTAGCTACGCGGCGTTACCTACAAGACTTGAAAAACACCCTAGCGGCATCCTCCAGCCCAAGTAACAATTTCCTCTCGGTCGTGTGTAGAGAGCGAACGCTCTCTCGATTCGAAAAGAGGAAAACCAGTGCCGCCCGAAGGTGAATAACGAAATCCCCATCTGACGGATCGTGACATTCCCTCAACGAGTCGCCACTTATTGATTAACCTCGCATCAGGCCTCGTTCAATTTCCGTAATTGCGTCTCGGTGTTCTCCTCGTTGCGCGATTACACGCGCTAGAGAGATGTACAGCCTACCCGCGGACGTTTCCCGTCGGCCGACGATCAAACCACAGCCTTCGTCGATTGCTGCTCTACCGATCGAGATAACAATCTCGATCGATCACGTCTGATAGTTTCCTTGCCGCTACTGGACTCCTATTCGCGATTTTCTTCGCAAGCCAACCCTACGCGAGCTCAAATTGCGGTTTCTTCAACGTGCTCGCAGAAATCGAGACACGCATAAAAGACTGCATCATGTTCTTTCTGATATGGTTGCACGAGTGTTGATGGATGTGTCCACTGGAGACCTTGAACCTCGTACTAGAATTTTTCCTTTTGGTCTGATCTAGAAGTTTAAGACAAGATTTTGTGGAATTTCGAATGTAACCCAGACCTGTTAGAATTTTAAACAAAAATATGACTTTGTAGAAAATTGTTCTGGTGTTTTAGTCGAATTCTGTATACATTGTGAAGGGCTGTTAATATTACTGCAATAGAAGAATGTAGTATTAGCATTTTCCTAACGCTGTTATCGGCACCGAGTTCAGCCGATGCAGTTCGTCAGCTGTGCGCGGAACAACACGTTGCAGTTTCTCCCATGTCCGCGAGTTTTTCATTTGCGCACGCGTTCGTGCATCTGCCTCTCTGTCGCTTCGCGTCGTCGGCGTTGATATCGTTACCGTGATAACGAGCACGTCGATCACAACTGCTTAGCATCTCTCGACGGCCGTTCCCCCTCGCGGCGGAAAGAGCCGCTTCGAAAATCCGCGCGCCGCCTATCGCCGCGTTCCGCACCGGACCCCGACAGCCCCGCAATTTGCTCTCGCGAAACTCTGAAATTTGCGTGAAACGAAAGTGCCGGTTTCGTGAAGGGACTTGCCGCGCGCTGGTTGGCTCTCCCCTCTCCTCCCACCCTCCGAAAATTGCCCCCGTCGCTTTCATTCCGGCCTCGTGTTTTCTTCATTCAATGTACCATTCGATTCCTCCGATGCTTAATGCTCGCCGTTGGAGACCCTGGTATGGTAATGCATCCCGCGGGAGAGGTTGTTACATAGTTGCCCGGGACTCCAGACGTCGGTGTGCGCGCGTTTGT
Source organism: Halictus rubicundus (assembly GCF_050948215.1). Taxonomy (NCBI): domain Eukaryota; kingdom Metazoa; phylum Arthropoda; class Insecta; order Hymenoptera; family Halictidae; genus Halictus; species Halictus rubicundus. The sequence continues at coordinate 5,337,016 of NC_135152.1, forward strand.
TTGTGTACTCGTGCACTTGTTTTTGAACGCGCGACTCTCGATGCACCGAGAGCGATGCACCTTTTTCGATTGATTATAGAGGCGAAATATGTTGGCGCAACGTGTGATCAGCTTTCTCTGAACGACTGCCCACTCGGCTCCATTATTTTCGTATTAACTGGGACCGTCCCTGCTCTTGTTGCGAATCTTCGGCGTTTGGCCTGACGAGCTTCTAAAGGATCATCTCGGACACTGAAGTTCGGGAGAATTTATTACTTCTAGTTAGACTGTACTATTTTAGAAAAAGTTATAGTCTCTTCGGCTTTTTCACTGGACAGATAATTCTGAAAAATTAATTAGAGTTCGCTCTCAGCTTCCAGAGACTTCATTTTCTCGATTCAACGAATAGCTCTTTTGACTAGGCACCTGCTTCTTTAACAACTCCTCTATCTTTCTCTCTGACAAAGCTTTAAAGCCGACTTAAATATATTTTTTCTCAATTTTACTTATTTGGTTATTCAGAATTATGCAAGCTATTATAACTGCATTTTTCTTTACTGGACAATTATTGCAAACCATTCAGTACCAACTAGACTTTCACTCCATCAATCAGCTTCACTATACAATGCTGGAAAATTATCTTAAAATTAATTCTTCGTCAGTTACTCTCATTTTATTCTATAGAATAATTCTTCGTCGGTTACTCTCATTTTATTCTATAGAATAATTCGAGTCAGCTTCGAATAAATCTTTCACATAATTTTATCGTAGTGTCCATAGTGTAGAGCAAGCTATCTTATATTTACAATGTTTGTGAACAAAAGTTTGTTATCGCAGTTTTACATTTACATTTACATGTGTTTCTAAATGAATTTTCATGACTGCATCGAGAAAGAATCTAAATAATTTTTCTTTAAATAACTTGTTTAACGACAGAAGTCGCTGTCACTATCGAATAATCTCTTAGAACATCCTCAAAAATTCTTCTCGAATTTGTCAAAAGCGTCAAAATTAACAGAATTCGAAATTGGTTCGTTCACAAAATTCTCGGACCACTTCGTACACTCAAAACGATATTATTAAAACAATGTATCTGCCTCTGAAAAATGTCTCAGCGCATAATACAGTCATCGATCCGTTAGGAGCAGGCTAGGAGCGGGCCTTCAAAGCGCTAGGAGCAGGCTTCCTCTGCATCAGATTTTCCTCAACTATAACGTCAGCGTCCATAAATTCCGAGGCACGAAGTTTTTGCAGGCTGTATCTTCAGCAACTTCGGGGTACCCTCCTGACTTCGTGGACCCCCGGCAATGTTGATCGTATCTGTCCGAAAGAGAGAGAGAGAGAGAGAGAGAGACTCGCTTCGCCGTGATTTCCCGTAAAAAATTTCGCCGTGCAACATTATCGTGGCGGCAGAAACCGTGTAGAAGAGAGTTAACAAGGGACGGTGTGGGAGAGAAAAGGGGGCAGACCGCGAGAAAGGCGGCGAAATGTAAACCAGTTATATCGCGCACCCTTTGGTTAAACTGAAACCAAGTGGTTTTATAGCGCCGATCCGTCTTGCCGTGCTATAACGAGTTCGTGACTCGACATAATACGATAACCCCCTAAATGTGTTGAACTTGTAGAGGATCGCGCGGGTGCTGGCCGCGAGAACTGGGTAATAAAGAGTGCGTGGCGGAAGACAGGACAAACTGCCGACTGTGGCTCTTCTTCATCGTAGGAGGAGGAATAGCCGGTGGATCGCGAGACTACCTCGTAAGGATCCTCCTCCGCTAGAGGCTTCGTAAAAATAAACACCGTGGAATTCTCTATTTTTCGAATTCCTCGACTCTGTTCGAGAATGCACAGAAAACGGCATGCTGGAATTCGTGGGACAGAATTTTATCCATAATTTATGCAATTATTAGACTGCGCAGCTTTCTGCAGGCTGAACGGTTTCGGTATCTGCTCATTCTTCCAATCCTTCCAATCCTAAACTTCTTCTGTTTCATTCCAGCTAGCTTGCAGTTTTAAACAGCGTCAGAAAGTGTAGATATGTTTGAATAATTTTGTTGTTACAGCGTGTCCCTTTTCATCGTGTGATATCGTTTAGAACAACGTGCACCCCTCCTGTATTTCACCTAACATTTCCGCAATTTTTCATCTAATAATACACAATGTATATTTCTGCCCCTCCACCAGGGATATTGATTTTTACATGATCAGTAGTCGTAATTGTACGAAAAATGTCCTTAGAATCATTGAGAATGTGCAAAAAGGGTTTGTTTTTGACACAGGGCCACAAAAGGTTAATAATTTCTAACAATTGAAAATAATAAGAATTTGATGAATTGTCTTTGATCAGTGCATTGAATTTCGAATTTTTATCAGCGCCGTTCAGCACGCCAGTTTAGGTTTGTGTTTCGTTGGCGTCCTAAGCGGAGTCCATTGTTCTCGAAATTGAGATATATACGTCATTTTCTCGTTTCCTGATTTTATCGGTGTAATGAGAACTTCTTCGTGCAACATTCTATGTGAGGATGATTTAATGGGAGTAACTGCTGTAAGCATATGCCTGATGCGTAATCACCGTGTTGCGGATGTTTATGTAAATTGCAAGAAAGTGGAGTTGAGTAGAACATTATTGTTCTTTGTGCTCATAGTACCGACAGGAAAGGAGAACTCTATTAGACCGCGCGTAGCTGATTCTTTCGTAGCAACACGAATTCAGAAACGTCTTAGGAGATTGTAAAATTCAGAAAACCAGAAAAATATCAATTTTTCCGTTAACAAGAGCGGAATAGCGAAGATAGAGCAGCTTCGCGGAGCCATTTTATATTCTCGAACGCAAGGTCACCGTCACTCCCCATAGAATTTCTCCGACAACTAGTCAGCAAACAGCGATTTCCTCTAAGAATAGAGTACAGGCTTGTTAAACACCGCTTTATGGACCGAGATTAATCACTGTTAGGAAAGAAAGGAGCCTTAACTGTCCAGTTTCATTAACAATTATCTCCCTGAAACGGTCTCAGAGGTAGTGTACGCGGCGATCCGTCGCAATCGGCCGGATCTCGAGCTAAGTAGCCCTAAATTAATAGTCGATTATAATTATCTTAATGCATTATATTCGCACGAGGCTATGGAAATCGCAACAAGGAAAGGGAGGGTGAGGAGTACGGTTAATGAAGAATGCAGAGCGGAAGAGAGGGTGAATTAGCATCGGCGCCTCTTCCTGCAGGTGTGATGCAACTAAAAAAGAAAAACACTATCTACATAAAACTAATTTATCGCACTTCTATCTAATCGATACGCTTTCAATGATCCTGGCGCTAATAAACGTTCCTCGCGGAAAATCGAAACGATTCGCGACGGGAGCTCGTGGCGACTGAAATAATGAAGCATTAACTTCGGTCCCGAGTATCGTTGGCGTCGATCTTCGACGCTAATAGCGTTTCTATTATGATAATGCTAGCTGTCGGGATAGCATATCGCGGTGCAGACGATTTTGTAAAAAGCCTCTTGGCTTCTAATCGATTTTTATCTAGCTTAATAACTCCGCCGACGTACTTCTTTCCCGCGACATCTCGCTGAACGAGCCTCGACAAAACACACACACACATACCGGAACATTATCGCAAAACACACTCGTTGCACACGCTGCGAAATAATTGCGCCGTCGCCGACATTCCTCCGTGTTTCCCTCCATCATACTCTCGTGTCTACATTTTAATCGCAGATTCGCGGCAGACGTTCCCCGGATTTATCAGCTTCCGGTGATCAGTTAGACTTGTCCCTCGAACAGCTTCCAATCGTCATAGCTCGTGGAATTCATGCTCGCAGAGTTCATGCCCGCAGAGTCGTCGAAAGACAAATACAAACTCGGTCGGGAGAACTGTTCTCCATTTTGACTCGGCGCGGGTTTACGACGCTAAGACGGTTAAACTTTCCACGGTATAGCCGACGCAAGAACAACTAGCCACTCAAGGACACTGGGAGAGGCTACCCACACCTACTCGGTTTCTTCAAGGGCTGGGCAAACGGTGGACTATGGTCGGAGATCCTAATGCGACTTAGAGTAGCGAAGGGACTGTGGTCGGTAAATCCACCGAGCTCGCGAGAGTCTTAATTTTTGGAAATTTATTGCGTTCCAGATGATGCTTCAATGTTTTATTTTAACAACTGCGAGGCTTAAGATTGGAATTTAAAGGCAGGATCTTTGTGGAGAATTTTTGGTGGCCATTATAAGGCGGCTAGAACCTATCCTTAGCATAACATATTCTAATAGTATTTAGAACAATTCTGAATCTTTTCAGTAAAATTGTATTGCGTTGAAAAATTATATAGAAAAGTAATTATTTTATATGTAATGTTTTCTTACGAAAAAATGAATTTGCACGAGCTTCTCCACAATAATTGTAAGATCAACTTTTGCAGGATGTTCTGCACCTTTTGCAAGATTTGCACGAGCTTCTCTGTTGTAATTGCGGGATTAATTTTTGCGGGTCTGGTCCAAGTGTCCGTGAATAAGATTCTGCACAGAGAAACCCGACAATACCGGGGGACCGGTTAAAAACGAAGAGGAGCGCGCGATTATTGAATAATGATGACGCGGCCCGGGGCAACGTCTGCTCTCTCGAGATCCTTCGAGATCTCGTCTCGGTCGGAGGCTCGGCTAAACTTGTTACCGTAAAGGAACGTCCTAGCAACACTCTCGATGACAATAATGACGATCATTACGATAAGCTGCCCAAGCAATAATAATACGTTCGATCGTCGGAGAGCTCGCTTTCCTGCGAGGACGTTTCCGACGAGTTCTCTGCGCCCCTTGACCAAAAACCCATCACCGTTTTTCACCCATGGCTAATCCATGAAAATGCGGCATTTTCGATTTTTATGGGGAACACCTCTAGAATGTCTGCCTCTCGATAATGGAGTCTCGCGATGCGGAACTATGCGCCGGCAATTTGCCGAACCCTCTCCTCCCGGAGCTTCGTGTAAAATTTTCGCATGGCGAAGTCTTTTTGCGAGTTGTTCGAGCGGTTGCAACAGCAATTGCAACCTCCTTGAGCAGATTCGGTGTGCGTTGGATGGACGTCTGTGATGGAACTAATTACTTGTTTTCCTTCTTTCTTTATCTGCGGCGATTCCGATCGACGGCTGAACCATTACCATAATACATTCCGTAATTATGGACGTGCTGAGCTTCGCGTGTCGTGTGGATTTTTGAAGTCGCCTTTTTCTGTCGGATATGGTTCCTGTTGGTCGTGGTGCACTTTGCTGCGCCTCACTGTTGTTTTATATTACTCGGGAATTATTCTGCTGAGAAGATGTGCTGGGAATCCTCTGAGGAATGTTCTGAGTGTAGGCTCGAGATAATTTTAGAAAAATTGCAATAGGATTGGTTAGTTTAACGAGATTTTCATCTTGGTCTTCAGAATAATTAAAGCTAGCGTAAAAGCAATTTTGGGACCTCAAGGAAGAATGTTAACACTTTCGCCACTTCTTCAAGGTTTCATCAAGACTTCCACAAGTAATGGGGGGATTCGAGCGTCGACGATTAGGCTAATAATTTTGTCCGTGGTCCAATTTTAGAGCAGAGAGCCCCCACTCCACTTTCCTGGGGACGATCGAGTAAATCGGCCCGGAAGAACGCGAAACCGACAGGAAGACTTGGAGATTTTGGTCGAAGGAAGGCGCGTGCGCGTTTACAGACCGATACATCGACGAAACACGGGCATAAACATTGCTGGAAGATACGCGCACGGGGGACAAAGATGCGCGGAACGGGAAAGGGGGCCTGTAGGTCCCGAGGGGCATTAAGATGGACGGTGCCAATCGTATGCTAATAAAGCCACCTTTTATTTGCTCTTTTATTGGCCCGGAGTGGTGGCCGATGCCTTGTCGTGCGACGACGATCGCCTCTGTCCAAGTGTAGCAACTATGAACCACACGATTCTAATTTTTCCAATCGTCCGAAATCAGTGTAATCTCTTGTGATTCCTACAGTCAATCGTTTCATTTCCATTTTAGTGCGAAGAACCTTAAAATTAACCCTCGTGGCCTCTAATTTTGATTTCACGCTTTAATTCGGCCCATTGTGTTCCGTTCGTCTGTTTGTGCTTTAGACAAATGCGCCAAATTTCAATTCGGTCGTAGGAAATCGAAAAGTTGGATTGTGTCTTCTATACTCCCTCGTTTCATTATTGTTTTTGTAGAACGTTCGATGTAGTGGGAAAGCTAAAAATTTAATCTAATCGTCAGGGGACAATTGCGCCGGCAGAAAGATGAGTAACACAACCGCAAAGGGCATCATCCCCGCGAAGAAGCGTACATTCAGGACCGACTTCTAATCTTTTATTCATCCCCCGCGACTTTCTCTGAATAATGAATTTTCGCACATCCGCCAGTGTCGATCTAGCACCGAAATAGTCCTCTTGTCAGCGTTCGAACAGAAGCGGAACGGGATCATTGTTCTGCCCACAGATCCGCGGACATTGTGCAATTTTTCGCGACGTGTAAAAGTTTCGCGGAACAATCGGAAGACGCCAGGTTGCGAAACGCGTGGACGTGCATCTAATGCAGCTGCATCGGCGCGAGGATACACGGGAACACGGCGAACATTGCAACCACAGCTACGTATCGTGTTGCATCGGGTCACGATCCCCATTATATACCTCGTTTCTTCTTTTGACGGGACAAATTATTGGAGTTATATCATTTGCCGCGGCAAGGTCGCCGCGGGAAACCACGGGCAACCCCGTTGTCTCCTTGCGGAATGGACCCCTGCGATAAATTAATCAATTTTTTCGAAGATGTTCGCTAAGACCGGCCGCACTAATTATCAAGGATGTGGGACGGTCACGTTCTATCTTCGGCTCGAGAGTGCAAAGTTCAGCCATGGGAAACCGTCTTTTAGGGCCGCAGAACGAGGCAGTCCCTACCCCATGGATTTAATCCATGGGTATACGCCATGCCAGGCTGTTGGAACGAGTTTGGGGAGTGGGAGTCATGGGTACAGAATGCTTTAATCCTGCAATCCGGAAACGGGATGGAGGTGGAATTTTTGTGGGCGGGTGCTTGGAATTCTTTATTCAAGCTTTAATTTGCGATAAAATATTTTTTAAAATTTGGTTTAGAATATTCGGATCTTGTACAATTATTTTGTGACATTTTTTCAAGAAGAGCGACAAGAATTGTGAAAAAGAAAAGATATGATACAAAAATAGTTAACCGAATTCCCCCAATCATCACCATAAAATTTAATATTGATTTCTTAGTGGACAGAATAAAACTGGACTCAAATTAAAAGGACAATAGAAGGGAAGACAGTGTTGACAGTGCGAAAATATTTGGAATATTAGAATGACGTTATTCCGGAGCGGAAGAGGGGCCCAGAATGCCATTTTCGTTCTCGGGAAGTTATTGGCGCGTCCGAGCCATCCCGTGGCGTGGAGTCCGTCCATCACTAGTGTTCCCCTTCCATTGCTGGAACGCGCGACCCTTTCTCCGTTGGCCCATAGGGCCCATGGGGTCCATGGGGGCCGCAGGACCCGGGCTCCTCGACCGCAGACGTCGACCGCAACGCTACCCGAGACTGCTGCTCTTCTTTTTTCGTCGGTGCTCGTCGTTAAGTTTCAACTACTCACGTCCTTCGAATTTCTCTGGGTTTCTTCGTGAATCGTGCAAAGAACGGATAATCGAAAAATCATTCAGGACTGTTTCTTCGAACGAAATCGCACACGAGTTGATTTTTGCTGCGATTCTTTTTACCCTCGTTTATTCGACCCTTTCGATAAGTGTGAAATTGTTGGTGATTGCGATCTGTCAAAGATTTTTTTGTCCAGGTTTGTGAATGTTGAGAATAATGCTTCGCTAGAAAAGAGGAAATAAATCGTCATTCTCATTAGCCATTGGATTTTAGTAATTTCTCTCACTGTCTCACAGATTATCACGAAATTATTGTTACATCAATTTCCTATGTTTACTGATACTCTAACCACTCACAATTGAAATCTTATTATAGATCAATGTCTATAAACAAAATGAGACGAAAGCCGGAGGCCTGCGTTTAGGCGAACCTCGCCCGAGCGGAGGGGTTAAACACGTCGGGATGAATAAATAAACAGAACAACAGCTCCAGTGGGGTAGTGACCTCATCACATGGGGGTTAAAAGGCAGGCGCATGGGGTCGCTATAGCGTACTTTAAAGAAGCGTCGCCGCTGGTGTATCGTTGGCGGACTACTTAGCGCTAAACGGAAATAACAGGCCATTAAGGTCGAGCACGGCCCTAATGCGGGCGAAATTTCGTGACCAGGTCGATCGTCGGCGAGCATATTTTCGCGGTGGTTTTTCCTCGGCGTTCGCTCGGCTTTGCTCGCGCGAGCACGACCAAACGGAGCGGAGTGGAACGGAGAAGCTTAGCCTCTAGTAGAAGAGGGACCGGTTGCCAGGAGGTTCCTCACTCGTGGCTGCACCACTTAAAGTCGAACACGCATCTCATTATCCATGCCCATGGATTTAATCGTATGTCTGGCTCCGCGAGCAGGTGTGGTTAAACCTACCCCTTAATCTGACGGGGAATACGCTCGATTTTTGCATAATTGTACCTCCGCGCGAACTTTGCTGCGCGGCGCTCTCCGCGGTGCGCAAGTGAGGATTGCGCTTGAAATTTTTATGTAAGCTCTCTCTCGCCGACGAAAATAAACAAGGGAAACGAGCGCTGGCGAGACGACCACCGGAAAATGAGCGGTGCGCGCCTCCAACTTCTCATAGTCCGCTGGCTCGATTAAATATACTAATTATCGGAAATAGAGGATGCGTGGGTCGGGCGCACGCTGTCTAGCGTCACGGAGCGGATCGTCGGGGACGGATTGAGTGTTATGAATCTCGTATCGATCATTTTACCTGTCCCCATGCTGGTCCATAATGTTGTTTCAGGGATTTTAAATACATACCTTCCGTAATTTCACCATTTGCAACAACAATTTACTTAGCAAATTTCTACTGCCTGGTACTCCAAGTCTGTATTGTTGGGTTACATACAGCGATTACTCTATATATGTCGCCACGGCCTGGATGGTAAACGTCGCGGAATTATCCCCACTACCGCGGCGTATACCCCGTGAGGGACGCTGGCAAGACCCGTGTTGTTGACAAATATCGAGAATTCACTGTATTGAACTTCATGTTGAATCATGATTGTCTTATTGGAATGTATTTAGACATCTTTGATATGGCGGAGAGGAATAGGTTCTACAAAATCTTTGATGTGAGGTGGTTGATTGTTAGGTTTGGTTTTTCGATCGAGATTATCTTGTAACGCTGGAGGGGTCAAAGTATTAACTGCTGGGACGTTAGGGGACTAATTTGCCGCGGAATTTGGAAAAATCACTTCCCCCGGAGGGCTACGACCTGTTTTCCCCGGCGAGTTCGAGGGCCGAGGACTGAGGCAGCATTATCAGCACGCGCCGACCCTTGTGTGCCCACTAAATCTGCAAAATAACCAACCCACTACGCGCACATGTACTTAACCCCTCGCTGATGGACGAGTTGTCTCGGCGAATGTCCCGACGCGTTCCCGGAAGTGATTTTTGCGTCCCGAAACCGGGTGTCTCATCAGCTCGGAACGATCTCGAAAATTTGGAATTCAATTCTTCGTAACAATTCTTTTCAATATTCCAAGTTGTTCTGCTAGATCAGAAATTAATCGCGTAAACGTAGCCTAACAATTAGTGGACCAGATTTTTATTTCGGCCTTGAAGATCGCGTAGATCTTTGACTGCTTGATTTAGCAAAAGGGAATCTGTTCAATACTTCACGATTTTATCTTGTACAATTTGTATGGAAAATATGTTGATGTCTTCTTCTGTAGAAATTTTGCGAATTCTAACAACATGTATGATGCCCACAGGGACATTCTCCGAGTTCCTGTTTTTCATCCAGACTTGCAGTAGTTACGCGAATGCTAGACACATCGCGGATAATGTGAAGAGCGCAGAAACTGGAATGCATTTGTCAGTATTGATCGATAGCCAAGTGTCCGCGATTCTGGAGCAATCGCAGCGCGCCTTGTATTTTACGACACCACATACATATCAGTTCCTAATCAGAGATTCGAAGCTTCCAAGGTCTGGCCTCGGTTCTCGCAAACGCAGAGATAGTTCCAAGTCGTTAAATTCCGCGCTAACGCGTGTTCATTTTTTTCTGGCCACGTATCTTATTACCTCTGTCTTATCGTATGAATAGACAGCGTAACATTAAATATACCACGATCTTTCCTCTTCGCTGGAGAAATAGCAAAAGAAGATTTCAGGAAGAGATAGATTCGAATTCTTCGTTTAAGAAGACTTCGGTAAGAACTAGAACCTAGTTCTTGATTTTTAAATTCTTCAAGGCCATGATTCCAAAGGGTCCAACAGAACTTCGTCAAGGCCACACTTAGCACCTTGAAGTTCCGAAGATGCGACTAGAATAAATTTTTACAGGGTCTTATCCATCGATCAGTTAATCAAACACTGCTTCGGGGAAAAATGATAAAATGGCATTGGAGAGGATGCAGAATGTAGATCCTCGGTAAAGAAATTTTTCAAGGCCGCAGTTCTCAACCTGAAGACTCAGGGCCACGAGCAGAATCAATTTCTATTCTTATCGGCGTGCAGCAATCGGTTAATCAAAAGCCAGAAGCTCCTCGAGAGGAAAGATCCGCGCGCTAGCGATCTAAGCTCGAGAGGATCGAGCCAGATCCTCACTCCGAGGGCATAGCAGCGAGGGAGGGGTTAAGCTACCGGTCCTACGGTCCTCGTTACGCCCATTAGGTCTCGACGGAGGAGAGCGATCGTACTGGATTGTTCGACGAACACACCGGAGTCCGGAGCCAGCGTCGGTGTATAATAAAATAGAGAACCGACAAAGAAAATCCGTCGATCGGGTAATGAAATTCATAAACCGTATATTCATAAGGCCTCGAACGATGGCCGAGGAGGATTTCGTTACGGTGATGACGGTGTATTCAATTTTCACGGTGCTTTGAGAAATAAAATACTACGACGATCAGGCCGGGCGAGAGAGAGAGAAGGAGAGAACGGGCGTGCGGGGGCGGTTGTACGGGCTACGATAAGATGTAACGAGACACGGAAGCGCGCAGACTGCTGATAATTAGTTCGGAAAAAGGAAGAGAGAAAGAGGAAAAGCCAGGGCCGGCGCTTGCGAGGCGCGGCTCTCTTCCTGGGTTCTGGAGGGGGGATAAAAAAGAAAGAAGAAGTTTCAATACTCCCCGGCGCGTAAGTTTCAAGCTTAACATTAGCAGCTCGTTATCTTCGCGTCTGGTGCCTCCTCGCCTATCTAAAACGTGCATCAAATCAACGCCTCGGATGCGGCTCGATCAGGATGCGCCTTGAAACCACCACGAAAACGGTCTCGTTTCAAGCCGGTGGTGAACGAGGAGAGATCAAGAGGGGGTTGGGGCGAAGAAGAGGAGTAAAACGCGATACGTTACACCTTCGGTCACAATATTGAGTGCGCGACTTCGCTCGGCGAGATTTAGGTGACCTTGCTCTCCCAGCGCACGCTCGCCGGGCCACACGGCTGGATAAATGGCCGTGTGTTACGGTTCCATAGACCGCGCCGGGCCACCCCTTAAATTCGTTAAAATCGATGCCGACTTTATTAGCCTGTCGCTCTTTTATTTACGAATGCTCACCCTTTATACGACGAATTTATTTCGCCTGATCGCGCGACCGATCGTCGCGGCTTCTTAGACAAGGGTTCAGAGTGTCTTCGGGAGAATTAGGGGTTGGGACACTCGCGGGCACATGCGGCGCGGGGGCTTCGCGGAATTAGAATATTTAGCCTATGAATATTTAGGGGAGGCCGAGTCGTCGCTGACTCGGGCGGGTCGGATGAAATCGTTCTGAGCTTGTGTCGTTAATTTTTTATAGTTGACGGCCACGTCGGGGTGGAATGTTAGTGTGTCGTTTAAGAGGAGGAAGTGATTAAGGGTTGTAGGAAGGGTTGCGAGTGTTCGTTGGGTTGGAGATAGTGTGTACGAGAGCGTACTAATTTATTTCTATTTTTGGTTGCTCTGTCTCTGAGAAATGAAATTTATTCTATAGTAGATTCAATAAATGAAGACAGTAACAGTAAATATGCATAGGGGTTGACTGGACCCTATCCTATCATTAGAGGGGGTATCATTTTTTGTATACCAGTTTTTACAGACTTAAATGAAAATACAAGTACAGATGTTAGTCCGTACTCACAGTCTAGGAGCAAGTCAAAATTAAATACACGATTTCCAATTTATTAAATGAACAAATCTGAGTTCTCCAAGACGATCATGGTCCAATACTCAATGGCCGCCACATTAAATCCCCATTGATCGTACCGCGAGAACAACAAACACACGATCTCATAAAAAGAGCATCTCGCATGAATGACCCGTATATTTAATACCCCCAATACTTGCTATAATTCACGTCGAACATATCATTAAACACCTCAGCCGAGTGAGGCTCACCTGTCATGAATGAATCGGTTCGCCTCTCTCGCACCGCGACAGACTTTTAAATCGCGTAATTTATATTTCACGGCGGAACACCGCGTGCTCGATGCCACAGAAACGATACAGCTGTTCTGCTTTTCGTTTCTCGATTATCCCCGTACACGATCTTCGGAAAGCGACTTGCAATCAATTACATCGTTCGATCGAAAACTATACTGTAAGTAGCGGATCGAGCACGAGCTATAACGACGGGTAAATCGATCGAGGGTGAACTATAAAACTTGGCAGTTTTGCGAAACCGCGAGGACGTTACGATAACAGCGGGTTTTGCGGCGAGCTGAGCTTTTCAGAGGTCATCCTCGTCGCGTGCTGTCTTAATGATCGCGATCCATCTGATCTCGGCCCTCTCGACCTCGGGGCAATTTGGGTGGCTAGTAGGATAGATCACAGGAAAGTGCGGTTTCCCTCGCGATCCAGCGATCGTCTTACGATCCGTACGCAGAGGAACGCTTTCTCTCTCTCTCTCTCTCTCTCTCTCTCTCTCTCTCTCTCCAAAGAGACACCGGCATCAATTTCTTTTCTCTTGCACCCCTCGAAGGACCTTCGTGATCGATCGCAATATCGGCATGAGACCCACTGCAACGGCCAGACCACGTCTCACGTGCGAGGTCACGTTCGCCGATTTCGAGCCACCGATCGGCCGCAACGATCGATCCACAGATTACCGATAATTTAATTCAACCGCACGCTGTTTAATGATCGCGGTATCTCGGCCCGAGATTTCTACGGGCCCAGAGGTGGCATTAAAATGGAGACGAATTCGCAGATCGAATTTTATTCGCGCATTCTCCATAGAGCCCCTCGAACATGGCAGCCCTTCGCAGACTGGAAATTACTATCCTTTCGAGTCCTTTCATAATTTGACTCCAAGTCAATTATTCAAGGACATAGCCAAGTCTTGAATCTAATTTTTCAAAATCTATAGATCCAAGGCAGTTTGGTCGATCTTTCTCCGGCACGCAGGTCAATGGAACATCTCCGGCATCTTCTCTTGGCGTGACTTATGGTTGGGGAGCGGGAAGCAGCTGTCGATGATCAAATATTTATGAAGACGAGGCGCGCGAACAGTTTCGCGGCACGCTCCACCCACACACGAATCTGAAATCGCGTCTTCTTGTTCGTCAGCATAATTTTGATTTCAGTTAGCTCTCCGGTGTTACGCGAATACACCTCCTCCTCCTTCTCCCCCCGCCTCCGGTTTCGGGCAGAGCGGAGAGCCACGTTATCGCCGGAATAATTTATGAAAATTCGCTAACGGCCGTGTAAAAAAATGCGAGTTTCGAGAAAATACGCCGCTCGGTCACGGAAAGCCCCGGGACGGTTGCGTGATTTACAAGCGGGGAATGTTGTTCGGTTGAATTTCACCGGGCGATGCCCAAGCGAATTAGCGCCCGCTAACGGTCCAACGGTGCTTCCACGGACGATTTTTGCATTCCGTCGACGCCTCTTGGTTTCGCGAGCGACGCGCGAGACGCTCGCCGACTTTTTTCCTTTCTGTCCTTTTTGCACGGCTCCGCCGATCGGCTCCTCTCTCTCGGTGCACGACCGCATAACAGGTTTCGCGGATTTTTTTAAGCCCTCCAACTGTCCGCCTGCGATTCGCAAAGGGTGCCACTCAAACCTGCAATTTAATTGCAATTTCAGGCTGTTCGCGTATTGGCAGTTTGAACGTGACTGACTCAATGGTATCAAGTTTTTTGCTGATCGAATGAAAACATATTTGGTGAAATTGTCTCGAGATTTGTGACTTGTGATACGTGTAATCACGGATCTTTCTGCAAAATAATACATTGTCGCATGAGTTGTTTTCAGCTTCGCGAAATTTTATATCAAAACACAAAGTACCGTACCGTTATAATAAAATCGACGTTCCTGATTTTCCTGTTACATTGATTTGTAGAGTAGCATTAATTTAACTGCATTGTATTTATTATAAAAACATTTTCATTGCACCATTTATTTTGATAAATTGGCATCGGTACACAATTAGTGAAAAATCAATATTATCCTACGCCGTGGAAAGTATAAACGTCTGTAGTCATAAAATAAATTCTAATATGTCCTCTTTCAGTAGTGTAATAATTTGGAGCTTTTTCATTAATGGTTTGTAAAAAAATATCGATAATGGATAATGCTCATCCTACGGATTACTTCCGCGCCTGCGCGTCCCGGGGTTACTTAATCGTTGGCAGAGAAGAAAATTGAATTACACGCGCGTTATACATGGTCTGAATGTTTCACGAACGTATGTTAATATCGAGGGAACAGTATTTCGTGCTATACGCACAGCATTAATTTCATGCTTGTTAAATTTGAATAGTAATAGTCGCCGGGAGCGTAAGATTTCACCGAAATGCTTTGCTCGGCGAACAACTATTTGTTTGAACTAGTGCTACCGATTAAGATCGAGCGGTGCAACTTTGTTTGACGCATAAATAACCGCATGCGCCGCCGGTAGATCTTTATCTGTGCGGATCTAATTAAAAAAGTTTACGGTGTTTTCTGCAAATATAAATTGCCGTACGGTAATTTGAAAATCTGGTGCAAGAGCTCGGTTAGGCTTTAAATAAAAGTAACATGCAGGAAATCTCGGAATATCTTAATCCGGTCTTGACAGAGCCATTGACTTCACGATCGATTAAATCATTCATTGATCAGAAAATACTGGGGACACTTTTAACATGTAGTCATCGGCGAGTGGACGTGAATTGGAACTCTGAATCAATGAATAACTTCATTCCAATCGTTCTTTTGTGGTGTGTAGTACATGTATGCGCAGCAAACTCCATTTGTATTCCGTTCGCATTCTGTTTTGTAGTGGTCTAACGTTCTCTAGATTCGATATTTTGCATTTCTTTCGTTCTTGGTTAATTGATACAACTATCAGTTATTGCTTCACCGTGACTAAGTCATTCATTGTTCGATTAGAAACGTTTGTACAAGTCAGTTGAGAATGTATCGATCCTTTTTCAATTGACCAGGTGTGGCAGCACTCTTGATACAACCTAATAGTAACTACTAATAGCTTCCTTCTATTTCTTCCGAGGACACACTGTGGAAAAGGACTTCAAGTCCGGGTGTTAAACTACCACTCTTCTATTAGAAACTGTGTATCCTGTTAGGAACATCTTTCAGCTTCTGAATTTGAATTCTGAATTGTAACTAGAGCATTAGAAATCATTTTACTTTCTTTTCTATCCCGTTCTATCTTTCTTTTAACCCCTGAACGGTGACACTTGGGTCCATTTCTAACTTTTCAGTTATTTCAGGTTCAGAAAGAACAAACTGATGGTTGCAACGAAATTGTCAAAAACATTCGTCTTACGAGAGTTCAAAAAACGAACCTGATGCATTGCGTTTACAATTGAGGAAATTGATGAGAAGAAAATGGAAGAGTTTGAATGGGTCTGGATGAAACTAACTCAGAAGTTGAGGACCCTTCGTCCAAGATGGGATCCAACTCCAGGTGTCATCTTTCATCAAAAACGGTCCAAAACGGGGCCCAGGGAGGTAGCCGTGTTTCGCGCGTAATTTCGCCCGGCAGTAAATATCGCGGAGCAGTTCCACGCAATTGCATAATTTCTCGGCCGTTGTCGGAGGCGCAATTACAGAGGCCCTTAAGAGAGTCCCTGTTTGCGGGCATCGATAAGCGAGAGCATCGCCGGGTTTGTTAGGCGGTCGACGTATAGGGCATACTCTCTCTCCTCGGTCTATGGTAAAAGGGGGGGTCGACGACTGTAGAGAGGACTATAGACGGACCGACTATAGAGGCAGCAGCAGCGCTTGGGCATATCAACTCCTCTTGGTCGGGGGCCGTCTCATTACCCGTGCTCCGATGGTACCACGCTGCGAGCTCGCAAACCCCCTATAGTCGGCCCCGGCATTATATTCCTGTATTCCAAGTATAGGCTCGCACGGTTTCGATAACCTGGAACACGATGGTGTGTGACCGCGCGCGCAGCCGGAAGGAACTCGTGTAAAACGTTCCCGAGTATCGCCGAGAGGGCCTACCTTCCACTATCGAGCCCTTCTACGAGCCTCTTCCCGCGATTTATTGCCGCCGCTTCTGACGATGTTCTTTGTGCTCTTAATTGAATTCATTTTCTGACGATGCCATACCGTCTATGGACGGCCGGCTGCACTGGGCTCCATGTTGCTTCTGTCGAATCGGTCAATTATGTGGATGCAACCGTTTGCGCAATTTTTTGGTGAAACCCCGAGGCCAGTTGCTGCCCGTTCCTAGGAAACCGCGTTTTGCCAATCGGTGGGCATTTTATTTGGCAAAGAAGCAGGCAAGTTTTCTAGCCATTTCTGCCATTTTTGACGAATTGATTCTCCTTTGTAGGGAAGCACTACTGTTTTTGTGGTTATTTTATTAGTCTTCTTAACACTTTGAGTATCAGCCCTGAAACCGCATTATTTGTCCTCGCGAAGAAACTGTTAATCTTTGGCTAATAAGCACTTAAATGAAGAAAATTAACTTTTTGAAATCTGCGAGTTTCAACTTTATAACATTTGCATCTACAATGAATCCATCGGAATTATTTGTAGACATAGTATTTATACCCACAAAGAAACTGTGTTGTATCGCAGCCATATGTTTAGTCAAGCAAGAATAAAGTGGAAACTTACGTATTTTAATGATTGAGTACCTGAAGAAAATGATCACTATGAAACTTGCTAATTTCTGTGATAATTTGCATCTACTATAAATGTATCTAAGTTAATCGCACTGGTGGTTAGATTGTTTGTCGCCACGACGAAACTATGTTAATACCCGGCCAATTACCCGAGCGCAAATTTCTTTTAGCAATCGGTCACAGAAAATACCTGATTTCTCCGTTATAAAATTTGCATCTACCGCGAATGCATCTAAACGACAGGATCCGTGGTTAATTATTGGGTAACGGACATTTCGAAACGTTGGTTTACGCGCTTTCTAATCCTTCCCGACATAACTGACCGCGAAATTACAGTGCCAGGACATAGAACCGAGAGAGCCTGATCGTTGTCATTCTAATTGACACATCGGGCACGTTCGAGTTCGTTCGAATTCCTAATTGCCTCCACTATTTCGATCGTTCCTATCAGCGATGCACGAGCACGTTCCGCGGTTGCAAGCAGTCGTCGTCGTCGCGTCGCGAGCGAGCGAGCGAGCGTTCAACGACGGGAGGCGTATTTATTGCAACAACCTTACGTCAGGTTGCCTGTATATTAGAAAACTTTATATCGATGCCCGAAGTATCCTTCTTCCTGACACGTTTTTCCATTCCCCACGAGCGATCCCGTGACAAGCTCGCATTCGTTCGAAAGAATGATCACGGCTCCGTTCCTGAAAGACACGGATCGTGGACTGTTTGACAGAGAACCGCGCTGCTTCCGGGGCCAACAAAGTATAATACGAGTACGCCGGTGCTCTCGATTCCGTCGGCCCACATAAATATAAACGGTGTTGAACAATTTCGTACTCGCGTGACTCTTCGTGTACTCAAATCGACGCCGAAAACAATGCAATCATTTCCCGTAGAAAATTCGAAAATTATTCCAGCATCCTGCAACGATCTTCAGCCTAGTTCAGTCAAAATTGTCCGGTGGAATCAGAAAATATTCAGACACAGCGAGGAAGAGATCGCGAAGCACCTCTTCAGTCAACATAAATATGAACGGTGTCGAACAATTTCATCAGGATCACGTGTCCATTTAATGGGTGGTTCAATCGACGCTGGGAACAATAATTTTTCTAGAAAATTAGATGATTATTTCGGCTTGCTGCAAGCGAGCATCTTCTGCCTAGCTCAGTACAAATTGCCCGGTGGATTCAGAAAGTATTCGGCCGAGGAGACTGCCGGAGCTCTTAGGCGCCCATAGGCAAAGCAGCTAAGGTAACGCACCCCGCGGTGGCCTTTGCTTTCTCGACCGAACGAAGGATGATGCATGGCGATACACGCACGTATCCCTCTCTCTTGCTGGGCCCCCTTTACGCCCCCTCCTGGGCCCCCCTCGTCCTGGGTCGCCCTCCTTTCCGCTCTCTGCTATCCGGTATACGGGCGACTCCACCTTCCAACGAGGCTGCAGCCGTCCAAAAATAATATCGATAATAATAACAATGAGAAGAAAACGGCGGCAGCGAGATCAGTGAAAGAGAGAGAGAGAGAGAGAGAGAGAGAGGGAGGGAGATAGCGAGACAGCAGTCTCGTGCGCGCGCAAAAAGCAAAAAGAACGGGGTTAGACCAGGGGGACGATTTCTGTTACGTTGTTACATTCCTGCGGCGGAAAGTTGCCGGACCACCCTGAACCGCACGGCTAGCGCGCGGCACCCATGGGCCTTCAACGCGGCTGCCATTCGTCTTTCATCGGCCGCTTAGGTGTTTTGGGTCCTTTCTACCGATCCTTGCATCCTACACGACCGTCTTCGGGCCCGTCTTGACTCTTCGTGTTCCATGGAGATCCCGTCTGCGCGGCCTCTTCCGCGTTTCTGGCTCCAGCTTTTTTCTGGATACGTCTTCTGCGGATATAACGCCATTCGTAAAATTATACTGTGTTCTTCGGTGTCTTTCGGAAACCTAAAATACATACAGTGAATTTTCGGAGTTTTCAGTTTCTTTTTTGTAAAAAAGTCGTCCTGTTCAATGTGTCTATAAGGCAGAAGCAACTTGGCTGCTTACATGCTCAGTGATTCATGCAACGTTCGATGTTCCTTGCCCCGGGGTTTCCATGCCTTAATCTTCTGCAACCCAGTATGCAGTAAGTCTGCAGGCCTTCGATCAGTCGATACAAGCGGATCCGGCTCTTTGTGCATTTCTCGATGTCTACAGATCCTGCCAGATTTGCTTAAAACCTCATCCAGTGGACACTTTTGCGTTCCCACAATATGTTCTTCGTCTTCGCAGATCTTTTCACAATTTCTGAAATGATTTCTCGTCTTTTTAACACCTTCGAACAGGGATCAAACAGGAAATCCCTGTGGTTTTTCTTTTTATTCTATTTCACGAGGCAATTTCCATAACACGCAGGCTTTTCCCCGGAAAGCCCAGTACTTCGTCTCCGCGATCCTCGTTCCTGATCTCCTCCATTGCCGAGATACGGCGGTTTATATTGTTCTCGGACACCAGAGAGCGTGGTCCTAGACTCTCCCGGTCATAATGTTGCGCGCTCTTTTTTTGGTCCTTTGCTGTTCTTTCGGTGGTAAAAAAAAAAAAATAAAAAATGAAACAGCGTTACACCTCTTATTTTGGATCTTAAACTGCTAACGAGAATGGTCCTGTGGGGGAGTAAGCTTCGCGTGGGTTTGGACGTGTTCCAGAAGAGTTGGAATTATTCCAATCCCGGCGTAATTTAGGGCTTATTTGGTTGATGTAAAGATGTCATCTATCCGGTGCGGTGCCGCGAATCGGGGCTTCCGGCGATATTAAATCGAGAGAACTCTCCGATCGATCTGACGAGCCGGAAGGGTCGCGAAATCGGAAATGCCGGCACCGATATTAATGCGCGACATTCTTCGGCGCCACGAGGGACCACCGTGCACGCCTCTATCCGCATCGCGGAATCTCAATTAAGGCGCGTCGCTCAATTAAATTGCTATAACGCCCGTCTATAACGCGCTATGTGCCGAGCGAGCACACTCGTCTATGCAATTACTCCACTCGAAAATCTGGAAAAATTCTCTTGCCCCCGGCATACTGAACTGGTGCAATCTAATTTCTCAGATTTAATGCCAGACTGCGGGAAAAGAGCTAAACTTTTTCTTTCTTGGACAATTTTGAGAAATTGGAAATCGTTGCATCCTTTCAATCTTTTTACTGTCTTAAATTTTATCTGATAGATCTAAATCTATTATTCTTTTTCCTTCCGAGCTAATTGAATAGTTTCTTAGGATATTGAATATTTGGTCTTTTAAATTTAACCCTTAGCACTCGAATGGTGCCTGTAAGGAACCACTAAAAATTGCTATATCATTATTCAAAATATTTTTTACATTGTTAAATTTGTTTGTATTTAATAAATTACTAAACATTTCGGTATTGTACCAGTAAGTTGCACCATTTTCGTATGTATAACATGAAAAAAAAAAATATATAGAAGGGCAATATTCTAGGTCAGTAGAAATGTTTCATTTTGGAGTTAAAATAGCTTCGAGTGCAAAGGGTTAAGTCTATTTCTTTCTAGTAAATATCTTTTCGTTACACTTTTATAAACACTAAGTTATTAAATGCAGTGACTAGGTCTTAAATGTATTTGTTTGGAAAAAGAAAACTACATGAAGCACGTATCTTCTAAAATAATAAGAGCAAGGATATAATAATGTACTGCATGCTCTTAACAACGGTTACTTTGACAGATTTTTGATAACGACGTTTTAAAAAATGAGAAGATTTAAGACCATTTTGCAGTGGCAAATTTTTACTAAAAAATCCACGCAACTGCCTCGCAAAAATAAGATTAACTTGGTAGAGCTTTTGCAAACAACCCTAAATGGACATTTCAGTAAACAACATTCAGTTAATTTTTAATGTAAAATCGTCGCAGTTCCCTCGTAAAAATCAAAATAAGTTGGCAGATGTTTTGCAAACTAGTCAGTGTGAACAGACATTTCAGCGAGCAACGTGCAGTTCATTTGTAATGTAAAGTCGTCGTAGTTCCCTCGTAAAAATAAGAATAAATAGGTGGAGTTTTTATAAACTTCGTCGAATGGACAGGAAATCAGTAATGAGTTCTCCCGCATCTAGGAAGGCAAGCAAATTACAATAAAACCCGGCTTTGTATGCCAATGTTCATCAAGCTAAGTCCTTCCTCATCGTAACACGTCTTCCTCACGACTGGTAGATGCACTTACAAGCTTCATGCAACGATAAGGGCAATTATATTCGAGAAATATTGCAGATAAATCGTCGAATCGCAGGTTCGTCCTGCGTATCGAAACGTGTCAGCGATAAGGCTAAACAGACACGCAATGCTCGCGAACTCCGTTTTTCCCTCTCCCTCCCCCCCCCTCTCTCTCTCTCTTTCGTTATCTTGATCGACGAGCTTCAAGCCTGATCCCTTTCCCTTCATAATTTACCCTCGCCCGGTTCTTGCGCGGATAAATTCCAAAAACGGTTGTTTTTGTGCGCGCATCGCATTAAGATCTTAATATTTGCTCAGCAGCCACGCCGACGAGGTTCTTCTTCTTTCACGAGACACGTCACGAGAGTGAAATATTTATTACCGTGCCGATCGCGAGAGTTTGCTAATTAGTGGACAGTCCCAGCTGCGGTATCTCGATGTCGATCGCCGTTTGACAAGAAACCTGCCTTTGGCGCACATAATTAATGCTTTTGATTAACTTTCGGTAATTTCGTTTCGATAAGAAAGGTTCGCAGTTTTCAGCACTGAGAGCTCCCTTTGCGTGGGCGTTTAACTAGTCCAAAATAAATGTTTACGCTAATACGAAGCTTAAGTAATATGAAAAACTTCTATTAATTAATATGAACCTTATTAACACTAGGTTTACGGGACCCGTCAAAATGACGGGTTCTAATATTTTTAATTTACGATTATTGAGATTGTGAAGATCCATCTACGTGGAATTACTCAAGAAACTTATTTCCTTAGGTATATATTATTTAAAAAATGGCTGGAAACTTGGATAGACACATTCTTCTTATTTTTATAAAGTAATGTAAAATACTCAGTTTTAATGCTCCGTAAACCTAGTGTTAAATCGTATTGATATTTACCCTGCTCATTAGAAATTCATCAAATATCAGGACTGCACAATGGGATATCAATTGAGAAATATACGATTAAATAAGCAGAGCATAAAAGATTTGACGTACATTTAGCTAATGTCTTCCAGTAGAAAATCACAGTTTGAAAGCAGCGATGAAAAATGTTTCAAAGGGGACACCGGAGGTCGAGCGAGACGTTCTCAATTTTTATTATCCTCAACCGGGTTGCAAGGCAGCGAAGTGTTAATAAGAGGAACAGCGTACAACCTCGGGACACAATGTAGCGGATCGTTGAAAGGAGAAGAGCCGCTTCAAAATATTTCGGGCGCGGGGCGACCGATCGAGCGAGGGCATCGAAATTACAAAACGAGTGTATCACGTCTAAAAAGAAAAAAGTAAATGGACGCGAGAGAGAGAAAGAAAGGGAGGGTGAAGCACGAAACAGGAAGAAGTCGAAAGGTGAACGGAAACAAGAATCGAACAATGGGTTAAGGGCAGGCGCAGCTCGAAGAGGAGCGCGTACTAGGCGGATCGTGCGTTACGACGATAGTTTGTCCCCCGTATTTATCGTTCTAAATCTCGACTGGCTTAATGTGCCCATAAATCCAAGGGCCACGGCTCCGGCGTCCCATCAAAAAAGAAAACTGTCCGTCCTCGGGTGAAATATTTCGAACTTGCACAGTTTCGGCCAGAACCGTTCTCGCTCGTTTTCGCGTTTCTCCCTCGTCTCCGTTCCACGTGGCCACGTCCTTCGTTTCGCCACGCCGTTCCTGTCGCGCCGTCAGGATAATTCGAGACGTGGAATTTGCACATTCCTGGAACCCGGCACGATATAATGTTGCGAAACTGGCGGGCGCAAGAAGTGCACGGACACGTCTCTCTCCTTCGTCCCGCGTGGTCCGAGGAGATCCGGTTGAAGCCGGCGGACAGAGAAGCGTGGCAGGCCCTTTGATGTCACGACATATCGGCCCGGTCGATCGGCCGACGCACCCTTATAAACAAGGGTTACTCGAAAAGAAATCGCAATAATTTATACCCTAAGGGCTCGGACGGCGATCGCGTGTCGCTCGGTTACTGCCTACCGGCCGTACCTACGAGACGCGTACATACGTATGTATGCGATAGTATATGCATGCACACGTGTTCCTCCCGTGTGTCACGTGACCTCGCCGTTTTCGTTCCACGCGAAGACAGGAGGAGGACTAGGCCTCCGCCTCGATCCTGAGGAATCAATCCTACGGTCGAACGACACGATTTCGCGCTCTTTCCACACCCTGTTTCTCGATGACATTCGTCTGGAAAAATTTGACTATCTTTGACGAAACATCGGACTTGTGTATGTCACATATGGCTGATAGCGAACGGGTTAATGTATCGAGAAAATTTAGAATTTGCTAAATGGAAGGCAAGAATATTCTGAGCATGGTAATTTTAAACATTTCGCTAAAACCGTGCAGAAAGTGGGTTCCGAAGGGCTGGACGAAAGTCGCGCAGGTAGGCATATCCAGGGGAACGTGTGCGCGGAGGAGCATCCTACTCGCCAGATGGCACGATACAATGAGTGGCGTATTATTTATTGCATTTAAATGAACTCTCGCCGTGTAATTGCGGTATGATGCATCCGGATGATTTGCGAGCCGTGCATAGGGCCGCCTTCGACGCGTACCACTCCCCCCATGGTTCCCTCATGTTGCCCCCTTGCCCGCCCCCGTCGCAAACCTCTTGCTTTGCCCCCTTTTGCACGAACGTTCACTTGCTCTCTCTCTCTCTCTCTCTCTCTCTCTCTCTCTCTCTCTCTCTCTCTCTCTCTCTCTCTCTCTTTCAATAGGGAAAGAGAGAGAGAGAAAGATGGAAAGAGAGCGTGTGTCTGCGGCCGAGAGCGGCGAGAAGTGATTCCAGGTACACAACCGAGGTACACGTGTCTCGTCTTCTTTTTCTTGACCGGGCAATCCGTTCCCCGTAATGGCAAGTTATTACCAACAACGTCGTCGAACGGGCGTCGCGATGCGATGCTCCGCGTCCGTTGTTTACCCTCGGGTCAAACGGCCGTCGATTCCCGACGAAACGCCGTTAATCGATCCCGGGATTAATGGCTCCGATACCCAACTCCCGCCGTTTGAATCCCGATACAGGTGTAAACTTTTACGAGCAACTGAAAAATGTCTCCGTTACGTAAATCACTTTAATTGTCGCGGCGAGAGCGAGAGAGAGAGAGAGAGAGAGAGAGAGACGCCGGATTCTGGTTTTCCCGGGCACCTATCTGCTCGTTTTATGGAACATTTTCCGTCGAATGGCCGCGGAGCGGGTCGATGTCGTAGGAATATTGGAATCGCCTCTCCCTCTCCCTGCGTTGAATTTAATCCATGGGCAGACAACTTTGCTCTGGAAGGCTGCCGTTAATGATACGCACAAGTACAGCAGAACTGCCACATTAACTTCTGTTCCAAACCTTTGTGGATAATTTAGAATTATCGCTAACTGAATATTCTGTAGAAAATCCCTCAATTTTTATTTATAAAGTGCAGCCCATTGCGTAGTCGACGGAGTAGTGTTTGCGGCATTGCTCCGTTTGCTTCGGGAACTCCTAATATGGGAAACTAAGTTCATATAATTGTTAATAAAAATAGGAAAACCTGCCATATTAATTTCTGTTCCAAACCTTTGTGGATAATTTAGAATTATCGCTAACTGAATAATCTGTAGAAAATCCCTCAATTTTTATTTGAGAAAATTTTTATTTATAAAATGCAGCCCATTGCGTAGTCGACGGAGTAGTGTTTGTGGCATTGCTCCGTTTCCTTCGGGAACTCCTAATATAGGAAACTAAATTAATATAATTGTTAATAAAAATAGGAAAACCTGCCATATTAATTTCTGTATGTATAATCCTCGTGCATGATTGAGAACAGGCAAAAATTGAATTTTTATTACAGAAAATTTTGATTTGTGAACGTGAGCCCACTCCTTAATCGATTACGTAGTGCTCGCGACGCTAGTTTGTTTACTGTAGTAAAGTTTCAGTGCCCAGTGTAGCAAATTAAGAGAACAACTATACATAGTTTGTACAAAGGGAATTTTCTTTAGCACAGATACCGGCTAAGATTTGCTCGCTTGATGCATCGACTAATGCTCCATTTTTTTCCACAATGCGCAGTTCGGTTGCAGCAAGGAAAAATTAAATTGCCCATTAGTTCCTATCTCCCCGATGCATCTGCGTAAAAGCAATACAAAGTTAATTGGTGTTTCCCATTAACGAAACTAGAACCATAATCTCATGCAAAGATATTCAATTACAGAATATAATTGATTCCCCGGGCTGAAGGATTTGTAATTTTCGATTTCCTGACTTATTTTTACCCACATCGTTGAAATCACTTTCCGCCAGAACAGATCGTTCCCCGCAGATGCGTTATGTTTGTATGCAAATCGCGGATAACTCGGTGGAAGGCGATGGATGGGAAGAACGGATTGATTATACCCTCGACTGAGAGATCGATTGAAAGTTTTCGCTATAAGTACGGGTAAGATCGTGTCGAAATGGCGATCGGAATTTTTCGAACTGCAAAAAGCTGTTCGCCAAACACGACGAAAACAAGTGGTAATCGCCTGTGCGCCGTACCGTATCATTTTGCCGGTTAAAATTGAATACATTGTAAGAAGTAGGCGGCGTGCATTGTTAGCTAAAATGTTAATCGCGAGAGCAACGACGTTCTGACCGCAAGAGAAACAAAACGCTGACATTTGAAGCAATGTGCGAAAAAGAACATTGCCGATTTATGCGGGCTGCAATCAAAAACACAATTACAACTTCGTTCGTGGCAACCTCGTCTGCACAGCGAGCATGGAGGCTAAAACTGTTCTTTGTTATTAAAACAGGGGGCGCAAAATGCATCTGCACTCAAAATGTATAAAAAAACCCCAAATATTCTAAAATTTCATAGCTTCTGCGAATTGCAGATAAAATTATTCTAAAAATTGCTTTAGGAAGACTACTTTGATGGTGCAGCGAGCTGAGAAAGTTCGCAAACAAAACAACTCAACTCAAACTATCAAATTGTTGTCTAGCATTAAAAAGGTGACCACAATATTCATACGCACTGAAATTAGTCAGATGAAAAATTCGCAACACCTAAAAATTTCAAACATTCTACAAGCCAGCACAATTATTCCGATTTGGGACCACAATTAAAAAAATTTCGCAACCATAAAAGCGGGTATCGAGGCCACAGCTAACACGGTGCGAACCGTGTTATCATTATCGTTCCTACGCAGGATTATGCTGTCGAAATGCTCGGGTCTCACTGCCGCCGGGAGAACGGGAGCAAAAATCAACAGCGCGATAATTGATGGCGATCAACGGCCTTTCCGGCGCGATAGTCTGGAGCGTATCGAGAATTCGCGGGCGTCGCGAAACACGCGTTCTCTAACGGGGGCGCGAATGTTTTTAAATCTCCCCGGAGCCCGCGAGCACGGGCCGCGATTTATCGTAGCTCCGCTGCGAAGGGACCGGTCGCAACCGCGTATACGTTAATTGCGTGACAGAAACTGCCGGGGAAAGGAGGATAGAACAGCTCGCTAAAATGATCCGCGAGCTTTATATTCCGTGAAAACCGCGGAAGGTCAAGGACTGGGGGATCGGCGACCCGTTGCTGGTTCAAGCTGTACTACATCAACCACCCCTTCCTTGATTTGTTTCCTCTGCAACGCTCGGCTCATTTGATTCGCGTTATTTTCGCTACCGGGGCCCCGTTTGGGATATAGAATTTTGAATTTTGCACCGTTTATGATCACTATGCCGGCAGTGGTGGCTGGAGATTTGCATGGAACAAATTGCTTTTTTTTATCGAGATACAAAATTTTGCTTGCTAAGACTGCGGATTTTTGTACAAAATCAAAATTGCATGAATTATATGAAACTGAGACTGAATAAAAATATATTTCTCGCCTAACAATTTTAATAAAATAAGAGTAACAGTGTTCCTCAAAAAAAAAAAAAATTGTGAAAGCGACACAGCAGTGCTTAAAAACGCCATAAAAATGGAATACTCTCTACATTGCCATTTCCTAATCCTCACTCGCAAACAGAGCGAGCCTTTCCCAGTCGAACTTCTGCATTCCAGTCGGAAATTATCCAACCTCATTGTGGCATCGTCGCCGTCAGTAGAACGGTCTGGTAGGCACTGAAAGTATCGCGTCGCCACCCAGCAAGAATCGTCGGGTTAACGCAATTAGACACACGCGAGCCCGGGTCTAAGCCAACAACAATCGATTCGCGTAGCGTTTGTCGGCGTCGTAGACGATCATGGTCGACGCTCTGGCGAGGCACACGAGGTAGGTGGTACCTTAACGGAGGGAGGGGGGATCGAATGAAATCGACAGTGGGTATTATTCGAACCGGTAGTTAGACGTGAGTGTGGTCAGGATCGGGGGCGAGGACCTTGGATCTCGATCGTGAATAGTCTGATAGAAATTCGATTCAGCCTTGAGGGACGCGTACGAGAACGAACGGAGAGGCCTGCTGGTTTGCCACGAAGAGGATCCGGCGACCTTAGATAGAGGATCTCAACGTATTGTGCGTCGACTAATTTTTGGACGTTGAATACCCTAGTGCCGTTGGCCACGTTGCTTGATTATATTGTACATTATATTATACGGTTGTATCCATTTATTATGTATATGTATTCTTGCAAAAAGTAAATGTATGTCAAAATGAAAAGAACGAAGCCGTAACCGGTGCCTTTGTCTCTTCACATTGTTACATTGCAACAGTGTGAACATTGTGAACACAGTCTTCACAGTAACAGTGTGAAGAAAGGAAAAGATCTTCGGAGGACTTCAGAGAGAGCATCTAAAGAGTGAAAGAGTGAGAAAGAGCTTCGGAGGACCTTGAAGAGAGACAGAATGGAAAGAGGGGAGAAGGAGAGGGAAGGAGAGGTTCGAGGGCCGAAAAAGGGATTGATGAAGGGGCGACAAGGCAGTAGAGGGGTCAAGGGTGTAGAGAGCGTGAATGTGGGTGGATAGAGGAGAGAATTAGTGTTCGCGTTCGGATCGGGTACGGATCGGGTACGGTATGCGTGCGAGAGGCACCGGCACCGGCCGAGCGGGATGGCTGGCATCACGGCACGCGGGCCCGCCGAAAGTTATGGTTACTGCCGCCGGTGAACAGGGAAGGGCAGCCAACTAAAAATAATATTACATTTTACGGACAGCCTAATTTCGTCGCAAGGTGGTGGGTCGATGCCGCCACACCGGGACTAGCAGTTTGTTATCGGCAGCCACTCGCGCGCCCGGCTACGAAATGCCCCGTAACAACGTTTGTTACGGGACCCTGTCAACCTGTCCGTAATCAACGACCGGAAGACATTCTCCAGCGAATCTTTCCCTGCTCCTCTCCTTCTCTCTCTCTCTCTCTCTGTATCACAACTCGAGCTTAAGCAGGAGAGAACACGGCCCGCTCCGTGACGATCGTTCCGCCGGAAGAGCAAAAGCCGTTCGCTGTCCCGATCTCTCGATCTTATTCTCTCCCCTCATTCACTCGTGATTTCTGGAATCTTAAAGATTGCCACGGCCTCTCTTCGGGTTCCTCGTCGCTCCGTTTATTGCGATCGAGCGTTAATCGCGCAACCTTCGCCGCAAACGACTTTTAAAGGGCCCCGGTTTAAAAGGTTATTGGCTGCCTTTTTCGCGGCTCTTGATGTAGAAAGTTTATTCGCGAAATGATGAGCTGTTTCATTAGTCGATTTGTGTGCGGCTCTCTTTCAGAGCAGGGTTGTTAAGTTGTAAGTGTGTCTACTTAAATTTTAGATTTAGTTTCTCTTAATAATTGATGCGCTCCTTGATCCACGCTACTGCTTTTTGTAATGGAGATTCTTCATTCATTCCAATCGTATTTCTTTTGTATGATAATTTACAATACATACCTTCGTACGGTTAGATGTGGTAGATGCGTTCCACGCTTTAGTTACAGACGATCGTTCAACAGTCTTTCAAAAATTGAGATGTCTGGTTTTATTTACACCCGGTAAAGAGTTTCTGGCGATTAAATGCAATGAACACCCAATGCAATAAAGATTGATAAATGAACCAACTAATAGGCCCGCCGTCGGAGAGTTAATACAAAACGATTTTGTATTATTTCCAATTATAACTTGAAAAATGTTGCAACACAACTTGTAAGCGTGAGGTTGAAGAAACCTGCTAAATTCCGAAATTTATATGTCGGTTCGCCAATTATGAACATGAGGATCAAAGACGCCAGTAAAAACCGAAAATTTTAAGCAGATGAAAGGCGGATATTTATTGCATCCTCTGTCGAGGAATGCGATGCAAAGTGGCTGCACGCCGCATTGTCTTCGGGTCCCCAAATCCTTCAGAGTGACGGGTGCCGTCAACGAGACCGCAGAAACGTGCTCGTTAAAGTACAGGTTCGGCGTCGTTTTAGATTTTATCGTGCCGTTTCCGGTTCGCCCGGAATTGGGTAAACGAGCCATGCTGCGACCGAGCCCGGGAAATCAACGGCACGTGGCCGCCTGGTTGTCAGTCGTAAAGGACCCTCTCTAACGTCCCCTAAGTGTCTCGGGTGTGGCATAAAGATGCGAGCGCCATCGTCCCGAGGTTCCTCGAACCCGATCGTGCTCTGTTCCCTCTCTCTCTCTCTCTCGGTCGGTAACGTCGGTCCCGTTCGTACAACAGGACGAGAGAACAAAGAGCGAAAAGAAACGAAAGGTCGCGACGCGCGATGGCTGCCTCCGGACCGTGCAAACAATCGGGGATCGCTTAATTTTCATTTTTGCGGGCCGTCCCGCCCGGAAGATTTAATGGGCTCGATGCGAAACGCGCGGGAATTCGCCAGAACGTTATACGACCCGTTTGACGCTCATTTCGCGCGAGATAAAATTACCCCGCTATGCTTTTTTTCGCGGTTGTTTATTCAGAAATAAAAATAAACTGGCGCCGCGTAAGCGCACGCGTCCTTTTGCAACTATTTACAAACAAAACGCTGTTCTGTTCGTGAAATACTTCGCAATTTACCATTCTTTCTTTTTTGTTCCCGGGAAATTTAATTGCGTGGGAATATTCGAATTGTTTTTCACTTTAATGCTTTCGGTCGAAATTCTATCGAAGTTAACTCTGTTTTTCTCTTCTTGTTTCTCTCTTTTTCTTTGTTTTTTTTTTTGTTTGTTGTTTTGATTCTGTTCCGTGTAGAACATCGGTCGCGTCGATCTTATCGCCTCGCCGTTGTCCACTGACGAATTCGTAGCCGTAAATAAAAAAAGCACAATCATTATTCAGCCGGCATCGCGCGCAGCTATTGGCTCCCGACTCTTTTTGTTATCTGAAGCTTCGTTTTCGGATGACTTCGAAAAATCGATAGAGCCCGGGTGTTACGTTCGGCCGAAGTTCAGCCGTGTGGATTTCGCTACGGGATTTTGAAATATTGACGCCACGTTGACAAAACGTAACAGCTCGCGAACAAATATATGCAGATTATTTACAACCCGTTGTATGTAAATAACTTCGTCAAATAAAGCAAATTCGTACGGATAAGGATGATTAATCATTCCTGTTCGTATCTAACTATCGCGGCCCTCCATAAATCCAGCAAAAATAATAAAAAACAGAAAGCGGGCTGGACAAATTTCATTTCGACTTTTATTCAAGAGATTCATCCCCCTTTCACGATTACAAATAACGAGGGAAAGTAGACGCAGCTAAAACTGCCGCATATTTGTACATTCCTGTATCGTATACTTTCCACTTTTTTTTTTTAATGAATGCATTTGAGGATCGAATTTAACTTTTTGCATCCCAACGGAGAGAACCATTAAAAATTACCATTTCGAACATGAAAATAATTTTCACAGCACTGAACTCGCTTAGGATAAATCTGCCTTATTTCCTCCTCTATCTAATAGTCTGTTAAACTATTATATATTTCAGTGAACACAATGCTCCACCTATTAAAACCAAATGAAACATTTAGGAATGAATGTATTAATAATAACAACGCTTGAAATGGCCGACTGTTAAATTAAGCTTCCAGATGGACATTAATAATTATTAAACTGCGGAGAATATGCAGTTCATAGAACAAATGAGTAGCTGCATTATTATATTCGACCTAATAAAGTTATTCAAAAAGAAAAAAAAGAATACGTTCTTGGCTCCTATATTTTCCAACGAACGCAGACAATTTTTATTTTGCAAAACGATCCGCAGTCTACTTATTATTAACTACACGTGCAACGATCGTACAGAAATGTTGTCAAAAGAAGTTCCCCCGAATTTTTCCTCACCGTTTTATCCAACAAAAGCCCGTGAGCAGAGATGGGGAACGAGCTTGAAAACCAGTCGTCTACCCCCTCTTCGCACCCCCGATGTCCCCATAGTGTATACAAGTCTCCTGCAGTCCGTAGAAGTATGCAAGAGAACAGATGCATCGGGCTAGAAGAAAGTAGGGGTTCCCGTGGCCATGATGGTCGTCGCGCTAGGTGAGTGGCAGCGAAATTTGGGACAAGGGGCAGGTCCTTCGCCCGTGGGAAACACCCTTGCGGCCATAACCGGCGGTTCAGTATGGCTACTCGGGAGTATGGGCCGTGTTTCACCGCGGACTCAAGGCCCCCGAAAAAGATGATATCCGCCGCGGTGGGACGGATCAAAAATGTGTACCCGCGTACGGAACGGAACCTAACCGAACTGAACCGAGAGAACTGAACCGTTGGAATTCGAGAGGTGAGAGAGGAGAGGTAGTCGCGCCTTGCCACGCGAGGAATCGACACGGCGCTTCGTTAGGTGGCTTGTTTCGCCCAGGCTCGCCTTCTACACGAGATTTATACCCGTACATGTTAAGTGGTGGTGATCGACTATCGCGCGACCGTTCCATTAGTAAGGTTCAACGGTCGTCATCGAGCTCGCCGCGACGATTACCGGCCATGGCTCGTTACCGGACCACGGCCACGCTATCCTCGACCACGATGAGCCGATTTTTAAGGTATACTCTTCTGTCATAAATAGGATTTTTGGATATGATAAGCTTTCACTCCGTCCAATCTCCATTCAAACGTTTTTCCTTTCCCGGACCCTCAAATAGAGGTTGTTTCTGTTAATTGTACGATTTGTAGGGGTTGGATACTGTTGTAATCTTGTTCAGCCATTTTTCTTACACATCTGTGACGCTATCCTCATCTCATATAGACTGCGGATTTTATGTATTTATGACAAATTTAAATAGCTGCAATTCGGAACATTATAAAGATTGTTAAGTGACGCTTACATCTTACAGCAGATGCGCAACATTTTTATTTCGTAGAATGATCCGCAGTCTGGATATATATTTTATAGCATGCACTCTTTATTTATAATGCATTCATTTATCGTGCATACACTCTTTATTTATTGTCGCGGCATCGTCATAGGATGTATCTTCATTGTGGTTGAAAAATGGCGTGCGTCAGACGGTCATTTGTTCTATTAATTCACTAAGCAAACATTCAAAAAAATATTGCACTATTAAGAGCATACTTCTTCTATCGGACAAGCGACTTGTTTGCCTTTTGTAAATATTTCGGGGACATAATCTACGAATTTCATCGCACTTGACGACACTGAATGGACAACTCAAAATCTCGAGTACTCGAAAACAACAAATCTGATAGTAATAATATGTCTAAAAGCGTTTCTCACGACTCGAACCCAGAAATTTCAATATCCGTCGACGTTCCAAGTTAAACCCAACCGTGTCTCATTAAATATTCTCCGAGCGAAGATCGAAGCTCAACGAAACGTTAACTAATAGCAGGAAAGACACAAACGATCAAGGAAAGACGGCGTCCGAGTAACAGGGGGCGGAAAAGCAGCAGCAACGATCGGTATGCAAAAAGCAATTGATCGCCGTATCGTTATCAAAGGTTAATTGAGATGATCACTCGCCTGGGAGGTCCGTTATCTAGTCCCAGTGCCCACCTTCGTTTGCTTTACGAACACGCTAACTAACTAACCGGCATTTACATTGCTAATTGCACGGCCGTGCGAGTGTAATGGTAGCTAACGTGGACAATGCTTCAAGGGAATTAAACCCTCCCTCTAGATGCACGAACGAACGAACGAACGAACGAACGAGCTTCACGTTTCCCAGGCCGAAAGAACGGTCCGCCATGCGATGGACTCTCGTGTCTGTATGCCTCTCTGTATGTGTGTATTTTTAAGAGGACGCTGACGAACGGACTCTCGGGTAGACAGAGAGGAGACGCGAAACAGCGAAACCCGGGGTCTTCCTAAATTCGGCGCGGCCAGAAAACTGCTGTGTATATACCCTGCAACTCTGCAGAGAGAGAGAGAGAGAGAGAGAGAGAGAGAGAGAGAGAGAGAGAGAGAGAAACGGAGAAAGAGAGAGGGAGAGAAAAAGAGATCCGTCGTTTGATCGAAACACAATCTGCTCAGCGCGCGACACTATCGGAAATAGCGTGGCTTTATTTTTAAGATCGCCGTTCGATATTCCCGGAACTTTCGATACGTATCGCGCCAGCTGTTGCTCTCTTTCTACCGTGACGTGCCCGTTCGAAATTCCATCGGACCGAACAGGGAAAAAACGACCAACGACTGTCTGGAATTGGCGAGATAGCTCGCCCGGAGATCTTTCTCTGTCTATTCGAATGCGTTCGATAGCGCAGTTGAGGCACTCGAGGCTCTGAACGATCCTCGATTCCAATTTCTCCCTCCTTTTCGCAATGGGGACGATGATTAAAATGCGAATTTTTGTAGAAAATAAAAATTGCACCAATTGTAGGACAGGGGAGTTACATGGACATTGATTACCTTCTCTGATAATTTTAATGAGCTGGAAATAATACAGTAAAATGTTCAGATTCTACAAATGTTTTCACAGTCTTTTGGCCATAATTGCATAAAACTCGCAGTCGTCATATTGTTACCTATCTAGAAGGAACCAAGGACCTTTCTTAACGCTACACCTAGCACGGTAAAATGACCGGTTTTCCATTTCACAATTATCGAAATTATACCAAATAAATTCAATCTTTTCACTTTTATAACCTTTACTCTCTATTGCGCACTATTCTTACAAGAAGACCATCTCTGTATATAGTAACACGGATATAAAATGGCCGATTTTTCAGCTGGCTCGCTTCCGTCAAGTCGGCCGACTCTCGTTACTTTTTCGGTCCCCCTCCCCCCAGCAAACCCCCCAAGTACGTGACTTAAACGAGCAATGACAACGTCTAATGAGACTACCCGCGGTGATCGTTAAAGATCTCGAGCCGGCCGATCGAGCAGGAGCAAGGGACGTTACGGTGTCGAAAGAAAGAGTCGAACCGGATTCGAGACACCGGGCTGTGTTTCCTCTTAGCCGTTCCGACCTAACCTAATTGAGTTATCTAGGCCGTCGACGAATTCCTTCTGCCGGAGTGGCTAATATTCGAAAATGGCAGTTGCCTATAATGGTACGCTGCTTTTATACCTGTCCGCGCGAGGTCCGCTGCCGGCTATTCCATCACGGTCGATTTCCAGCAAAACCAAAAAAGCCTAACATTTCCGAGAAATGTCACACAGAGACGGGATAGCTCGAAAACGAGAGAGTAAGAGGGGAGGGGCGGGGAGGGGAGGGGAGGTAGAGAGAGAGAGAGAGAAGTTCCGTAGAGGGTGACGTGAAAAAATGAGACCGGAGTTCGAATAGGTCAGTGCGCAACCTTTCCGGGGCCTCGGTTATTCGAATCGAGTTCCATGACTTTCTATCCATTCGTCATCGGCGGCGAGTTCCACGCGCGATACGTGTTTACTAACACCTTTACCCTTGCTATCCCGAACCTAGGAAATTTATTGGTATATTTTCGAATCGGCCTGTATTTAACCAGCGTCTGCTGAATTTCATCGGCGTATTCGACGCTGCTCGGGCCCCGCGGGCACGTGTATTTATAGGACGATGTTTTGTCTATTTTCTACGTGATTCACACACGCATACGTGTACGTTCACACGCAGAGAGAGAGAGAGAGAGAGAGAGAGAGAGAGAGAGACAGGCACGAACACATGGGTACACGAACACGCGAACCGTACACCTACGCTCGACCGTGCACCGTTACTTATTCCGAATGCGACACCGCCATTCTACCGATCCGTATTTTTAACCCCCTGCCACCGGAAGGATCTTCCGAAAGTTAGCTACGTCCCGGATATTTATGTATCGTAAATTCCAGCCGCGTCCTTACCCTCCGCAAGGAGACACGGGACCGTTTCCTCTCAAGGATTACAGCCGAGAGCGCGCGCAACCCTTTTCCTTCGGAGAACGATAGAGGAGGGTGTCTACGTAATTATCCCGGCCAAACGGTCACATTGTTTCGCGTGCCGGCGCGAGTAAATTAAGCGGAAACGCGTTTGACGTCCCAACGAAAAAATACGTCCACCTTAATTGTTCCGTTCCGACGGCGATCTGTCTTGCCGAGGGGCGAAACTGCGAATGCGATCTTCAAAGGGGTGCGTTCTCCTCTCGAGATTTAGAGCCGCATTCCTTGTATCGTAGTCCTCCTCGGACGGATTCTATTCGTTTTCGTGACAAACGTTGAAGCCTGTTCATCTTAAAGCTTACAGACACTTTTCTAATTGTCTTTCTAGAACCAGAGGTACACGGTATTTGTTCTACGTTTATTACCAATCTGTGGATCCTTTTCCTAGATTTTCCTAGATCTATGTAAACTAGCAGGAATCGAGCAAAAACCGGTCAACTCTGTCGGAATGTCTCAAGTTCCAATTAAAACAGGAGATTCCTCTACGCAAGAAGTTTCTCTTTGTTTCACTTCTGTTGCTCCAGGAAGAGTATATTGTCGACTCTTACGCGATCGAAGTTGCAGTAAATGCATCCGGTATAAATAAAAATGGCGGTGCAAGTCTTATCGATCGTCGAACCCGAAGAGAATTCGCGACATTTCGCATCGGCGCGTGCTCTGCCAAGTTCCGGGCGACGCGAGGAGAATAGCAGTGCCATTTGATAGCGGGATAATAATCTCGGGTGTGCGCGGGGCTTGTATCTAACCGGAGGCGGCAGTGTA
The DNA here is from genome assembly GCF_050948215.1 of Halictus rubicundus. Classification (NCBI taxonomy): domain Eukaryota; kingdom Metazoa; phylum Arthropoda; class Insecta; order Hymenoptera; family Halictidae; genus Halictus; species Halictus rubicundus. Next base: position 5,373,299 of record NC_135152.1, read on the forward strand.
TCCTAGGGTAAGTAAGAAGACGCGTACAGTTTACGGTGACGCGTAAATATCCCGGGGCGTCCCCAACTTTTACGAACCCTTTCCTAGCCGCGGTGCGCGGTAGGCAAGGCCAGAGGCAGGAGGTGGGAAAAGGGGGATGGGAATAGGAGAGTTTGCGGTGACTGGGCATGGCCCTTTATACACTGCTACCATGGAGTCTAACGCCCGCCACTTACTTGGGTATATCTTCGTGCCGGTGGAGATGCGAGAAGCCTTAACTCTCGCGCCCGAATAAAACATCGCCGCGAGGAAACTTGCCGCTGTCGCGGAGCTTTTTCTTACCGGCGAGAACGGTCCTCTTTTTCGCTCGCGACGCTGTTGCGAGCGGCTTCTTTCGTCCCGCGTGGAGCAGCCGGCCTCTTCCTCGACGCCGAACAAGTTCGCTCCGAGACGACAGTCCTCATAAAAAGCTCGAGTATCGCTTTCGGAGTCGTTAGCGGCTCGATCATTGCGGCCCCTCTATTCATGCGACGCGCATTCATGGCGTCGCGATCCTCCAAGTGGATTATCAAGGTCCGCAGACGTCCCTCGGTCTAACAACGACTCGTTGAGTGCCGGAATTCGCGAACGGCTTTTTATGCAAACGAACATTTTTGTTTTGGCGGCTGCGCGAAGTTTCATCGTGGGTAATAAAGTCATAGAAACTAGTCACATTGTTCTAGGATTTAGGAGTTGATGGTCCAGGTCAAATTTCATCGATGGCGTTGTTCAAGTTAATGTACCGTGGCAAACACGTTCGCTGTTTGCGTTGAAAGTTCATCTAATAGTTCACCTAGCTATACGATCGTGTATTTACTGCGCGCGGTTTGTTGTGCAGTCTCTCGATTTATTGCAGACGTTTATTTTGCAATCTCCAACCTTTGTCAAACGATTCGCGAGCAACGTCTGTTCGTTCTTCATTGATGGAACGTATTTATCAAAGTGTTTTCAGGTCTTCTTAACAACGTTAAGGACCAATGAGAAAGTTTATTTTACACATACTGAAATTATACAGACATTCTCACGGAAAGTTGTGAGTTTCTTTATTTAAGCGTAAGGCGAAGCGGATGCCGGCAGGTAAATCGTCTGTGACATCCAATTTACCACAAAACCTAGATAAATTCCAAGTAGTATAAAAAAGTGGCTGCTTCTAGAAAAAGTACAGATCGTCATATCGTTTTCAGCCACCCAGATCGATCATGCAGTGATCATTTCGATCACCGAACGCTCCCCCAGTGGTAATAGCGCCTTGAATGGGTTTTGTACCGGAAATGTCGCTCTTTTTCGTCGAATCGCGGTTGGATCTCGAATGGCGGCGTGTTTAGAGCGATCGTACAGCGTCCCGCGTTAGGCTAGCCGGCGTACACAATGCTCCTGGGCCCTGGAAGCCGCGTAGAAAGCGGATCGACACCGTTCGAGGCGGAACACAATGGCGGAATATCTTCCGTCGTCGTTGGGACTTTTCCCATCGGGCACGGTGATTTATTTGGCGTTTATTTGTGCGCCATTTCACCGCCGGACAAGCTATCTCGCGGTCGTTACGAGAGAGAACGACTAAGTCTCCGTGCTTACCGGGACACATTTTTGCGTAGACCTCGAAGTTAGGCTCGTAGACTTTGCCGCGGCTCGATATATTAGCCGCGGCGAAAGAAAATGGCCGATTCCGAGGGGCCGGGGGACGTTGAACGACTGTTTCGCGATATGTGCCGAGTTTCGTGCACACAGACCTCCCATGTAACCGAGAGTAAACCGAGTTTTATATGCTGGAACGGTTCTAGCCTGCGCATAACGCGACAGATCCGCGCGTTATTACGTCGAATCCCGTTCCGTCGTTTCCTAGGATGTATATCGCCCCCCTTTCCCCCGGATGTCGGGCGAATGTGTACATGGGGACGTTCGCCGACATCCGAGTGCCGTGCCAAAATTATATTGACTCTGCGAGAACGCACTCGACGACGTCCCGCAGCCTTTTATGTCTCACGCGTTTCTCGTTCGCTGGACTTATTGTCTCCTTTGTGCGTCAGCTTCGCGCTACGAGGAAAACTTGCGAGTTATGGCCGCCGCCATTTTCGGCTATTAGGGTCGCCTTGATGGGACTACCCCTTGGAACGCCTGAATCGCAAATGGCCCCAAGTTTCTCCGCTCCAGACATTTTTACTCGCAGAATCTTGAATAAACTGTCTCCTCCTTCAACCCTCGAATCGCCTCGAAAATTATTCTGGCGAATTGTAAATGATTTCTCAAACATTTCTGTCAGTCTATAGACTCTTGGAGAATGACGCAATTACTATTCGATTTTAACATAGTCCATATAATTGTTACTTCATTTTTATTTCATGCTTTGTCGGCGAGGACGACTTCTGCTTTGAAGTTGAATAACTCTGCTAGAAAAAATCCTACAACAACCAATCAACATTGATTTTACACCGAAAGATATCCACTTTCGAATAAGCGTAATTTCTCTGAAAAATTTTGTTCACTTCACACAACATTACGACGTTAAACGAAGTTGAACTAAAATTTTAAAAAATCTTCAAACTGCTCTTCATCTTTCTATAATTTTTTTATAAACCAACACAGCTAAAAGTTTGCAGAAAAGCCTTTGAGAGTACAGACTCCTCGCTTTCTTTATGAAATCGTTACAGACCTGTAGACAACCGCCATCTTGAATCCAGTGTCAATGGAATAGTTAGATAAAATGAACCATTTGTTTCTGATTTAAGTTTTTTTTATTTCGAAGTAGTTTTTAGCTACGTATTTTTTGACTGTATGCTTTCTATGGCTCAGGGAGTTGGAGAGCCGAGAGCCATAACCGCAACGGATAGGTGGAAAAGTACGGCCAAATAAGTGTCTAAATTTAGTGCAGCTCTGCGAAAATAGATCCCGAGGATCGTATCCCCTTCGCGACAGAGAGGAATTATCGCTTTATTATTGCAGCGTATTCGGTGACACAAAAATCCATTCGGGCTTACGGTCTGCAGCGTATACGCGGCCGCTGCGTTGCACAAACATAAACGCTCGCAGACGTGACTGCGTGGCAAACAGACTGGCACGCGTTGCACGTGCAACGTCAATTCGCGTGTTACTCTCGCTCGTGTGCGCCTCTGACCTACACCGGAAATTATAATTAGAAAATCCGATGATCGAAACCGTTCCTATTATTCCCAGCTTTCAGCATCATCTTCATCATTCTTCGTCTGGGTATAGCAAACCGTATCGTCGCTATTTGCTAGGAAAATAATTCTATATGCAATCCATGTATGTTTGGTTTCCATTGGTGTAATTCTTCCTGGAACTATCTCTTTAAAAAGTGTAAATTTAATTTTGTACGTTTAGACATTCGTATAACATCGCCACTTGCTAGTGAAAATATAGTACTTGCGAAGTACTATATTTGCTATGAAGATTCTTCCTTAAAAGTCTATACTAATAAGCTTCTTCGCATTTACAGGAAAATAATTTTGTACGCGCTGGAAATACATTTAAATGTTCTCAATTCAATTTCTCCTTAATGTCTTCTACCCGAGATACTTGAAGATAATTTTGCGCGAAGATTAACGATCTGTCCAGCCACCCCAGATGCGCAAAAAAGCTCCTAGAACGTGAGCCCGTCACCATTCTTAAGGGCGAGCCGCGATAAATTTTAATTGAGCCGAAGTTTTTGCATCAGACGTCGCCATCATCGTATCAGGGGTGGTTGGTAGGCTGAAGAATCGTCGGTTAATGCCCAATTATCGTGACCGGTAACGAGGATCGGAATCGATGGCGTTCCCGAGTCATTTAAATGCGCATCGGGTACGAATTTATTGGCCTATTCGGAAACGCCGTGATAAAAGACAGAGGGCTGCTGGTACGCAACGAGAGAGAGAGACAGAGAGGGAGAGAGAGCGAAAGAGGAGAAGAGTATAGCGAAGAAGGAGGGTTTAGGTATGTAAGGATATTTCAGAGAAGGGATCGGATGTAAGGAATGGCGAACGGAGGGTGGCTGGTATCACGGGAGAAGCTGAAGCACCCAGCCAGAGCAGCAACCCCTTGCAAGGGGTAGGAAGCAATTATAACACTAAATTAAGGGCGAGGAAAATTTGGTAATTAGAGGGATTCAAAAGGGATAAAGTTGCAGGATGGTCGTTTTTCCTGCACCAGATTCCTCCGGGGCGGTTCGAGGAGGGGGTCGGTTAGGCTCCCCGGGGCGGTTGAAAGAGAAACTTTCTCGAAACGGAGATATATCCCTACTGTCGCAGAACGCCGCGATAACGGTTTCGAAACTTCCAGGCGATTTTACTTTTTCGTTTTTCTCGACTTCCGGAGAAAAGTTCCTACTATCCGATGATTCATCGACATTGGACCCGGCAGCGAATTTTAAATCACTCCGCGAATTATTCCCATGGACTTCTTTATTTCCGAGAGAAACTCTCACGGGATAACGCTTGTATCACGCTGAAGTTCGTATTCTGACGAATCCACTCTAGACAATGCAATTTAGTCGGATCTGTTCTTCGCTTTTGCAATTGATACTAATAATTCGGAAACTGAGACTGTTATCGTCAGCCTTGTGCAAGTTCTTTATTTGTCAAAGGAAACAATGATCCAAAATGAGACAAGAAGAATGAAGAAATTATCACGGATAAAATACGACTATGGAATAAGATTTTATCCGTCCAAGTTCTGTCATTGTCACGCTGCAGATCTTTTACGCAAACGCAAATTTTTACGAGCTAGTTTACAGAGAATTTAAAATTCACGCTCCGTGATAGAAAACTGAGTTCACGAACCCTTTTCTTTGTGCATTGTGCAGCACTTTTGCCGTCAGAGGACGCACAATCGTCGCCAGTCGGTAAATTCTCCTGGCCCGATTTGCGGCCGTAAAATCGCGGGGGCGTCGAGGTGTCCAAAAGAGTGTATAATTTTCGATCTTCGGGGTCGGTCGTAAAGCCATCACCGGGCGCGGCGTTTCCGGCAGATCGTCGATATTCGGGTGTGCGTGTTCATCGACGCAATTTTAGATCCTTGGCCCATTGTGACCAGCGAAACGTACGGCGGAGCGAGCGAGCGAGCGAGCGGTCGCAAGCCGCAGAAACGCGATGATGCTTTACGCGCTGACGCGGCGCTGTCCGTCACGATGGGCGCCGCAACGTGGTTCACGGAACCCTGGCCGAACCCCCTGGGCACCGGGAATATATATCTCCGTTTGGATTACACTGGACTACCAATAGGGTAAACACAAACACACACCGTGCCGTGGATCGTTTGGGCATCGGGGTGAGTATAGGATGGGGCTACGGGGGTGGAGAGAATCGTGTGTGTGAGAGAGAGAGAGAGAGAGGGATGAACGAGTAACAGTGTGGCGTTTTCGGAGGAGGATACAGGACAGAGTACAGGTCAGGGGGATGAAACGAGAGCGGAGTTCTCGGTGGAAATGGCGGTACGAGTCAGAGAGGGGAAGGGTGGTTTTCAGGGGGTGGTGGAACCACGACGGGCGGGGGTGGCAAAGGGGGTGGCCAGAGAGGTCGACGCGTGCGGGCATTGCGATCCGTCAGAGCGGGTAAACCGAAAACATAAATTTAATAGGTTTCACCCCCTTCTTCGAGCTTTATGGCGCCACCGAATTTCCCATTAAATAAACAAGCGCCATGTTCATTACGGGGCACCGGATCTCGACCGATCGTGGTGTATACGCGCTGCCCGCTATCGTAGATTATGCTACGTAGATGCATCTAGGGCTTAGACCGCAGCTTGCGGTTCCCGGGATACGTATGGGTGTGCCGTGGATGGGCGACGAGCTACGGTACCCTCCCGGTCTTGCCAATTAAACGTAAGGGATACGAAGATTGTTCAGTTTTGCCTCGAGCGATGCCAGCCCCGGCTATTCGACATTCGTCCGGTGATTATTCGGTCCACGAAGTTTTCACAAAATTTTCACCGTTTTCGTTGTGTGCGTTTTTTTTTAGTCTCATTTCCGGGGGTAAAACTGCGAGAGGATTCCCGAAATTATGCAATAAGGTTTCATCGGGCTTTGCCGGTGGAATGCGCGCGGAAGCATCGGCCCGCTCGCAAATGGGCTCGTTCGAATTTCGGAACGCGGCCGTCGAAAATGGCCCGGTTTGATTTCGAATTTCGCGTTCCTCTTGCTCTCTATCTCTCTCTCACTTCTATTTTTCTCGATGCTTTTTTCCGTCGACCCCCCGACACCCGTCGTGCTCGTTGCCATCGCGCGGCACGCGTAATCTCTTTTTTCACGATGGTCTCTATCGGAAACGCATAGTCATCGCGCGGGCACGGATGGGTACGCGAAACACTGTAACTCCTGCTTGCTGATAATTAGCGCATCCATCAGCCACAGCAAGCCGCCAGCTAATGCCGATCGTACGTTATCGTTATCACGGTCTCCCCATTTTGTCCCACCGCCTCTCTCTCTCTCTACCACCCCTGCGCTACCCTCTCCTGCAAACCCTCTGCCATCCCCGTTCCGCTGCCGTACACCACGGACCCGTCTATATTTGCGTGCGTGGTCCGTGCCGCGACCCACAACCAGCGACACCATCACCGTACCCCTGGCTAACCACCCTCGAACTCATCCCCTTCTCCTACAAACCCCCTACAACCCCCTCGTACCACCTTCTCCACCGACCCTGTATCGGCAGGCAACGCACGAGCTGTCGATACGACCAATAATCTAATAACCAGTCACCGGCAATGTGTCGTAAGTCACCGGGTCTGCAGATTTTCACGGCGTTCACCATCGCCGCGAACCAATAACGCCGTCGCCGACCCACCCCCTTCGGCGCCACCCACCCCTTTGAATTATCAATTCATCGAACCTCGAGACAGACGAAAGAAGAACGAGCGGGACCGATCGGCGAACCACCCGTCGCGTCCTCGTCTCGAATATGAGATTTCGATACTGATTTATCGCCACCGAGTGTGTCGACGCTCGCACGTCGTCTGCGATGCAAGGAACAATTTTTGAATCTTTAAATTCGCGTAAGAACTGCACTCGCAAATTTACTTTACCAAGGAACGTACGTCCTGTCTTCATTCGTAACTCATTTGCACTTCGTTAAAATGTCTATAGCATCTTTGTTATTTTATATTAATATCAATGTAAGTGGGATCGGTTTTAATGTCAATCGCGTGTGGTTAAAACGTGTCGAAAAGGATGAATAAAGAATAAATTCACAGATGAATAATAATGCAAATGGTCCTAAGGAACGCCAAGGGTTGCTATCATCAATATTGCACAACTGACTGTGCCATCCACCATCAAAATGAGCGACCATCGATCAATTCAACCAAGAACCCGCCCGTTTTCGCGTTTCACCTGCCAAACAGATTTTGTCGATACTCAGCGTTAAAAAAAAATCGTCGAGCGATTTTTCTAAAAATCCTAGACCGAATTACATGGAGTTACGGGATCGAGATAGCGCGTGGTTGGCCGGTGCATGCGCGCATCTCACGGCCGCGGGCCGCCAAATGATCCAGAACACCGGTGGGAATTGGTTCAGCGTCCGGCCCGGGGGTGCAAGGGGTTGCAGGGGGATGTGAAGCGTGGTGTGTGCAGAGGGGTGCGGGACAGGGCACGGCCAGCATCGGTGGCAGCGGTTATAACTAACCGAGCTGATCTACGACCTGTTTAGTAGTTCTATATCAGCGCTGCACCATGCTTCGGTACACGCAATCGAATTGCCTCCTCTGCCGATAGTATCTGACTTAAGTAGGTAACCATCGCGCGTACGGCGATCACGCTTGCGCTCGCGCTCATGCTACAGCCAGGCGCTCATGCTAGCGCCGTCATCCCCGCGGAGACGCATAAATAGCGACCGTAGAGAGACCGGTGCACGTGCGCAAATAACTGGAATATGGATGACAGAGCGTGCGGCCGGCCCGGAAAGAAGTTGTTCCTAGATGCTAGATTGCTCGGACCAATACGTTCGTACCTCTCGACGCTTGTAAACGCCCCTCTTCCTCCTCCTCTCTCCGCTATCTTTGTCCATCTCGTTCTCTTTCTCTCTTTCTGTGTGTGTTTCACCGTGCTCGGCTACCTAACTCCCAGACCGGCAACATTATACTTTCAATAGGGTTGCTTTACGATCGTGACTAACTAGCCCGGTTACACGATAAACGAGTTAATGATTGATGTAACCGAGGCGATGTAATTCGAGCCGGCCGGGCCCGAGGCTGTGCAATTGATTACGCTATTCTGTTATTGCGACGAGTGTTTCGAGAGCGACCGGCGGCGCGACGCGACGCGCGTCCCGTCGCGGCGCGCATAATTGCCCGGTTCTACCCGGCGAGTCATTCGACAATTGAAATTTCCCATTTCGAGCAATTTGGTTAATCCTTTTCGCTGATGATCGCGTGCATTAACCATGTCCCCCGGTAAATTAGGCGGCCAGCCGCCGACGCCCCTCTCCTCCCCTCATCGACTCACCCCCCGATCGATCAATCGTTATCGCGTGTCGCGAGCACCGTCGAGGACGTGTGTCCCGATTGTCTCTCCGCAGTCGTCTCGCGATCTAGCGATCTAACTGGTTGAATAGACCGGTTCCCGTTCGTCTGTTACCCCGGCCGTATTCGCGATTTTATGGACGCCAATTTATCGGCGTTCCGTGAGTCCTGACAATTCGTCGATCGAATGCCCTAAGCCCTCGGTCGCTCTCTCGCTAGCTATCTGGCTAGCCAGCTTAGCTACCGTGAATACGTCCGTCGTGACCGGCTAGCGAAGCGAGATGGAGGATAGTTGTCCGTTCGAATCGTTTACCGCTGTTGATCAGCGGCCGCGGTTGGTCGACCGATCGATAAACCCGCGGTCGCCGATTAACTATTCATAGCGAGACCGAATGACAAGCTAAATAGACACCGGAGCCCAAAGATGAAGCACCGGATTAGTGCCGGCTCTACTATAGTCCGCTTCACAGAGCTCACGGTAATTGTACAGCGTAAGAAACGTTCCCACTGGGACTGCCCGTAGAGCTCGGACACAGACGACGTTTTAATTCCTTCGTTATCCAACAATCTTTAACGCACCGGGGGCATTTTAACAGCGAGATCTCTCTCTCTCTCTCTCTCTCTCTCTCTTCCTCTCTCTCACTCTCTCGTAGCCCCGCGAAAGACCAAAAATGTCCGGCGTCACGCGACTCGGGAATATTGGTACGAGCCACATACGACTCTACGACCTCTTATTTCTCTCCCTCGTTAGCATACGTTAGCCCTTTCATAGCCGGCTGCGCCTATTGCTCAAATAATGGCGGAAGATTGGCTCCGTTTTTCGGCTGGTAACGTTCGAGTTTATGGCCGCGCGATGATGCCTGCCAGTGGTTATTGCCGGCCACTGTCGAGATGGAACGACTAGAATCATCGCCGGAATTGTTACCTTCCCCTGAAATAGGCGAGGGAAATTTCAGTGGGACGTGTTTCGTAATTATTACTGCGATACTTCGCGCAAATGCCAATTTCCGCGACCAATTTGTTGCAAACGTAGTCGGAAAACGTTCCTTCTGCTTGTTCACAGACTTATCGTGTTACACAGATCAAAATCTCATCAAAGTCCCCTACAGATTCTTCAAATAACAATTTAAAAGAGTCAGGATATTATAAACGCATGAAACCTGCAATCTGATTTCGTACTCTCCCTTTAACACTCTTCCTCTCGTGAATTGTTCTACCGGTGCTTAAATATTGATCGTTTTTCGTTCCGGTTGGCAGCTGAAATTTCTACAAACACCTTCTTCAAGTCTTTTAACCGTGTCTCGAGAATCAAAGTTGCTCCAAGTGTTCTGCACTTTAACAATTATCAAAAACGACTGCAGCCTCTTCAATCGTCTCTTGTGGAACGTTTTGAAAATCTTGCATTTGCGTTGAAAACATCCGATCCTGGAAAACAACGACCAAAACCGGGGAAATCGGAGTAGAAGAAAAACAAATCAGCGGAAACGTCGATGGATCGTTTCCGTCAGGCGATCGAACGGTTGTATCGTCATTCTCGCTTCGAGATCGAATGCATAATGAGGGAAAGGAGATTAAACGCCTCGCGTCGTTGAAACACGACCGGGCATTTGTCGATGTCTAATAGAATATTAACGAACACAATCCGTAGCGTTCGTCGAGCGGCGCGGCGTCGGTGCAGCACGGAAAACGCATTCAGTAGCCATCGATCGACGTTTCATCACGGACACGGAATTGCCATCGAAATGAAAAACAAGGTGTGGGGGGTGGTAGGGGGTGAGAATCCGAAGGAGGGGGCGTTAAAACTGTACGGTAAATCGAGTCCGGGAGTGGTGGGGGTCGACGTCGTTAATTGTTGAATCCTGTCCGATTGGCGGGGATATTTTTAAATATGAATCCTCGATCTAGAAATTGAACTATCCCGATAGAAAATTGTGTTGTCCGATCGGGAAATATCGCCGGGCCGTCGAATGGCTAAGTACGATTTGTGGCTTCATTTATGACGGCACCGGGGGCCCCCGGAGTTACTCTCGTTCGTTCGGTTTTAAAATGTTCCCGATCGATCGATCCTACCCCGGCGGCATTATATGAAACCAGGCGGGGGTAGAGGCGACGAGGGGGTTGCTTAAACAGTTGGAGGATTTACGGTGTTTCGCGCGCTCGGTGATCAGTTTTTCGACGAATAATTCAAAAGCTGACGCCTCTTATTATATGTACGCGCCCGCGTCCTCTTCTCCGCAACCCCCTGTCGAACCTACAACCCCCGTAACCACCCCTCTCGTTGTCGATCCTCGACTGATTTATTCGATTCGTTCCTGGCGAATTTGCTCTTCCCCACTTCTGGCCCGACTGAAAACACAATGCTAAATACGGAATTTTTCTTTGTTGCAGGTAAGGAAGATATTGCTAAGCCGCATTGGACATGGTTGCAAGGTGAGTTGTGCTTTCTTAAAACTTGTTTAAGAACGCTTCGTACACTCGAGCTCTACGCAACGCGGCCTCCAGCATGATCGCGTCAACGGCTCTTGACGCGCTTGCTGACCTCTCACCTTGGAGAACGACATTTGTATTCCATTGTACACGGATGTCTGGGTTAGAGGGTTAGGGCAGTGGAGAAAGTAGTGGCAGGGTCTTTTGACAAATATATACTAGGTGAATAATTTAATTTACAGCTCTTCGTAAAATAATGAAGTACCTCCCAGTCTCCAAAATATTTTAAACAACCCAAAACGTTTACTCCATCTTGTAAGATGGATGAATCACTTGTAAGCGATTAATGAGTCTTCGGTATAATCGAATGTTCGAACGTAAAATAAAATTGCAGTTGATAACAACTGGTGAAAGCTGCGAATTAATTTTTGCACCTAATAATATTGAAACAATTTTTCGTATTTGTAAAAGCAGTCGAATAAATGCACATTTTTGTGGATTTCAATCGGGGATTGTTCTAGATGAATATTTTTAAAAAATATTTTATCGAAGCATTTATTTTATTGAATATTTTACTGAATATGGTATTAAACCATTTATTCATTGTATCGAATATCATTTATTATATTGAATGTTGCATTGAAACACTTTTATTGAATTTTTACGTTCGGATGGGCCAGCTCTTTATAATCACGTTAGAGATTAATTTTTCGTAACTCGATCAAATAAATTCAATACTTTCTTCAGAACTAATCTTCCGTTTACGTTCAACTGCTTACATATGCAATACGATTTAACAATATTTTCACATAAAATAATCGCATTCACTAGACTACGGATTTTATGCGTTTAGGATGAAAATGATAAAATTTGAAACAGGAGAAGGAGTAAATGAATTGAAGACAGAGAAATGATCGAAGAAATGAAAGAGATTGTAAGTTGCTCCTGTTAGGACAATTTTTATTTTGCGTAAAGATCCAGAGCTCACTAATTACACGTACAACATGACTTCAGCATTGAACTAGAATAGAACTTCACTGAAAGTTGGCCTGTCAAAGTCTTTAACAAACGAGCTAAATGTTCGTCGGACTTAATTTCTCGAGATGATCGGAACAGTATGTGTAAACTCGGAAAAGACAGAGTTCGTTCCGAGGCGTGGGTCAGCGTGCGCGTTAATTGAACGCTGTAACGAAAGCCGATTGAAACGATCGTGCCGGTTGGATCGACACCGAGGCCTCGAGTCGATGAAGCCCTTTGCCGCTGGTCGACAGCGAGGCCCGAGGGGTGTTCGAACCGAATTCCGAAGTTTCGTGCCGAATTCGGATCGTGCGTGTCAGAGGTAGATTTATACGGGGCGAGGCGTGCCCTTGCGCAGATGCTGCGGGGGTACCCCTTCGAGTTTCCTCGAACTCGGTTCGGTCCTAAGGCATTCTCGGCCGACACGGGAGGCGAGCTTCCAAGAATAAAGAGTCGTGGGGTGAATTTTCATCGTCGGAGTCTCCCGGCTCCGAAGGTTCGCTCCCTCTGTCTCCCGAGGAACTCTTTCCCTCGCCAAAGAGATAGAGAAAAAGAGAGAGAGAGAGAGAGAGCGAGCGAGAAAGAGAGAGAGGGAGAGAGAGAGAGAGAGAAGGATCGCGAAGAACAGCTGCGAGAGCGTCTCTTGACGACGCGACGGGAGGAACGTATGTTTCTCTTTTTCTCGAGAAACGGGAGAAAAAAGGGAAGAGGCAGGTTCACCGCGAGAGAACGTGTAGCGGGATCCCGTTTGGTTTGGGGGAGAGAGGAGATGGGGGCAGAGCCAACGGAGGAGCCAAGAGAGAGAGAGAGATAGAGAGAAAGAGTAGGAGAGAGAAGGGGAAAGAGGGAGAAACAGAGAGAATACAGAACGATGCCTTCGAGGGTGATCAATAAATATTGGCTCTCGGGGGTGAAATTGGGGTAGCCGGGTAGGGCGACGGAGGGTGAGAGGAAGGACAGTCGTGCTGCTGCGGTTGCCGCCCCCTTTCCTATGGCACACGACGTATGGCAGATATAACCACTTGGTATAGGCAATGGAGAATCGCTCATGGACCGTAATTCCCTCAGACTTTCTGATCGATACTCACTTTAGGCCATCCGGGGCTACGAAAAACGCGGAAAGGCGGCCGGGAATCGCGAGAGCGCCGCCACCGCGTTCGCGGATTTACGAGGGCGAGCTGGTGAAACGGGGAAAAATTCGATAGCGCCGCGACAGTTTCGCGCATCCACCATCCGCCATAAGTCGAATCCTATATGGAAATTCTCCGTGGGATAGATGTAGCGCCGCGATATCAGGGCCAAACGTGTGCTCTCGCGCGCGCGGACCTCGATTCAACGGGTCCTGTATTCCCCCGATTGCACACGGCCCTCGTCTAGGGATTTCGTTCCGCTTGTTCCGCTTGTTCCCCTTGTACGCACACGGTGAAATGATTCGCGAGCTCCCGTAGAGAGACAGAGAGAGAGGACAGTGAATATCGCTACCGTTAATTACCCGGTTAATTCGATACCGAATCACCGCTCCGAGGAACGGCTTCGATCCGATCCTACGAGAAGGATTAAAGGGCTGAGGGATGACGGGATGGATCTCTCCGAGGGTCGCACCGAGTCGATGGGCCGCATGATCGAAGCTTCCATGGCTTATCCCAACGCGGGGCGTTCGACTCTTTGTCAGCAGATGCTTTCCATTAGACGGACGTTTTGTTAGGGGTTGCCAAACGTCAAAGAAGAGAAGAACAACTTCTTTATTGAAAGCAATTGTGGCTAATGACGGTCGTTACTATTTCTGGGCTTTGTGTCCGGATAAGTTGTTAGGTCTTCTTGTTGTTCGATTATGAGGAGCTGGGAGGGTCGGATCTTATGAATTTGTTCATTTTAGGGGTGAGTTACAACCCTCGTGTCTCCCTTCTGTCTTGGTCTTCATTTGTGTTTGGACAATTCATTACTACATTTTTGTTGTTCGTCTGTGAGGCTCTGAGAGGGCTCCCTCTTGTATATTAGTTGATTTTTGGGTTGTTTTCAGCCCTCAAACTTTTCTCCTAACTCTGTTTTCATTTATATCCATATTACTTCATTTTTGTTCTTCAAATATCAGACTCTAGAATTGTTCATGCCTAAATTAATTCCTTTTGGGTTTACATTTCACTCCTTAGTCTTTCCTTTTTATCTTTGCTTTCCTCCTGTTTCCGTTTCATTTAATTTCAAAATTTCAACTAATTTAATTCGGTGCACACTTTCAGGTTAGGTTCACAAACTTCCCCTAACTGCACGTCTCTCTTCTGTGTTTATAATATTTTTGCACAGCATTAGCATAAAAAACCGACACAATTATGATAATAATAGTAATATGTAGCAACAGTTTAACCTTCCTAATGTTGTAAAAAATATTCAACATCATAACATCTGCAAAAATACTGTGCACATCCTATTCTAATTTCATGAAAAATGTTCTACAATCATGCATATGGATATTCATATATTTTAATACATTCGCAAATTAATTTCACTCGAGTTTCTCTCGTTTAATGCATCTCAAATTACATACAGTATGACTACAAAAAAGCTAAAATCGTCTAATTTGCTTTTAAAAAATTCGTTCATCTTGATGCTTGATCCAATAAGACTTCCAATGAAAGAAAGAAATATGTACCTCATTAATATCGTCCATAATATATTTCTAAAAATAAAAATATCCTCCAACCACAGAATATCTATATTTTTCTTACAATTTCGATGCACTGATTGCCCGAATAAAACGTATTCTACTACTCCGTCCGAGAAAAAATCCCAACCGAATCAGAAACGGCGTGCACCGTTCGACAAATTATTCCGGCCCATAAAGATCATTCATAGCCCGGAGAAAAAGAAGTGTTCTCCTCCGGTAACAAGATTCGAAGGGAGGTCCTCAAGGGTTGTAATACCGAGTCGGATTAATTCGCAGCAGCTAGAGAAATTTCGCCCGATCCCTCCACCAATTGTCTACGCCATCTTCCGGTCTCCGCTAAATAGAAATCCTCGTGCCTTGTCTGTGGAGAGGTTCCCGTGAATTCGGTTAGAATTTGGATGAGGAAACTGGATGCTTCCCGAGGCGTGAAATGGCTGCGTTAACCGCTTGCACGAGCTGAAACCCGGCGCAAGGAAAGGGGCGGACGCTTTCCTCCCTTTCCCCTCTCCATCCCCACAAGACTCTTCTCTTTCTCTGTTGCTCTCTTTCTCCCTGTTACTCTCTTTTACTCTCTCGCGGCCCGACTGTCTCTCTTCGTTCCTCTTCTTCTATTCTTTTCGGAGCTTCCGGCCAGAGACAACGTTGTTTAGTAATACTATGCTTCAGACTGCACCGGAGGGTCGTAATGGAATTTATGCGTTTCGGGCTTTTCCGTTATTCTTTACGGGCTGGCCCGCCATGATGGTCCTGTTAATCAAGCGGCGATCGTATCGGTGCTCTTTTTACATTTATATTAAGCCCCGTTCTCGCGGCGAACGTTATCGTTGTTGCCGGCGCGCAGCGCACCCGACACCTTATTTACAACGTCTCGACCCGCGCGGTGCCAGAACCTACAGCCTTTCCCCGTTTATGACAACGCAACGAACAACAATGGACAGTAGAAGAATCTCCGGCGCGAGAAATAGAGAGAGAGAAAGAGAGCTCTCCTCGAACACGCTTTATCGCTCGCCATACATTCCATTAGCCCGTTATTGACTTTTTCCCGAGGATCCGAAGGCGTGTCCCAGGATAAACAGCTCTGCAGACTTTATGCACCCTCGCTCTCGAATCCATCCCCCAAATTTATCAACTATAAATTGACCGGAATGCTATCCCATTTGAAATTCCCGCGGATATTTCACGCCGAGCAGAATGAACGGGCGGATTTGCCACCCCTTAAAGACGCGATTTTCTTTTCTCTCACCCCCTCTGTTTACCCTCGATCTCACACTCTGTTCTTGTTTTGCGGGGGTGGTGGAGAGGCCAGGGAGGATTTTCGGGCGGTTCGAACACGCGGGATAAGCAATATCATCGTCCAGATCTCACCGAGAGGTATAAGACGAGAGTTATGCGAGCCGCTATGCGCGAGGGAATCGTAGATCAGCGGCCCGGGACGTCTGCAGGGACGAGGCGGACGTGAACGAACGAAGAACCACCGC
The DNA here is from genome assembly GCF_050948215.1 of Halictus rubicundus. NCBI lineage: Eukaryota > Metazoa > Arthropoda > Insecta > Hymenoptera > Halictidae > Halictus > Halictus rubicundus. The sequence goes on from NC_135152.1 coordinate 5,389,346, forward strand.
CATCATCCCGTACAACCCCCTTTCGTTCTTCCACGACCCCACCTTTCTTCCAAACCAACCCCCGTCACGGCCCTTCCACCATCATCCCTCTTGCACCTTCTGTGCTCCCTTTTGCCCTTTCTCTCTTTCTATCTCGCTGCGTCTCTCTTTCTTTGCCCGGTAGACCAGAGAGAAGAGTATCTTTCTCTCGACGACGCTCGTATCGCGATATCTTCGAGACCCAGCCAAGGGTCTTTTGTGTCTACGTGTTTGTCTTTGCACGTTCGCACAGGTTGCTTCATAACACGGGTCTTTCGGCATCTGCCACGGGCGAAATGGCTCCTTAAAGGGAAATTTTAGTATCAATTTTCTAGACGTTTTCACGACTAGTATAATTCACATCTAGGAAAATTAATGAATTCCGCATTTTTATGCACAATAAAAATTGTATCAATCGCAAGAAACAAAAACCAAGTAGGAATTTCCTTCCTTCTCTAATGACTCGAATAATCCAGAATTAATACATTTTTAACACATTCTTAAATTCTTTTAACCCCTTAAGCCTTAACTGTCTAGCCTGTGACATTCATGAGTGCGTGTAAAGCTAACAGGCAAATTTTTAATATCTGAAGATGTTATAGCATATGTAATATATGACATTCATATATTTTGTACGACATTTTTTACTTTAAAAAATTGAAACTACTATTTATCAATTTATTTTTCAATAATACAGCGAATAAGCCGTGTTATGTTTACACTCCGGGTATATCCCGCGGTGGCGGGGATAATTCCGCGACGTTTATCATCCAGGGCCTGGCGACATATATCGTCTTTATGTATCGACTTTTTGGACCACTTTCTCGACTTTCGCTGATCACATTAATCTTCCTATTCTTTCAAATTGCACCTACTCGTTTTCAAAATGCACACCACACGTAGTTTATTAATAAAGCTAGGCAGAAAAATTGTTTTGTGTGGACCAAACTTTGCCTCTTTAATCGAGTGGTTGACAATTTCTACGTAAATTGCGATTTTTGAGGGTCGACCGGGAAAAATGTTTTACCGGCTACTAAAATATTGACCCCAAAACGAGCGACAGAAAGTTTTAAAAGAATGGCACAAAGATAATTTATGGTCCCCGAATAAAATATCGAGCCCCATGAAAATTCTAAAGAAATTATAGCGTTGTTCCCCAAGCTCGTCTTTCCCTAGTCCCAGAGTTATGGAGCACCCTGTAGAGAGGATCGTTTCGTACACTTGCAGCGAGTCCATGGTGCCGCGCGTGTCCGCGATAGAGCGTTGTATATCATCGATAGTATACCTACGTAAAATGCCAAAGGGAGCGGATAAGGCGACGCGGGGAGGTCCAAGTACGAGTGTACACACAATACTGGGTGTGGCATCCAGGCTGAACTATTATTTTACCCGACGGAGGTGTATTATGGCCCCGCGAGACGAGGGAGAACTCGGAACTCTCCTCGACACACGCGCGTGTAATTCTTTTCCGGCTCTGGAATAATCGTTCGCAGAATGTCACCGCTGTCAACCTCCCCTCAATCTCACCCCCACCATCCCTGGATTCCTTGATTCAATTCCCATACGCTCCTCGGGGTCCAAATTCCCCATTTTCTGCTTTTGGATCCTGCGAAATGGCTCGTTCCTTTCCATTTCTGTCGGAGGAAGAAACTCTTGAACCGTCGAGCAAATTTTATCTAAAAGCAGACCTCTGCTTTTGTAATTTTCCAAACAATTTAATTGTTTCAAATAGTTCCATATATCTCCCGTTTGCCTCAAACTTTGCCTTTCCTTTCAGACTTTGTAATCTAATATAAAGTAAAGGGTCAGTTTTCAGAATATAAATCTCCCAATTTCGTGAAAATTATTCATTAGAAATGGACCAAAATTTCTCGCTCTAAAGTACTGAGCAAAAATGAACGAAGCATCATCTCGACGTCCATGCTTGGGACGGACACATCCTAAGCGATAATAGGTTCTTTCGAGGGACCATTTCCGAGGGGTATGGTGGTCGGCAGCAAGTGTCGCCGGGATAGTTTTATTTGGTCTCCGGAGGAAGCGTGTCCCGGGATTTCGCATTTTTCGTGAGGAGACGACCCGTTTATCCGGAATAGTTAATAAGCTTAGGTAATTGGGCACGGATAAGGGCGGCGTTCCCGTTGTAACGAGAATTAAGAGCAGCGAATGAGCTGGTTCCGTCTCGTGGTAGTGGTTCTATCCTATTTTTTCGCCGGCGGAACGTGAATTAAGTCCCTTCGCTATCTTCAGTCCCCGCGTAAATTACACCAGCTCCATGGAGAGAAATGGCCGCCTCTCTTCTTTTCTCCCACTACTCCCTCTTGGTCGTCTCTCTATACATACACCTTTCTCTTCTTCTTCTTCTCTTTCTCTTTCTCTCTCTCTCTCTCTCTCTCTCCCTCTCGCTCTCCCACGATGGTTCTCGTTCTCTATTTATCCGTCTCTCTCCCACTTTCTCGTTCTCTACTTTATTTACATATAGATACGAAAGCCATTCAGCTGCCGGGGAAAAGCACTTCCCTTTTTATAGGTTTATTCGTTCGGCATCGATAAAATTTGCCGCGAATTATCGCCAGCCGAACGCTTCAGCTAATTTCAATGCACGTCCGTTCGTTCGTTGACTTCTCTTATCTTGGCAGTATTCTCGTGAATTTTTCAGTAGCCTCGATACTCGCAAGCGGCACTTTGTCTTCGCCAATATAATAACGACCGGGAGATATTTTTCTTGCGATGCTGCACTGGCTGCACTGGCTAAAGGCCATTTTTCTGGAATACTCGTTTCTGCGAAATTCATAATTTAATTAAATTCTCTTTAAAGAAACAACGAGTCACCACAACCCTTCTGCCCTTTTATTAATACAATTTGTGAACATCACAAATTCACCGCCATGAATTTTACAGACTCTCTGCTACAATTTACTTCCTGCATTTTTTAATGCTGTTATATGTACATTTCGCATGTACATATTAAAATGTCCATAAATGTGTTCGTGAAGTCTATTAATGTTGTCTTATAATTAAAGCGAAGTTCTTTATAGTTAAATATTTATTATATATACTTTATTTAGTTCGACTAAATTCAGAAAAGCTCATTTTCGTAACTTACAAACACCGATGGAATAAGAAGGTGGACAATTAATATTCCTGATTATTTCGTTGAGAGTAAAGAAATAAATGTTTATATATATTCTTTTCCTCTTCAAGTTCGTTAAAAATTCTTATCTGCGAAGGTGCATGTACCTAACTGCATTTTCAAGGGGTTGAGAGTCAGACAAATTATTTTACAAATCGCAATAAAATAAAATCATGTTTTACGCACAGAGGAGGCAGATAAGGGTTGAAGGAGGAATAAAATTTCATTGAACGAGTTGATTAGCAGTTCCAAGAGCAAGAGTATATTGTGTAAATATTTATCGTGCACCGAAGAACGCGCATCTTAGCAATATTGCCCGCTAATTCGAACCGGTACGCAGCGTGCTAACTTCGATGGTTCCAAAGGGCTGCGCGCATAACTCGAAACATATTATGAACGCACACATAAACATCCCTTGGCGTTATCAGTTGTCGGACGCCGGCGCGCCGGATATTGTCGCATCCTCCGTTTTGCTCTCCCTATTACGCGGGCGCGGAGCGAGACACAAACGGCCGAATACAAAACCCCGGCGGAGAACACCGTGAGAGGGTGCAACGAAAACGCAACTAGATCCTTTAATGATCTACGATCCGCGAGATAGAATCGGAGCTTCCTGAAACCGAGCTTCGAGAAGTAATCTATTATTTTTTCGCGCTCGCGCGCCGGTAATCGATCGACCTGCCGGCAGCTCGATGATTGCTTCGGCATTTAACGATCACCGTCGAACCCCCTCGCTCAAAACGAACACACCGATAAAACGATTATAGATTTATTACTGTCTACCGGCTAACGGTGTGTACTTAGAGCAGCGCAATTTCATTGATTTTCGCTCGTAAATCGGTTTTGCCTCTTCACGGTTTAATAGCCGCGTAATGGCCGCCATTTCGTGCGGGGATCATCGCGAGGCTTTCGCTAGCCTTTTAATCGAGAGTAATAATTCGCATATTAAGTGTACGAAGTAATTCGTGGCCTTTTCTGCATAGATAAATTTGTTGTCAACCATTAACAAAGTGGAATTTAAACAATGCTACAATTGATTGCTCGGTGGTGGTCAGGAATTAATGCGTGTAATATTAATGGGAAGATAATTTGTTGTCAGTAGTCAGGGGATTTTAAATACATTCGAGGTTGTTGTATTTTTAAGTGTTAATTATTATCGACTTACTAAATTATGAAGAAACAAATGTGCATGCTTAGGATCCATTTCCTGGTGCTTCCAAAATTGCCATGGTGTCCTGTCGGCGTACTATAGTGTCACTATGTCATCATAAAAATAACGGAAAGGTTTCAGAGACGTTTTCCAACGGTCTGCGAAAATTTTCCAGGGGGTCAGCCCGATTTCACTTTAACGGTTGTTTCCTGTTTCCTTTCGAAGGATGTTTTATGCGTTCGACAAAAGGGACTTTGACTTTTTTATTGCCCCGAAATTGCGCCTGTGCCGCGCACCTTTGCCCGGACGGAGGGGTGGCTCGTCCCGAGGCCTGTAAAAAGCTTCGAAGCCAACTTTCCCCGGTGAAAGTCGCAACCTCCCCTCTAATGGACACCCCCACAGGGTACTTTGTTATTTTTAAGGGAATGAGAGAAAGACGAGAGAAAGAAAAAAAAGCGAGGCTGTTTTTGGTGAAAGTTTGGGACGGTGCCCACCGGTGGTCACAGTTTTTCTTCTATTCCGGATAGGATCTTTTTACCGGTCAGCTTTCTAAATTTCGGAACGGCCCCGGGAGCCGCGCGTCCTCCTCAAGATAAAAACCTCATTTCGTGTCCAGATAACATCCGAATATTTATCGCCTTAATTTCAAAACACCTTCCCTTCCCTTTCGGAATCGACCGATTCCCATCCGGAATCTTTTCCCGTAGTTCTTTTCCCCTTCTTCAGCTCTTTTTTCTTCTCTTTATCGTTTGACTTATCTTCGCGCGCAGTCTCTACTCCTCCTCTGTCTGTTTATCTTGGTGTGTTTTCGTTTCCTCTTCGCTTTTGCGCACCGGTGACGAGAGAGACGACGATGCTCGCCGCCGCGTACACGCGGAAAACTATGGAAAACGGTCTTTTAAGTTTCTTTCGTGTACGCAGACATTTAAGCACGGTCACGGTGATCCCGTTTTATTACCCGTAACAACCACATCGTATAAACCTGGCGAAGGACCGGAACTACCTGCTGCACCTTAACCTTCTTCTACAATGCAAATTCGCAGCCGGCAGTCGACTTAATTTTCGACATTTTTCAAGAGACGACGACGCGACGCTCGGCCACCGAAATATTCCTGAATGTTTAAAATGATTCCACGCGGCGTTATCCTGCGGGCAGAACTTCGGTACAACGTCGTAGGGGATCTAATCGAAGAATAATTTAACATTTATGAGCTGAAAATTGCTTGGACTGTTTTTCTGAACTTCGTCGAACGTTCTTGTTCAAGTATAAAGAACGTTGCTTAAGCGAGTGGATTTTTTTATAGAAACTGTCTGATGTGCGTCGGAAAATCAAGTACTACAGAAAAATTAAAACGTGATGCAGTAGTGTCAGAGAGGATAACAAGAACAAAAGATTTTCATTGTACCTCGGGAGGCAAGGGGAAAGAAAATAAAATGCACAACTGCACAAATGAAATGTATAAAATGACAAAGAGCGGAGGAAAATGAACGAGGTTAACCGCAAGTGCGGCTAGTCGAACCGTCGTCGGAAAGAAATAGTGTTTGCGACAGCGCCGGGGTAAACACAGCGCGAAGGTGCCCATTGTCTTGGTATTTCCGTGGCCGCGATCCTAATTGAATTTCGTCACCAATTAAAACGGCCTGGAGGAATGCGGTTCGAAATGAACGCGCGGCTATCCCGTGCGGAATCAAGTAGAAGGATATTGCACCGGACGAATGGGTGCGCTTTGCGAAGGGTGTCGAAGGGTGAAGGGCGAAAGGGCGAAGAGCCCGGCGTTGGGGCTCGGAAAGAGTTAAATCGAGGCCGGGTGTGCGGGGGCGGCCAGCGACGAGCAAATAATCGAGTTTAATTGCAAAACCGTCGGCATGATTTAATTACGCGGCGCCCGCGCAGTTAGATATATATTATGTACCATCCCCGTGCACATACATACCTCTCACACCCTTTCGCGCCTCCCTCCCCCGCCCCTTCCTCCTCTACAACCACCCCCTCGAGCAGATACGTAATAATAAGTGTGAAGTCACGCGGCGCACGAGCCCGTATATTCGTTTCAGGTATCGAGCAAAGATATCGAGGGAGCTCTCCGCGCGATGGAAACGACCACAAAAAAAAAAATCGTCCAGCTATTTCTCTCCTACCGCTCTCTCTCATTTTCTAATTTTTCCGCGGGGCGAATCCGGGAGCGCTTCATCGCCTCGCAAATGACGTTTACATATTTTACGAGCCCCCGGGATCGAAACGTGAAATATTCACTGGCCCGGCCTTCACCATGATTCATACGAACGAACTTTTATTACCCGAGCGCGGCACGCTGATGGCTGAGTTACCGCCGTTCTTTTCGAAAAGTCGTTCGCTTGAAACTTCCCGTACGCTATCCGGGACTTGTTGTTGAAGTTTCGAGAACGTTCGGGACTTCTTGCGCTTCGTGGACTTTGTAGATTCCGAAAAAATCGTGACGCTTCTTTGATCATCGTTCCACAAGTTCCGAGAGGATCTGGTACGCCGACGTGCTAAGTGTGTCGGAGATAGACTCTTCTGTCGGCTAGAACATGGTTCACAGCCGGCTCTAATCCGTCCTGCATGTCCCCAAATCATGCGACATCGTTTCTGAATTAAAATCTCGGTTCGGATCTAATCTCTCCTGCAAGTTCCCAAATCATCCGACACCGTTTCTGAATTAAAATCTTGGTTGGGATCTAACTAATCCGTTCTGCAGGTTTTCAAACGATACGACGCCGTGTCTGATTTAAAATCTTGGTTACAAGTCGAATAACTTATCTCGTCTCATACATGGAAATTGGAGACGGGTACTCACTAATTTATTCTTGGTTGATTCGGTAGTTTCTATTCGAAGGGTCTATAATTATATCAGGAGTTGGATTCTGTTTAGAGACAACTCGTGAGGATACCTTTTATTTTGCATAAAGATCAGCAGTCTACTGATAACCAGATTGCGGGTTTTCATGAAAGTCGTATTAATTGTACTACACGGGAGAGTAATGAAATAGTACTAAATTATTAAAGTATTTTGACTCGTCCATATTTGTCTAACATAGGTCTCAAAAAACAGAATTCTCCACACAAACTACTCTGTTTGAGAGAAACGCGTGAACTACCGACAAAAATCATCATGTTTCACTGCCGAGAGCCGGTCCAAAAACTGCAAGGCTAAAAAGAGGGCAATCCGATGCAATGAATTACCGGCAGCGTCGACAACACACGCTGCCCAGGATGGCCACCAAATTAAAATCTCCCTTACAATTGAAAATACGGTGAGCGAGAGAGGAGTGTGTGGGTACCGGGCAGGGCAGGAAATTTATCTGGTCCCGTCGATAAAAATTAGACTCCGGTTCAAGAAAGGGCTGGCCAGCCAATTAATTCTGTCGGCGGAGCACGCGCACTTGAACTCGTTAACGATTCCGCGTTTTTCGGCGCGAGTGGGATTATCTGATGTAACAAGAAGGCGGGGGCAGAAGGGGGGAGGGGATTCCTTGAGGAGCGGAGGGACGAGGAGGACAGGAGGAACTGCATTTTTGCATTCCCACGCGAGTTTTTGCGCGCACCGCCGCTCCGTCCCGTCCGTGGCCGTTTGTGTGCGCCTCGGATCTGCATAAACGTGTGCAACGTGGAAGCGCTCGGCCCCGAAGAATATCGCGGGAGATCACGAAAGAGGGAACACGCCCGGAGTTTCGTCGAGTGGTGGACTCGTTTGCACCGGTGCATTCGAAACCCGGCCGTATCACGCGGCAAACGTGCCCTCTCTCTTCCTCCTTCATTCTCTCTTACTCTCTCTCTCTCTCTCTCTCTCTCTCTACGCTCCCGCCCCTCCTCACGAGCCCTCGGCCGACCCGTTTCAACCCTTCTTCCAAGAGGCGGCCTTATCTCTGGTTGGTTTTTGTCCGACTGCAGTAGCATGGCAACACGCGATGCAACGTTTCGCGCGAGACCAACCTGCGACAGGAGATTTCCGGCTGATATCGTTAGCCCGTAGCACGCGAGCACGCCGAATCCCCTTTTCCAGACCTGAACCGAGATTGATGGCGCCCGCATCCAGGGCCCCGATCCGATTTTATGAGCTGTTGACGACACCTCCCTGCACCGGGACACGGCTCTCCCGGATAAATAGAACAGACCAGCTACGAGCGAACCGACACGCGATCCCCTTTTAGAGGACTTCATTTTTACGGGGACGACGACCGGCGATCGTGATTCAACCCGGGGACCTGCTGGGGCCCTCCTGCCCACGGCTCGGAACTGCCGAATTCGCGAATTGCCCTGCATTGCTAATTAGGCAGGCGATCCAGCTCAATTGCGCTTTATTCTTGTTCGCTCTTTTTAAAACAGCCATATTTATTCATCAGCAAGGCACACATTCAATAGATAATCTGAAATTCACTCTTTAACGTTCAGAAGGAAACCATGCGTCGACAAATGTATTACGCTGACTACTGAATACTATTTTATTTTTATTAGCTTCTTCTTAAAAGTCACTTACTATTAGTCGAAGAGAGAGGGGTACGAGTTGCGACTTCTCTATATATTTCGCCAAGGCCTGGATGATAAACGTCGCGGAATTATCCCCACTTCCGCGGGAAATACCCCGCGAGAGGCCACGAAGCTCGAGAGGTCTCGGACGCAGAAGAGTGTAAACATAACACGGTTCGGGTATGTCTCCTGGACGATACATGACGCTGACAAGCCCCGTGTTGTTGACATATATCGAGAATTCATTGTACTCTGTATTTAACTCCTTAACGTTCAGAAGAACACCAAATGTCAGAAAATTTGTGAACTTTTAAATAATATTTCATCTCCTCTTTCAACTGCGATTTTCTGAAAAGATTGTCCTCCAATAAATTCGTAGTACAGTCATATTGAATTACAGTTTCTCTTACGAGTCTCTTTTTATATCTCCACTACGTATATTTCTAAAATTCAGTATTAAATTCATAATACCGGTTAATTATATTCTTCTTCATACTGTGTCTCTCACTATTATTCCACAGCACATTTCCAAAGACTATGCCTCGTACCAAATTAATAAGAATAATAATAAATTGTCTAGACCATTTCTTATCTTCAAATCCACCGTAAAATATTGCACGAAGTCGCAACAATGTGTTCATTCTGAAACCTGATCAAAGCTTCCCGATCCCAGCCCCTCGAACGCCGCGCAATTAACGTTACACCGGAGAAGATCATTTCAACGGTTAACGAGGTTATTAATTACACAGTAGCCGTGCAAAAGGTGTTCTTTTTTTTCATCATACCAACGCAGGCCGACGTATCTGAAACGCGTTCTGACTTACTCAGTTCGAACGCCGGAGATCCATACCGATTACAACTACAAGAAAACGTAATTAACTTCGGGCAACGCTTATGATCGTCATGGTGTCCTGATATCTCAAGTAGACCAGTGACGTCGCGAGATGATATCGCCATGCTGCCCAGTGAAATATTGAAAAAACGCTTAACGTCGCGCAAGCGGCCATTGTGTGTAAGCTCGCCTGGTGGGACGGGGTTCTGGTAGAGGGACGATACCATCAGCAGCATTTTATATACATGGCAGCCGATGCTTAAGTGCTCTAGATATGTATTATGGTAATTTGATTGTCATAAGACGCGCTCGGAGGACGCGCGTGTAAAAATTAATGAGTACCGACGCCGAGGTGTAGATATCACGCCCCTTGCAAGAAGAGCATAATCGCCGGAAAGATGGTCGTGCACGCCATTCCCGATCCAGAAATTTAGCGACATTTAGCCCGAAAACCCAATTTTATCCTGAGTGGCTTTCATTGAATTTATATTGCTTCCGAAGTGTCCATTGGCCGCGAAAGTATCGATACATTTTAACGAAAAATGTGGTCAAGATAAACAGCAATTTTGCTGACGATTCTACCAACAATTCTATTAAGTATTTTCTCTGTTTTTTTTTTTTAACAAAGAGTGATTCTTTCAATTAGGACCAATTTAAAATTGCTTTTCGAGTCGCAAAAGGTAACAGAGTTTTACAAATTAGGCTATTTTTTACGTACTTTCTTCGTCACATTTCGCAAGTATATATATTACTTATTTATTACTTTAGTATATCATATTACTCTTATAATATACTACCAATACAAATTTGTAATAAATCTAGTAAATATTTTCTAAAGGTGCTTGGACGCCCTCGATTATCTTTCACAAATTTTTTAGTCCGAATCTCGCTTTATCTTTCGTGATTTAGAGGTTCCATCAAACTGTCGCTGAATTTCTCGATCAGTGACGCCGGTGTAATTTGACGGGGGAAATTAATTACGGCAGGATCGATCGGCGGTTGCAATCGACAGTGGAGGATCGCGGGCGTAGATTAGATCGCGTAATCATCAGTTCGCCGAGCATAACTTGGCCCGATAGTGGTTCTTGCTCGCGCAGGCGGACGCTTTCGCACATCGTTCCCGGGTTTCGCGAGCGTAACAACGTGCTCGGGCCCTGGCAAAACACCGCGTAAAGTAACGCCGGAGAATTATCATCAGCGGTTGAACAATGGGATAACAAACGGACGCCTCGAGTTATGAAACAAACGTTCCCGGGATCTCGGGAAAACGCGGAGACGGGGTCTCTCGAGGGTATATCCTCGAGGTATGTATTTTCTTTCTCCCGAAGTATGCTATTATTTAAAAGCACCGGTTCGCGGCTATCAACGACCTCTAATGGACCTGTCGCTAGACGATGGATGTAGCCAACGGGCCCGGGAGGAGGCCAGGAAAAGCCAAGAAAAAGAATCGGAAGGAACACTGTGTCTTGGAAACGAAATCTATTGCTACCTACGCCCGAGCGCAGTCAACACAGTCACTGTCTTTTCTATTTCACTCTTCTCTACCAAGGAATGCATCGACATTGCTCGAAACCGATGTTCCTTTATCGATCGGTTTAAATTACCAAGTTTGAGGCCGTTTCCGACTTTCAACCTCTCGCGGACGCTGTCGAGAGAAACAGCCGCCATTAATCACTCCGTGTTCCCAGGATTTTTTTTTTTTTCAAGAATACAATAAGATAAACGATAGAATTTTAGTTCGACTCGTAATGGAGATGCCGGAGAGAAAGGATTCTGCGATGAAGTTGTTCTAGGCGAAGCCGACAATGGCGGTGAGCGTAACCTCGAACTTTAAATCGCTGCTTCCCGGGAATGAAATCGCGGGGAGTAGGTTCTTTATGCACTTGCGCGCGATGCTTGATTGTTGTAAATGTGCGAGGTACAAGAAAATGTTCATGTACCCTATTTTTACTGCGGGAGATTTTAGACAAGAGAACGGTTGTTCCGTTTATCCGGAACAATGATATAGCTTGTAGCACTTTATTTTTAGCGGGAGGTACTCTTCCGTGAGGGGAAAAATTGTTTCTTGTTTAGAATTATGATGGAGCATGTTCGTGCACTTCATTTTTATTTCGAAAATTCCTTTAGCGAAGGAAAAAATCTTCCGTGCTTTATTTTTCCTGTAACGAACTCTTTATTGATGGAAACAATTGTTTCTTGTCCAAAATAATGATAAAGCATATTCCTGGGCTTTATTTCATATTGTTAATGTTATTTATTACCGAAAGAGAAAATTGTAGTTTGTATTTATCATTGAACGAATACTACAAATAATCACAGTCTAATTCAAACCAGCCTAGTCGCGGACATCGAACGTCAGATACCAGACATCAAATATAAAAGATCAAACAGCAAACGTCAGACATCGGAGATCAGAAATGAACATCTGGGATCAATCAGCCGTCGATCAGCGTCTTAAAAATCGTGGATCGACGTCGGTTGAGGCAGCAAATATGAGATAGCAGGCCCGGCCGGTGAAAAGCCCATAATGTATCGGGTTTTTCATTTAGGCGACGGTAATCACCGTCCTTTCGGTAGCCGTAGCCGTTATTCCGATCCTCTATCCCTCTCATCCTCTCTCTCACTCTCTCTCTCTCTCTCTATTTCTCTCTGTCTCTCCTTTTTTTAGACCGTCCGCGCGTAAATCGGCGGTAACGGCGATAAACCTGTGAAGCTGTGAACGTCCAACATTTGTTATTGCTCTCGCGTGTGAAGTTTGATATCCTCGTGTGCACACGCACATATTAATCCCTCCCGTGTAAGCATATGTATGCGCGTAGAATGCAAAGGACGGTGTTGCCTGGCGCTGGTGGTGGTTTGGTGAATCGCGCGCCAGGGGGGTGGCGAATGTGGGGGTTGTAGAGAGGAACAGATCGGTGGGGGAGAGACTGAGAGAGAGAGAGATGGTTGGGGGTGGGGATAGCTGGGGAGGCGGGGGTAGGGCGTGCGCGCCTGCACCTCATAAACTTAAACCCTAATTAACCGGCGCTACGGCTACTGTTGCGCCCTACGTGCGTATGCTTCTCGTTCGTACACACGAACGCACTTTGTCGCTTTTCCCTCTCGCTCTCCTCTCGACCCTCCTTCCCACCCGGCTCGTTCGTTTGCGCCGGTATTCTCTAGCGAGAGACGCGATGTTTATTGCTCGACTTCCCGTAAATTAGCAAAGCCGCGGAGTTTCGACCGCGTGGCGGACCCTGAAGACGACCAGACGGCTTCTTGGGATTCCACGGGCGCCGGGGTCTTCGGAGACCCCTGCTGCAATCGCCAGAATTGCTTCTTGGACGGGCGCAATCGGGGGAAAAAGAATCTTCCGGGAAATTTAGCTGATCTTGCGCTCTTTCAAGCATTAAACTAGCCTTTAAGTATGTATGCAAATACAGTGAACGAACAGATATCAGTTTAATCTCTTGAAAAATTATAATCATCGCATCTACATCGAGCTAACCTGCACACACCTAAACAAACGAATCCAATAAAATTCTACTATTAAATTACAAACTATTTTGTGTCAATACATTTGCTCACATCTTTGTTCGTGCCACGTCTTTATGATTATTTCAACAATCACATTCAGAATGTATGCTACCGGGGGTGTTTCAATTGATAGAAGCTCTTTTACTAAGTGCACAGATTAAATCTCCAGATAGTCCGAAAGCCAACACACCGATGAAAGAAGTAATCTTGATGCTTCTTCGAATATCTTCGCTTCGTTGTCGCGAAGCACGCTGCACGGTCTTCATCCACACCGCTTAACGATCCACCGTGCGTAGATCTTTATAAAAACAAAGGGAAGTTCTTGACGATCCCATAAGACGGGTTCTCGGAACGCATTCTTGCAACTTCGTTGCAATAACGAAGTGGTCGGGTCGATGCGAAAAGTGTTGCCGCTAAACGTCGCGATTAGCTCTTCAGCAGGCAGGTTCGCGGAATTTCGTAAGCGCGATCATTCCCAGGGGCGCCGGGATTGAGGTATAAAGTAATCATGTAGAACAACGCGCACCCGTGGAAGTGGAAGCACACGCTTCGCGAAGTATGGTTGCAGTGAGGGAACCGTTCCTCGAGATTGGTCTGAATATCCTCGGAGGGTAGAGGAAGCTCTCTCGGGTGTCGAGGTGAAAGCGAGACGAATCGGTAGCGAGGAAATACAGACGGCGATCCTTATTTCGGTTGGGAACTCATTGAGAGTTATATCGGCCGGGCGGAAGTAATTTTTGCCCGCGTTTTCGTAAAAGCGCGAGGGTAATTGCAAAAGTTTCGTTTCGCGAACTTCTGATACGAGTTATTAAGCAACTTCGAGCGATTTATGCCCGGTTCTTTCTTCCTCTTCTCTCTTTATTTATTCTCTTTTCTTTCTTTTTTTTTTTTGCCTAGTTCCAAGTCACGAGCTATACATAAAGGCGAGAAAGAGAGCGTTATATTATTTCGGGTTCTCCGGTCCTGGAAAAAAGTTGTTTCTAGATGATGACTTATTTTCAACATGTGGCGCCTACTCTCTCTCTCTCTCTCTCTCTCTCTCTCTCTCTCTCTCTCTCTCTCTCTCTCTCTCTCTCTCCAGGCCCTGCTTCCTCTGGAGAAGTCGGTTCTCTCGGCATATGTGGTATCGTTTCCGCGCGATTTATTTATGATTCCAGAGCCCGGCTGTCGCCGCCGCGTTTGCAATGTTGCTCTCAACACGTGGAGATTTACGGAATACTCACAAAAAAGAAGTCCGTCGACATTAACGGCCCGGATTACACTTTGAGCCATTTTGAAAGTGTGTTGCACGCGGTTCATTCCCAGAGTGGCGATATTTCGCGTGGTGTAAGTTCCGGGGCTCGTGTTACATTTTAATCATCGAAATTTCCCGGGGCTCGCGATAACCGCGCACGTATCCGCGATGCTCATGCACCGCGGCCAACATTTATTACGGATCGGCTCGCGTTCCACGAGCCGTTACCACGTTTTCGTTGCAGTGCTTTTTCCCTGTACCGACGCGGACCCCGCGTTTATCAAACCTTTTTATAAAACACTTCATAAACGTTTACGGTTTGCCGCGCAGGCTACGGACACATGCTGGATAGATGTTACCGGCGCGAGCATCGTGAGCGCACACACCGAAAACGGCGAGCACCCCGCCGTTCGCGGTGGAACGTCTTAGAACACGGGAAACCGCATAATTCCGTGGCGGCCGAGATGTTTCCCGACACGCTCCGCTCGACCAGAACTGAAACGAGCATCCCAGTATTTACGGTTATACTCTTTCGATGCCATTATGGCCGTCGACACGACACGGGCGATCGTCTTTGTCGTGGTTTCGCGCAGCCGATGCGAGCCCCGATGCATCGAAACTCGTTCGACGAAAGGTTTGCGATCTGAAAGGGTTTATTCATTTCTGGAGCGCGGAACTGGGTCAGTTTTGACCCGGAAAATTTGTTAAACTTGATGCTTTGAGAAGAGACAGTTTAAGAGTCGTTGAGTTGGGTGGGAAGATCAAGAAATAAAAAAAAATTGGGTGACTTCAAAATAAGGGGATTAATGTGTATACAGAAAAATTAACTTCAGTATAACGGTTTCATACTATTTCGATATAAACTAGTTGAAAATGAGTCAGAAATAGACAATGGCTATCTCAACTGTAGGTTTCACTCCAATTCGCTAAGTTAAACATTTTCCCTGGTCGGTGATTATTTAATAATCTCTACAAGATCGACTCTTCACAGTTGAGGATTTCATAATCGATTTGCTCGGTAACGATAGCAGTTTCTTTTACAAATCAACAAATTATCACGAGAAACGTGATTCAACGAGGGAGAGATATTCTATAAGATAAACCACTACATATGTATCATGGGAAGGTAAAATTCTTCTAGTGTTGCTAATGAATTTAATTGCCTGTGAATTTTGCTTCGGGCCTGATTTACCTGTGCACCTATCACGGAAAAGAAATATCTGCAGTTTCATTAATCATGTCAATCGTAAACTAAGTCTTATCTAAACGTCCATTCAAATTCAGCGTTTCCTTAATTTGTTTTGCCTACTCTTCCTACTTATCAATCAAATTATCGAACTCGAACAGAACAGTACCTAAACAACAGCATCGTAACAATTTCCAAGAAGTAAAAATACCTTTAAAATTCGAGCAACGACCACCCCTGTTCCTCAACAACAGCAACACCCGCCTCGCACAATAGTCATCCCTCAACCAATCAAAATCATAACAAGACTGAATTGAACTATCTGAGACCCACTTTCCCACACTAAACCAACCCAAAAATCCCCAAAACAAAGCCCCTTCCGAAAACAATAATTAACCCCAATTCCCATGGAGTATAACACTCCGAAGTGATCCTCCAGGTACCCGATGCTCCATACAAACGAAGAAACTTCCCAAACCCTGATCCCCGGGCAAGGGGGCTACCTGACCCGAGGTGCCATAATTCCGGCTACCTCTCAGCGCCATATACTAATTATTACTCCGCTAAATACGGGTCGGACGTACGAAATCCGGGCAGCAGCAGCGGCAGCAGCCTCTGGTCACATTGTCGGCGCACATGCACATGCACACAGACGACACGTCTCTCTCTATATGTATACATATACAATATACATGTATACATATATCCACACAGGATAGAAGAAGAAGAAGAAGCGCACGCGCGCCATGACATCAGCCGGAACGTACCCAGAAATCGCTTGGTTCCTCGTGCACGTGGTTTCCTCGCGGGTAACGAGGTTCCCGATCCGCGACACTGGACGTCCGCGCACCTGGATCCGCGTGGATCGTCGGGATGGATCTTGTGGATCGCGATCGACGGGTAGAAAATAGAAATGGAGCCGTATGTCCGCGACCGTGGGTGTATCCGTGGCGAGATGATCGCCTAGACGGCGTCCGACCTGCGCAGAGCTTGGCTCTTCCTCGGGCAACATGGCGACCGAAGAAGAGAGAAAGAGAAAGGGAGAACCAGGGAGAAAGAGAAAGAGAGAGAGAGAGAGAGAGGACCATGGGAGTCAGTCCCATGGTGCTGGGCGAAAACCGGTCGATGGGAGAGCGTGGCGCGTCGATCGTGCGCGCTTCTTCGTGGCCTCGGCGACCAATCCGATCCAGACAAAGGTCAACATGGCCGTCGTGCCGCCGCGGTTTCGGTGCCCGTCGTTTCCCCTTGTATTTTCCACGGTGTCCACGACGATTTCCCCGTAAACCTGCCGCGCGATGACACCGCAAACTGGACATCCACAGTGGTACGTAACCCGGACCGCAAAACACCTGGACATCTCAAGGTCTAGCATCACAGCCCGAGAGATGCATCCCTGCACGGAGCCATCTTTCGACTCTTTCCCACACGTGTGCTCCCTGTGACTCGCATTCGGTTAGGCTGCTTACCAAACACTCCTTGGGCGAAACCAACCGTCGGATTATGGCTTCTTCTCGAGAGGCTTCTTTCGAGTGTGCTTTCCCCGAGGATGCAACAAGGGTTCCTAATGCATCGTGGATACGCTCGGCGCCGTGGCTCTGTTTACATTCGCTTCAGGCTCATGCGCATGACGGAGCTCCGAGCACACTTTTCCCAGTTGTTTTGTTGGTTATGAGATTGGCTTTGCTTTTTGTTCGATAGTTTGGTAGGAGTTGTTAAGTAGACGCCGAGACGTTTTGTGATATTTGGCTGTGCTGTCTGTGCTCGCTGTGTTGATCATTCCGGTGGTTCCCGGCTGTTGAATATTCATTTTCAGCTATTTTTGTTCGGAGAAATACGTTTTCGTGAATCATACAGATTTTGTCCATTTTTCTTTTCTTTTGCTGCAGACTTTGCGAACTCGAAACGCTTGAATATCTGTGTATAATATAGCCGTGTTGGTTTTTATTTGTGCGTTTACGAATCGGGGGCGAGTTAAGTGCCCGTTGAATGACTTCAGACTCACTATTTCAGATTCAAGACCCTTCAGAAATATTTAAGAGCTCTCCTTCATACGAAAAATGACAAACAACGAGAATTCTAAATTTATATCTGAAGATGAAGCAATGTAGGTGTAATTGTCTCATCGGTGTAAATTGTATAAAAAATTTTGCCATTATTTTTAATCATATTAAAAGTTTTGGCAGCGCTTTTAACCATATAGGAAATTTTTCATCCGATTTTAACTGTAATGAAAAAAATGTCACTGTTCCTGACTATACGGTGCGAACCTTTTTACCACAATTTTTAACCACACAGAGCATTTTTTCACGGTTTTAAATGAATATAATTCAACATTAACCAAATATGATAGATTTGAATAATGTGTTTGTAACCTTCAGACATTTTTAATCATGCCGAAAATTGGCCACTGTTTATAATAACACTGCAAAATATTCAACACTGTGGAAACAAAACAGGGTGGGTACAATATTTGCTCATTTTGAAAAACCATAAAATTTCGAAGGCAAAACAACGCACACCATAATTACTCGCGCGCTTCACCCACATCGGAAGCATCGTACTCCAAAGACATAAAAAACCGCCTGCTGCAATTTTTTTCGCACAACGTACCCGTAATTATTCACCCGCTTTACCCAGCCCGCGAATTACCATATTCTGAAGACTGAAAAAAAGGCAGCCGGTCCAACTTTTTCAAGCATATCGCGTCAGATGATGTTTCGAAGATACAACGAACGCATCGGCCATAATCATCGAGCCAACCTTTACAACCTCCGCACCGTAACGCATTATGTTTCATAAAAATTACAAAGTATGTACCCTCGAAGTATCGCTTAAACCCGTGCAGAAAATTACGGGAATATATAAGTATCAGGTGAAATGTAAATTAAACGCGGTTACTCGAGACTTCATTTACGGCTTTAAGCGGCCGCCCGTGCAGTTTGTTTTTTTGCTGGCCGCGCGTGAAGTCCGTGGATGCGTTTTGACCAACCAGTTGAGTGCATCCTGCGCACGTGCACCTTGCACCGGGAGCCTACTTATTATGACACCTCTCAGTTTACGTTTTCCTGTGTTCATTAGCGAGAGCGTCGCGTTACTCTTCCGTTTAACCAGCGAACGACCGTTGTGTATCTGTTCGCGGGCGACAAAAGCGTTCATTCGGCAGATTTTATTTCTTCCGTCGTACGCCTCTTCGCGTCCCGACCATTATACCGTTGTTCTGTAAATTATCCCCGACTTGGCCGCGTTGAAATTATTGTTGAAATTGCCTGGGAAAGGGGGGGGGGAGCGTTGTCATGCTTCCTGAATCCCCGAAAATGTAATTACACCAGCGTTTTATTCGGACGTTCAGATTTCACGCGTTAAACTCGCGTCCATTAAACGGCGTTCGATAAACGGGGCTGCAGGCCAGCCAGAGAAACTGACAAAAAATTCCCTCGTCAATGCCGGCCAATTAACGGTTAAGCATCGTGTCGTCGCCATTCGGGCTGGCTACGGTCGCTCGTTAAAAAAAAGCCGAGCAAATTAAAATGCGCGGGCTGATTCGATCTCGTTTTCGCCGTTAAAGGCAAATGCGAACGATAATTGCGACACTACGGTTAATGATCGCGACCGGAGGAATCTCTCGAAAAATGGTCGCCCGATAAATTATCTCCGGCGGAAACCGGTGTTGCACCCGAGTAAGATTCCGATGCGCCTCTCTCTCTCTCTCTCTCTGTCTCTCTTTCTCTCTCTCTCCCGTCTTCTCTGTCTCTCTCTTTCGCCGGTTTCTCTTCGCGTCCCCCAACCCCTTTCTCCGTCCACTCGTAATCATTAGACGACTCGCGTGACTCGGAACGATGCACTTAAGGCAAAAAGCTAATCATAATCGAACCGTTTGTCCGTTCGCGTTATTCGCCGATGACATTTTTACCGGGGCTCGTATAATTCCCCGGGCCCCCATTAAGCAGGCCTGTATTGGATAATAGCGCGTTACGAAACCGCCTTTCGGCCGGCGAGTAATTTCAACATTTCATATCCAAGGCCGGCGCGGTCCTTTTTCAAATAACCCGCGCAGAGAGAGAGAGAGAGAGAGAGAGAGAGAGAGAGAGAGAGAGAGAGAGAGAGAGAATGGGAGAGAGCACATCCAGTGCAAAGATCCGAGCGAGCAATATTTATCAAGGTAATTGCCGGCGTTTACCGACCTTCTCGCCGAGCGTGCCGCCGATTTTATGGCGACGTTCCTTTAATTGGTCAATCGCCATCTTCTCGGACGCCGAGGAACCCGGCCGGCGAGCAAACACGCGAAATCTTTCTAGTCAATAAAAAAAATCTACATTTTTCCAGCATCTTTTGCAAAAGTCGCGAACGATGTCTCACCTAGTTTTTAACGGTTGAGTGAACAATTTTTGGCCCCGTGCAAATTTATTTGGACAATTATTTCGTGTCGATGTAACTATGTTTAAAGACGCCATCTTTCGCTACAATAATACGCTCTCGACGAAAACTAAGATTTTCCGATTCGGTAAAACAGCATAAAGTTCGTCGGCTAGTTTCCCAGCAACAACGACGATCGAGCTTCGTCTGTAAAGCTCGTTTGAGAAATGAATTCCCACTCGTTAGGGAGTTAGGGTAACCCGAAGCGGCAGCTAATGGCGGCCGTCGGACACAGATTAAGTTGCCGCGGGAACGTGGACGTTTCCGATACTCCCATTCATCGTTCCTCTGTATTATTACCATCTCGTTGAGCCGAAGATAACGACGGCCGCTTTCATTACTGCCGATCGGTCGGTGTATCGGTTGGAGAGAGAAAAAGGGAAGATGGGGAGAGAAGAAGACCGCGCGCGCGATAATTACGAGGGAATATTCTCATCGTCGAAGGGGAGTGGGGGGAGGGGGCTAGAGGGGGTTGACGAGGAAGCACGTTTATAAATTAGCGAGACCGCGTTACTAATCTGTGTTCTGCGTGTGTGGGCGAAAAAATGATCGAGAACGCGAGATATCGCGAATTCCGCGGGCCGATAATGTACGAGCTTATCGGCGCGGCGACGTGTACGCTGCCGCTGATAAATAATTAACCGCCATGGTAAAACCTCGTAAAGTAAAGTAATCGGGTGGCGTATACACGATGATCGCGCATTCGCTTTTACGCCTGACCGACTTGGTCGGGATTGCTTTGACGCGCGCGCGGGCTGTGCTCTCTCTCTCTCTCTCTCTCTCTCTCTCTCTCTTGGTTTTAATGCGACTTCCTTCGGGGGACCACCGGTTAATTAGCCGTCGCTCGCAAATAAAGCGATCGTCCGGAACGATCGTTCTGCCGGTGCACGTTCCCATAATCTTCGCCGCATTAAAATAACTGTCCGAGTCGAATCAATTAAGAGCCTACCGGTAACGATCATTGTCCCGGCTAATAAACGGAAGCCCGATGTCCACTTAACGACTTATCAACGCTCTCTATCGCATTTTTCTCTGCTCGAAGTGCGAAACCGAGAGCCTCGCCACACGCGTTCCGAATAGGCTACACACGGAAAACATAATATCCCATCTTCCCCCGGCTACCTGGCAACCGCTCGTCCGAGCAAGAAATAGTAACGACCGGTTAGTATTACCCACGTAAGAAGCTTCGAGTGTACTTCATCGCAGTTTTTCGCACGGAGAAACCGCAGACGCTCGATTTGCCTTGCCGATGGGGCTTGTCTACTGGCAATGTAGCACAATGTGCTTCCTTCGGGCACGCGTGGAGATAAGGATACGGTAGATCCTCGATAATTACACGGAATCGTTCGGGTTTACTCGCAGCGGGACTGGTTACTTGGTTATGAATCGGTGAAACGGGGTATTGGCGATGGACTGGTAAATTGTCGGGTTGTGCACTGTTTGCAACATGTGGGAGGTCGTGCACTTTCAGTCATGATTGAACACAGTTGTCTGGGATTTATTATGGTTTTTATCAATTGAAAAAGTGGATTATTCGACCCTTCCAGCGTTGGAAATGCTAGCTTGTTAATTCTGTGTCTCGGGCAGTCGACTAGCCAGCAGTTTGCTTGATGAAATGGTACTTGCTACTTGTATACGCTTCTAGCATTGATTCCGAGCTACTGTGGAGGATTCATTATATTTCTCACGGCTAGGAAAATTATCTACCGACAGGTATTTCAGCCTATTGGCATTAGGACTGCTAGTTTCTTTATTTAAGGGGGTAGTCTTATTTCCGAGGCCGTTTTTGAGCGAATTTTTAGGAATTTTTTCAGAAAAACTATTGAACCTGCTGCTTTGGGATTTTGCACACATATTCATTGGAATTTTAAGTACACCCGTGATTTTTTTCAAGTGAAAATAATCAAAATGAGTTATAGATTTTTTTTATAGATTATGTTTTGAAAAACATGGGTCGCCATGATTCCAGTCTTTCTGCGGAAACGAAAAATGATGTTATTAACCAGTACGAATGCAGTGGCCTGAACTAAAAGAAATTAAAACTCTTCACTATGTACAAAATGCCGGCATTTTGAAGTCAAATTACCGATTAAATATTTTTCGACCTTTACCGCGATAAAAAAATAAGAAAAAGTTGACGGTTTTAAAATTTCTTGGTTCGTACGATAACGGGGTGTGTGCTGAAGATTCTCCCAAAATTTCAAATTAAGCGTTCAAGTGGAACTTGAGATATCGTTACTGTCAATAAGCTTCTTCTCGGTCTCCAAATTCGAAAAATATTATATGAAACAGTTTGCCGGACCAGTTGAGTCCCAATAGATATTGAAAGTCAGAGGCCGCTGGATCCGAAACAGAATGCTCCAGGACCCGCTCGATGACGCGACCCGCATCGAAATTCGGCTGCCCGACTGGGTCACCGTGGAATCAGCGTGTCCGACACAGCATTCGCGATCCAGTGGCCAGGACATCGGTGAATCATTAGCGAAGTATCGCGGGCCTAACAAGGGCGCGGGAGTGCGCCGACTCCGGGCAGTTTCCAATTCCGCGGTCCTCATTGAAATTCCGTGCGTTCGCAAGCGTCACGTCGCTCGTCGGGGTCGGGAACTCGATGAACGTCCGAATCCTGGGGTCGAGACTCCATCGTTCGTGTGCTGTACGACTTCGGAGTTGCCTGGCGACGTTCGCTGTAGCATTAATTCAACCGTAATTCCATGATCGATGGCCAGCACAGAATTGAGAAAGCAGCGGGGCGGTGTTTAGGCCGCTGCTGCTCCCGACTTTTTCGCTTCTTTTCGTCTGGCGCGAGTCTGCGCGTGCTGCGCTGCTGTTATGCGATTTCCGATCGCGTATTATGCCTCGCAAGGATCGACTTGAATATACATTTTAAAGCACGGGCTGTTCCTCTTTTTTTGGACCGTACGATTTGGACTCTGTCGAGCAGTGATGTTCACTGTATGATGTGGAAAAGAATTACAGTGAATTCTCGATATATGTCAACAACACGGGTCTTGCCAAAAGACATACCCGAGCCGTGTTATGTTTACACTCCTCAGCGTCCGAGGCCTCTCGAGCTTTGTGGGCCCTCATAGGGTATATCCCGCCGGTAGTGGGGATAATTCAGCGACGCTTATCATCCAAGCCATGGCGACATATACAGAGAAATCACTGTAAATGGTAATATCGAAATTGGTTGGAATTGTAGAAGAAATACTAAAGCTTCCTGTCGATGGCACGCATGGGAACTTTTAAATCAACCGAATACATTCCGCAAATTCCAAGATAAAAGAGAAAGCTTTTTCGCAAGAAGGATTAGGACGCGTCCGAAACGTATCGGAACAAACGAGAGAGCCAGCGCACGTCGCGCGCGCTCAAAAATCGAATGCACCGTATCGGATACCCTAAATGGGTGCAGGCTTCTGGCAGGCGTGCGTTGGAAGTCGTCAGATCGCATCGAAGGGAGCGGAGGACGCGTAATGGATAAGAGAAAACCGGGGGACGAGAGATAGAGATAAGGTCTACGGGCTGTGCTGCGACTCGGGGTCTCGAGGCCTCGGAATCAATTTAGAGAAGTATCCGAGATGGCTGGGATAACGTCGTCGGAAATATCGATTTCTTTCCCCGCAAATTGAACGGTCCGGATGCGTTCGCTCCGTGGAAAACGGCGTACGCGTTCTCTCCGGCGAGATATAAATCGCGCAACCCGGTTACGCTTTCAGGGGATACACGTTCGGGATCACAGGGAAACACACACCTGGCTCGAGAGAGCAGCGATTGACAGTCGGATAGCGGTCGCGAGAGATCGCGGGGAAACAATTATCCGCGCATGAAGCGCACGTCGAGCGCGTTGAACGAGACCAAAGCAAAAGAGAAGGCGCGCGGGACTCGATCATCACAGGCAGCCGAGCGAGGCGGATAGGCAAGGACGCCGCCAGCCAGTGGTGATGATGGTTTAGCAGCGTGATAATGACTGCACGAGAGACACTACCTGTTGTACGGTGATCGTTAGAGCCCGGCCAATCGTGTACGTGCGCCTCCAGTCGCAAGTATTGCCGTCGTTGGCTGGGAAGATTGCGTTCACGAGGCTGTCTCGTGCGAGGACCTGGTCGGTTCGGATAGTAGAGGTTCGAGTGAATCGTGGATTACACGAGCAAATATGATTCGAATTGTATCGTGTTTGGTATCGTTTTAAGCGGAAAAGCGTCACGAATATGATGGTAGAAGAGTCATTAAATAATCATTAGAAACAAACCAGTTTTATTACGGAATTAGTATTGTTTCACTGATACGCTAGTTTCACTTTACTCGATATCCTCTTCTGCGTTTGACACACATCGAGACATCACTGTAATTATTCATAATATTCTAATAATTAGACTGCGGATGTTTGTGCACATCTGCAATCTACTAATAATTAATTAATTGCTACAAAACCGACAGGTTGGAAGAAAATATTTTGCAAAGTGCTTTTCCTCTGGAAACAAATAAAAGCTCACATTTTGGAACATACATCAAGCGATACGACTGCGATTGTATTATAATGTTGCGCGGCCATCAGCAATTTTTAATATCGAATAATCTCGCGACCCGTATCTGACGTCGCACGGAACACCGTCAGGGGGTGGGTTCCAGGTGGGAGGAGACAGGGAGAACAAGGTGGAAGGGGCCACGGTTAATTATCGTGTTCGCGGCGAAATCATACGGACGCGATAATTAACTCTTTCTTCTTCTTCTTCGAGCTCTCCTTCCACGTTGCCGGTGCCCTCCTTCGGCTCGAGACCCGCCCCCTCGAACCGTTTTTTGTGCGTTACACGATGCCCGGTGGCCGTGAGCGCGCGGCGTATTAATTATTAATCGCGTTAATTAGACCTCGATTCCCGCGAAAAACCAGGCCGGCCGACCGACCAACCGTCCGTTCTGAGCATTGTTAGCGGGGCTTGTTCTACGCCGAGGGCACTTCCGGTTTCTGAAAATGGATCTCCGGCCACAGCCCCCCTCGCAATTGTTACCGCATCATGGCGAAAATGTTGCTAATGATTTTCGAGAAAGCATTCGAACCATTTGAGATTTTACATTTTTAAAACATTGTTCATTTGTTAACATTCAGTCTTCCGGATGTAAACCTTATTAGATTGCAGATGGCGTCGTCAGGGGTCTGATGACGCTTCGAGTGCCATGAGTAGCGGATCTTTCTACAAAATAAGAATTGGAGTAAAATAGAAAGTTATTTTATTTTTTAATAGGTTTAATAGGCAGAAAATAATACAGTGGCAGTTTGAAATTCTTCTAATGTATTCTCCGCTTTAAATTATGTCTAGTCATTTTTGTAATAAATCCATCAAATCCGCAGTCCGAGATAAATTTACCTTGCAAGTTCTTTATACGGGATCATTATACGAGATCATTGTATGAGATACATTGATGATGAGATACAACATTTCTTAAAATTACAACGAGGCTTTTGTATTTATGAGATGTGATTTTATTAAACATTCTTTCATTAGACAGACTGCAAATGGCTTTCTCAGTCAGGATTAAAATCATAAGATTATAATATGATTACGCTTGCTCGAACTAGCTCTTCATGGAAAGTAAAAGGTTTTCTAGATGCATTTGTGATTTTTGAGGTTCTCTGTAGACATTTAAGGATTTCTAAAGGCATTCGAGGGTTTCTTGGGACGCAAGGGGGGTTCAAATGGCTTCATCAGGAGTTTGAGATCTCGTCGATACAGATGAAGTCGGAAGATGTTGTTGAAAGATTAGGAAATTATTTCTTTGAGAAGTCTCGGTGAGCGAAGCTTTGAATGACTGCGGCTTTTCGAGGTAGCGGAATCCCGATCGCAGATGAGAAAGAAAAATGGCGGCGGTTGTTGCGTCGTCCTCGACACGATTCCGAGGACGCGGTGTATCTCGGAGCCCGGTGCTTCGTCTCCTCGCGTCGAACGTGTCTGACGCGAATAAGCCGCTCTCCCCGCGGGAATATAAATGCGTGAACAGTGTCTTTTGAAGGAAGAGGAACAAAGAGAGAGAGAGAGAGAGAGAGAGAGAGAGAGAGAGAGAGAGAAAGGGGGAGATCGTGGAGAAAGGATAGCGAGAGAGGAGAAGAGGTCTACGCGCGTACATACGCTGCTACAACTGGTCCTCCTAAGGGAGAGAAACACGCGACGCGAGCAGGTCGAGGGGATGAAGGGAGAGAAGAGAGAAGAGAGAAAGGGAGAGAGGGCGAGAGAGAGAGAGTGAGTAAGATAGCCTCTAGGGGCCTTCAGGAGGGCTCTCTGCATTGAGTTGTAAAAGCGTTCGTTCGCTCTCGCCGCCAGGCGGCATGGTCGCTTATGTAAAGGCCGGCTACACGCCGCGTGATGAGTGGACGCTGTTCCGAGCGTTTCTTCTTTTAACTCTTTGGTCTCGCTTTTGCACTCTTACCTGTCGTTGCTTATGTACAAGCGAGTAAGCGGCCCGAGACCGGCCCGTATGCGTGAGTACCCGCCTGCATACCCGCGCCAACCCGTGCACCCTCTCTCCTCGTCTCTCCGCCTCCGCCTACCATCGAAGAAATCCTTTTTCTTCGATCTCTGTCTCTCCCCCTCTTTCTCTGTCTCTGTTCGCTCGCGACGACGAATCGACGAACCCCCTTTCGTTCCCGTCGCGAAACGCTCGTTGCGAGAGACACGCGAGCACGCGAGCTACGAACGCTCGGGGAGGAACCTCTTTTTCGTCGAGAACCAAGACAACGCTCGATCAGACCCGCAAATTGGACCGTTCCCGCACCGGATGAACGACGGCCCCCGGTCGAACCGCTTTTTCCACACCAGGCTACGTGGAAATTACCGGCTCGACCCAGCGAATCCTCTCTTTGTACTTGCGAACGCAACTCGACGATAACGAGGGCCGAGATCTGTAACCGAATCGCGGGGAAATGCAACTCGACGGTGCACAAATGGCGCAGAAACACTCGCAGAATGCTTTTCTCCCATTTTTCGATGTACGCTGGAGCACTAATTTATCAGTCGATCACAGATCTTTATGCGAAACAAAAATTGTCTACGTCAATTACAAGGAACTGCTACAAATTTCTTTTCTTCTTTAATAATTTCAAAAAGCTGAAAATAATATATAAATACCATTTTTCGATGTATGCTAGAGCATTAATTTATCAGTAGATTGCAGATCTTTATACGAAATAGAAATCGTCTTCATCAGTTGCGAGGAACCGGTACAAATTTCTTTCTTTCTTTAATAATTTCAGAAAGCTGAAAATAATAAATTGATATGTTTAAATTCTTACAATCTTTGTGCTCCATCGAATTGCATAAAAGTGCATAAAATTCGCTGTTTCTTTATCTAACCCTGGAGACAATTCTACCGATCGTTCCTCAACGCGTTCCAGCTAGGAAGACGCTCTGGAGAAATGGAAGCCATTTTATCTCCGGCATTATTCCACCTTTTGATGAATAAGTTGAAAGTAATTGGCATTCTGAACTTCCTTTAAGATTGTCACTGTTTCAAATTGGATTAGCTCGTTTTTGTCATAGAGAATGTCATGACTACTTTCGCGTTTCAGTGTACAAGAATAATACCGTCGCGATTCTTTCTGTCTATGCAAAGCGGCGCATTCAGGGTCAGCTACTCTCCGGAGAAACGATAGTCTTCGCCACGTGCTCCGCAACGAAATGGCAGAAAATCGCGATCGGTCTGTGGTATTGTCGGCGATCGAAGCCGCGGGATGTCCGCGGATGTATGTCGCGGAACGGTCATGCGATTCAGCGAGAGTTTATTGGGTCTCCGTGGTCGATCGTGGTTGCGTATCTATGTGGATCAGGTAGGTGAGTTAGTCGGTTGCCGGTTAGTTCGAGGCGGAGTAGAGGAGCGCGATGACGAGAGAGAGTGAACCGGTTATGGGCGAGGCCCTTCGACTCTTCGTATTCTTGTTCCCGTTCCTGGGCCCGGGAACGGGTGGGCCCCGGGGGACTATGGGGAGAAAGAGAGAGGGAGAGGTAGAACGACAACGAGATAGATAGAGAGAGAGAAAAGTAGAGGGAGGTAGAATCGAGGCAAAGTTAGAGGGAAGGGAGGACGGCTTGGAAGGAAAGAGGGGTATACCAAGTATGGTGGCAAAGAGGATGATGGGGTACCGTGGCTTGCGAGAGAGAGAGAGAGAGAGAGAGAGAGAGAGAGAGAGAGAGAGAGGAGATGGAGGTCGGTTCGGTAGAGGGAGGACAGGGTTCGCCGAGGATGGGATGAGGAATTCTCGTTGGCTTTCGCTTCGATGTCTTTATACGCGCGGCTCTTGTATGGCCGTGGGACATATATCTGTCTCGCGAGAGCGAGGCGCGCCGCCAAAAAATCAGATCGAGTGTAAAAATCGCATAAACTCGTCCTGGAGAGTCGAGAGAGCTATGTCGGCCCGGTTGGCGCTCGCTCAGAGCCCTCTCCTTGTCTCTTTCCTTCTCTGTGTATGCTTCACTCTCTCTCTCTCTCTCTTGCTCTCGCTCTTTCTTTCTTTCTTTCTCTCGTTGCTCCTTTCAGCCTGTTTCTCTTCGGTGCCGTTCTCTCTTTTCCGCTCACGCGATCTTTTTTCCCTTGCATCTCTCTCGCTGCAAGCCAGGGCTACACGCTCGCAGGCCCCGCTCGCATGACTCCACCTCGAGGAGAGGCCGATCACCTCCCATATTTCCTCTTATTCTGCTTGTCTGCCCGGCTAGAGAGTTATGCGGTTTGCCGCGCTTATGAAGGATCCGCTCTTTATCGACAACCAAAGCGGTCGCTCGACAGACCGGGCCCCGAACAACCGACCACGATCACGTTCTCTTCTGGATGTACACAAGAGAGAAAGAGAGAGAGAGAGAGAGAGAGAGAGAACTGCGAAATAATTTCACTCCGGATACGGATTGCCTCCTGACCAGCCGTGCACGTGTTAACGCTTGACGTTAATGAAGCGGTTGGCATTAATAAGGCGATATTTCACCGATCGGCTTTTATCTCGAGCTGAAGGCTACCGGTCTATCCTCCTCGGGGATGCCACGTTGCCTGCTAGCTCGCCTCCCACGCGATCCACGCTGCCAAAATCTCTGGATCCTCGGGAACCCTCTGGACCAGTCATAAATAAAGATTATTTGGCGTGTTCGCAGTGAAGCAGGAATCACATTAGGCTGGCCACAAAGGCTTTGCAATTTTCTTTTTAGGATATCGAGGGTATTATTTGCTAGGTTAGACGGTAAAACGAAATAAAGATGCTGCGAGAGGGTAGAACGTTTTTGAATACAATAGACCAGGCTTGTGCGAGAAGACTTTCTGAACTACCTGATAGCACAGCTTCATTCGCTTATTAATTTCTCTATGGCCGTTGGCAATGGGGTTACGAAACAGAAAATATTGGAAAAAATATTTAAAGAATTTAATTATTACAGACATGTTTTATTTCGCATAGAAATTCGCAGTCTAGTGGTGAAACAGTGTTGTTTGGTTCTCAGTATTTGAGTCGTTGATCATCTAGTAAGCGTAGCTTTTGTTCGCGGTTCGAATACGAATACTGTGCGATTATGAAACCGCAGAATGCACATATTTCTCTGTTCCGTTCTTTCGATCTGATCGTCGCGTCCTTGATTCATCGTAGCTCTAACAGAAACCTGCTCTTATGCTGTTAGTGGAGGATCAGGAAGATTTTTACAATCTCTAACCCTTCACGAAAGAGTGTTGCTCCGTATCCTATTTCAGCAAGCAGTATAAAAATAATTAAGCTCGAATCGAATTTTCATGAAACACGTTTTCTTTAATAGAGACATCAACCTATTGAAGGACGCAATAAAAAATGCTCCAACGGAAAGGATCAATTACCGATAAATTTCAGAGGAGTCTAAAATCCGTCAACCTGAAAAATTGCCCCTAGAGTTTTCTCGTAACCATAGCCGAGTACAGTGTGCACAGTGCATCCTGGTGATTGCTGGGTCCGCTGCAGACCTTGATTGGCGCGATTGGTGTTCAATTTTCCCGGTAATCAATGGTTTCGACCTCTTATTTCTGCGATTCACTTGGCCCCGCAGAGCGATCTCTAGAATCAAGTATTCGTATTGTTTTGCGTCGCTCTTTCATCGCAGGGCCATTGCGGCGCGGGAAGAAGCTAATTAAACCAGATAAAAGATTCGGCCACGCGAGCCCCGGAGCCTTTTCGTTCTCTTGCTCGAAACTAGT
Organism: Halictus rubicundus; assembly: GCF_050948215.1. Lineage (NCBI taxonomy): Eukaryota > Metazoa > Arthropoda > Insecta > Hymenoptera > Halictidae > Halictus > Halictus rubicundus. The sequence goes on from NC_135152.1 coordinate 5,419,496, forward strand.
AGCTGTCTTATCTCTGAAATCCTAGGTGGACTGCCCCGAGCAGCCGTATATCAGAGAGAGGCCAGCCAGCCAGCGAGCCCGGGCTTCTCGCTGACTGCCGTGCAGTTTACACGATCGATCTCACGGAACGATACGCAATTCCACGGGTTTACCAAAGGGATCTCTCGAACATTGCCGGGAGAGACTCGGAGGCAATTACCCTTTCCTCGGCAACTGGTACCGAACCCACCGAACAAAGCCAAAGCGTGTTCCGAGTATGAGTTTGTTCGTACCGGGGCGAGAAACGGGCGAAGAGAGGAGAGAGAGAGAGAGAAAGAGAGAGGGAGAGAGAGAGAAGCCCCGAGAGCATCGAAGAGAGGAGTTCCTCTCGGTTCTCTCTCGGACTCCTCTCCCAGCTCCTCTCGGACCAGGCCAGAGCCCAGGCCGGCAGCAGGATGTACCGGAGAGAGCAAAGAGTGCAGTCGTTGCAATGCACCTCCTAACGAGCTCGCTTTGTTTTGCGGCGCATGCATGTGCATGCTGCATGCAGGTATGGGCTAAAGGTATATATACGTGGTAGAATGTATGCACATACGGAATATAACCGCTGTCCACATATACGGGGTGTCCTGCCCGGTTACTGTCACCCGATCGCTTATCTGCCGTCCTCTAAACAATACCTAATATCGCGGCGATTTTTATCTTTCCGTTCCAAGATGATAATTACGCGCCAACTGTCTTTTTAAAGAAATGGAGGGTTTCAGTCCTCGCGCAACGTTGTTGGCGACTACAGTGATTCCTCTATATATGTCGCCAAGATCTGGATGATAAATGTCGCGGAATTGTCGAGGAGCCACGGAGTTCGAAAGGCCTCGGTAAACAGAACACGGCTCGGCTATGTCTCCTGGACGATACAAGACCCGTGTTGTTGACTTATATAGAGAATTCACTGTATCTTGATCGGGAGTCACAGATTGATGGTTTTCTGGCTTTAATAGATGGCTAATCAGTGCTCAATGTCTTCGCTTTTTTATCTTCTCGTTTTATTGTCCTTGCACGAATAATCCTTTCAAACGAAAGGATAGTTGTTGAACTAGGTTCGCCTTGAACAACGTTGCCAGCGGTCATTTTGACTAAGACTCTAAGATAGATGATCTTCTAGATCTAAATACAGGTACAGATTTATGTAACCCTACTTAACCATTTAATTAGTCAACATGGTAACATCTGTAACACTATACGAAGTCAGTGACTCACAAAGAAACCGAGAATCTGGCATCGTCTCTGAAGCGTTGATGGATGTGCTTCATGAAGAAAAGTTGCAATTGCAAGCAACTGCAGCGTTTGGATGAAATTGACTCAGACAGTGCACGAGGGTCGACGAAATAATGAACGTGTCACTATCACCAACGGCGCAGCAACCATTTCAAAACTTGAACTAGATGACTATGATTGTAGCTATTAATTTGAATTCGAGGAGATGCAAAGAAGAAAGTACAGTTCAAATAAAAGATGTACGTAGATCTGAACAGATTCAGCGGATTTTATGCATTTATAACAGAAATCGAATGCAATACAGTAAAAACATGTAAAGAACTTAAAAATATTGAAAAGAAATGAATGTCCATATACCTCCTACAGTTAATACAGTCAATCTTTATTTTGCATGAAGATCTTCAGTCTAACGATCACCACATGTCTAACGATGCGCACATTTCAATTTAAAGTTTCAAGTAGGCTTGGCTCGTAATTTGGGTTGAAGGAAGGGTAAACAGCACGTTACAAATTTTTCTAAAATAGATAAAATAAAATATATAAAATATCATCGTCTCCATCCAAGGGTAAAATTTCATCCCCAGGACCAACTCGCAAAATCCTCCTCTCGGACGAGCAATTACCTCGCGTTTCGGCAAAGATTAATTAAAACCTCGGCGCAAGCGTCGTCCCACGGTGTCCGTGGGGGCCAAGTGCATAAGGTCTCCGGTTATCCTCGAATCTCCGGTGCAGAAGTTCGCGGCCGGTGCGGCGATCCTGCACTCTCGGTGGTGCAGCCGCGCGTAGGAACGTCAGACACACAGCCTCCCTCCCTCTCCCTCTCTCTCTCTCTCTCTCTCTCTCTCTCTCTCTCTCTCTGTCCTCTCTTCCTGCACGGCTGTCTTCAAGCGTGAGAAGAGATACGAGTTACGTGGGCGACACCCGGTATATTCCTCCGTGGCCGTGGTATATATACGGGTGTATAGAGAGATAGGGAGACAGAGGGAGACCGGTTCCATACATGGCTTCCGAACGCTTCTTCTTCTTGCGCTAAGACCGCAAGAGAGACAAGCATCAGCTGCCCGTTTCCCTCCACTAATGAGATGGAATTGGACGTGGCCGAGATTTTTCTAGACTCGTCGTCCCCCGGAGCACACACGGCGAATCAACCGTGGGTCCCCATGGGCTGTGGCAGTCTCGCCATCTAGTTCGCGACATTCCCGCGAGCGCGACCGGCGGTGCTCTTTGATACCAATCGTTTAATTGCGTCCCATTAGCCCCTGCCTCGGGGCCTCCCCTTCGCTGAATGCGGCCAGGAACGAAAGTGGCTGGTTGAAAGAACCGAGGGGGCCCCTCTCTCCGTTCCGTTCTTACTCTTCCGTTCGCCTTCATCTCTTCTCTGTCTTTTTCTTCACTCCGCTTCTTTCTCCTTCGTCCTTCTCCTCCTCTTCTTCTTCTTCTTCTTCTTCTGTGCTCGACTTCGAACGAGCAGGTAGTAGAGCGTGGTGCGACGGCATCGTACGCGACCAAGGCATCGTCCAACTTTTTCTCGCCGACGACAACGACGGTTCTCGTTATATCTCGGCAAGAGGCCCCCGCCATTCGGGGCCCGCTACGTGATGTGACGCCGGCAGAGATGGCGACCCGACTCTCTCTCTCTCTCTCTCTCGGACCGCACCAGGCCCAACCTACCACTTTTTCCAGGGCCCCCAGGGCCTCCTGAATGCCGCGTTTCCTAAAGCCTCCACCCCGCCGCCTTTTTATCTCGGCTTTCTTCCTTTTCGTCTTCTCTTTTCTTGCTGCCCTCTCCGACTTTCGGGGCCCGGCGCACGCAGCTTTGCGCGAATCCTTTTCCGTACCCCCTCCCCGACCCCCTTCCCCGGGGCCCGACGAATTCGGATACGCGGACGGAACGTCGATCAAACCGAAACGGTCGCCTTCTGAGATCGCGCCGGCCAGTTTCGACAGCTCGTCCTTCTCCGTATTCCTCGTTAAGGCTCTCGGCACGGTCCCGATGCAAGAAAAACGACCGGGAAGATTGACCGGGGGCCCGTGCCCCCTATAATTGCGCGCAATACGTCGATCCAGGATTCCTGTCAGAATTCCTGCGCAACGAGACGCGGCGAAAAAGGAGGCTTGACGCGGTTCTCGCGAACGATCTTGTAAGATCCGACCGGGGACCGATGATTTTGGAGCGGTCCACCAGGGAGGGATGATCGAGGGACTCTGTGTGGGTTTTTGACGGGGTTGGGGGACCGAATAGTGTCAGAGTGTAGATCAGAATGTAGCTCAAAGATCCATGGGCATTGGAATGTCTATTGGTTTCATAGAAAAAGATCGTGTTTAAACCTTTCAGGACAAATGTCGATGTATTGACGATGTTCGTACTATAATTTTAATCCCTGTAGTTGCAAACATTTAATTATCTGTGCAGCAAAAGATCGGTACATTTTTCCATTATTTAATCCTTCGACAGCGGAGCTTGGGTCTATTTTAGCCCAGAATATCAGAATCGTCATTTCAGAACTCGATTCTTGGCGATTACATTAAATGGTAGGTTTAGTGTTAATAATGTACAGTGATTTCTCTATATACGTCGCCAAGACCTGGATGATAAATGTCGCGGAATTATCCCCACTACCGCGGGATATACTCCGTAAGGGGCCACGAATCTCGAGAGACATACGATGCTGATAAGACCCGGGTTGTTGACATATATCGAGAATTCACTGTATCAAGTTCAACTTATTACAGAATGAAACTTCTGTTTCTGGCAATTGATACAAACAATTTTCACGTTGCATAAGGTCCGTCTAGCTATGAAGATCTACTAATCCTGTAAAACAAGATCCTCCTCATCGTTCACCAAGGTTCTAACAATTATAAAAGGGAGCACGCAACGAAGACAAGGTTCTTCACCGAGGTTTTTCGAATCGGAAGAAGCGCGATCGGGTAATCCGCGATTTGACCAGGCGGTAATGAAAGGCGGGGGGCCTATCAGTCTTCCTAGCAGCTTCTATGTGTCGTCCGGTCGAGCGGCCGTACATCTTTTTCTCCATTCCTCCGTGCGCCGTGTTGTTTTCCCTGGTCGGCGGCCGCGTCGCGTCGCGTCGTGTTCCGCGAAATTCCCGAATGCCGTGTGGCAAAACCCCGTTGGTACAGGGAGCCGCAAATGGCGCGCGCGCGCGTCCTCCTCTCCGCCCCTCGGCACCGGTTGATTTAATCGGATCGCTTCGTTTCGACTTTCGTCCCGCGTTTTCATCGTTAACGATCCGGGGACCGGTCGCAGCCGGCGCGTCGCGATGAAGCTATGCGCATCGGAACGCGTAATGAGCGTACGTGCGATCGGCTCCGGTAATCTGCCCTACTTCGGGTACACGTCGCATTAACTTTAACGATCGTCGGGCAAGCGGCGAGGACGAGAGGATGAAGACACACAAAGAGACGCTTCTTCGTCTACGCCGCCGAGATCCGACGACGTCCAACCGAGCCGCAGCGCTTCGGAGATCGTTACCCACCCGCTGGTGCAACGGCGATCATCAATCGCACGCCTCGAAACGCGAATCGCGTGGATGTGCTCGATGATCGCCGGTGAATCGGCCGCTCATAAAAGCATTGCGCGATTGTTGGATAGCAGTCAGTTCAATGCGCGATTGGTTAAACGTAACGACGTTAACGACCGGCGTTGATCTAATGGGAGAATTTTCTTGGCTTGTTTCAGGTAAGAGACCATGGTTATGAAGATCGCGAGTGAGAAACGAACGTTGAAGCGGTACGAGTAAGTAGAAAATACCATCTACCCTTTTCGAAGCTCCTGGACCTCTTAGAGGTGTGTTGGGTTCGTAGAAGCACCTGGAGTATTTCGGAAATACAGATGAAGTTTAGGGATTGGGTGAGGGGGGCAGTCGTTCTTGAAGATGAACAAGTCTTGTAAATTGCTCTGGTAGCTTTTGTTCGGATACAAGGCGATGACCAGCTGTGGTTAGGGTACTTTGAGACGTTCTGGGCCTGCAGCAGCCCGTACTTCGAGAGTCGGACTACACCTTGAATTTAGAGATTAACACAGTGATTTCTCTATATATGTCGCCAATGCCTGGATGGTAAACGTCGCGGAAATATCCCCACTACCGCGAGGTATACCCCGTAAGGGGCCACGAAGCTCGAGTGGACGCCGAGGAGTGTAAACATAGCACGAGTCGGTCAGACCCATGTTGTTGACATATATCGAGAATTCACTGTAGTAGGTTTAAGGTTCCAATAGATTTATTTCTGTGAGTATATATTACAAAATAAATTTCTCAATATTTTTATAAATTAAAATCAGTTAGTGCTCCGTAAACCTAGTGTTAACGAAGGGAGAAATCGTGATTGGAAAAAAGAAAAAGATAAAGACCTGCAACTTAATTTGTCCATATCTTGAAAATGATGGAACAGCTACGACTAATGCTTCACACACATCGTAATCGACCTGTATCATCGTACGAAACCTCGTAGAAATCAATGTTGGGCTGGTTCTGGTCAGAGCGCTTCCGCAACGGCTCCGGACGGTAACAGCGATCGGATCAGTGGCGATGGGGGTTTCCCAGGAATCGGTACAATAAAACCCGGCTGCAATTTTAATGACACGCGCCTGGGCGGACGAAACGAGGCGTCCGAGCGTCGTCGTTCCTCATGTATCCCGATGGAAGGAACGTCGCTGTGAACGGTCGGATCGGTAGCCGTTCGGGGAGGCGAGAGGGGGTTGGGTAAGCTTTATAAGGCGCAAGGGAACTTAGCTCGTTGGAGTCAGCACGACGGTAGCTAGTGAGGATTTACGACCCCCTCTATCTTAGCACGGTTTCGTCGAGCAGCGCAACACGTCGGATCCCATCGGCAATGGGATTATATCGCATAGAAGGTGGCTGCTTGTATCGCATCAAGATAGGTAGATACCGCTCTCGAGAGCCGGAGAGAAAAAGATAGGGAGAGAGAGAGAGAGAGAAAGAGAGAGAGAGGGAGAGAGAGTAAGATAGAGTAAGAGAGATGGAGAAGTGGACTCGGTGAAGCCAACGCCGGGACCGTGGTAGCAGCACCAACGGCAGCAGCAACTGCAACAGCGGTCGTGCCTTAGGCCGCTCACGTTGCATGAGTTCCGTGACGCCCCTCTTCCTCCATCCCTTCGCGCAACCCTGTCCCTTCCTCCTCCTTCTCTTCCTCCTCCTCCTTTCCTAAGGTCTTTCCGCCTCCGTCCCTCTTTTTCCAACGTGCGCCGTATTCTTCTCCTGAGTTTTATTTTCCCTCAATTCCGGGAAGCATCGCGCGAACACGGCCGAAGGGATAACGGGCACCATGCGATGCCAATAGGGACCATAAGGGGGGCTACGAACACGTACGCGAAATTTCCATGGCTCGCAATACCTCTCTCTACAGCGCCTGATCGAATTGTCAGAGCCATTTGCATGGATCGACGATTTTACGCCGAAACAGTCACTTGCTGACTGAGGGCCTTGCTACACTGTATTACTACAGTGATTTCTCTATATACGTCGCCGAGACCTGGATGATAAATGTCGCGGAATTACCCCCATTACCGCGGGGTATACCCGTGAGACACCGCGAAACTCGAGAGGCCTCGAGTATGTCTCCTGGACGATACACGACGCTGCCAAGACCCGTGTTGATGACATATATCGAGAATGTGTACCATGGTTCCATCTAATATTTATACTATGGCGAGTCGAATGGAACGAGTATTTCAAATCTATGACCGATTGATTGATTGACTGAATACGGTAAATTGTCAATGAGTACCTTTCTACAATTCCGAGGATGTCGCCGGCTGTACGCGCGCGAGAGATCAGCGACAGATCCGCCAGGCAAGCCTGCAAGATTTCATTGCGAACGTGTTACTCGAACGACTCCCGTTCCGTCTGTTCTCTGTAATTTGCCGAGGCCATGCGCACCGTATTAGGCCAACTGGCAATGATAGTTTGCGGCGCGAGACTTTCCGGCGACTCGCGCGCGTCTGGAACACTACGGATATCTACTTTTCATAATTGGCCGCGAGATACTGACTCCTAATGAGGCACCGGCGGTTCAGGCTATTTCTGGTCGATGCTCGGTTCCGTTATCGATCTCCCGCTTCCGTGTTGACTTTCCCCAATCATCGGTTTTTTATCAGTTGGTCCAAAGTCTGTGTAACGATCCAAACAATTAATTAGCATCACTAAAATCTTAGACGGCCTCTTTATTTAAAAATTTGTCAATTCCTTCTTTACAAAATTGTACTGGATCGGTTGAGAAATGTCCGTATTGTTGTATTATTGTTATATGTATTATTGTTATTTTATGTCGGATGGACTGGTTAAAAATATGTTGTGACGAATTGGAAAGACATGTTTGCAGAACAGAACCATAAGAGTTTCGAATCAAAAAAGAATTTAGGCCTTCGCAAAATATTCAGCATTAAATAACATAATATTCAAATAACGTAACAAATTGCATCAGTCACTGTTAGACATTTTCATTGTAATATAGAAAATCACAAGGGAGCCATATTGGCAGTCCTTCCTCTGGCATAGTCTTCAAACGCTGCAATAAATAGCACGATTCACTGCTAAACGTTTTGATTGCAATACCAGAAATATTAGTGCAAAAAAGTATCGACAAATCGCCAGGCGGTGTCTTGGATCTCTCGAGACGGATTGGTCGTTGTCTCGACTCTCTCCAGACGAATTGCCAACTCGCTTTCCCCCTCTTTGCACCGGAGGCAGAAGGATACAATCAATGGGAGCACCGCAATCACACGCGGATCCCGGTGTGATTGCAGTTCCAGTCAGAGTTGATGCGGGGTTAGAGTAATCACCGCCCTCTCGTTATTACCCATACTACAAAGTGTCCAGAAAGTAGTCGTTACAGACCCCAACGGACCTTTGTAATGTTCTCTGAAGTGGAGAGTAGCTTCTCAAACATCTCTTTGCTTCTGATATATATGGTGCTTTCATTCGCTCTTCATCTCGTTGCTGCCGACACGTTTGATGTCTTCACTCACTTATCTACATTCACCTCTTCTTCTTCAATTTCTCTTCTTCTGCTTCTGTGCGGAAACGTATGATTTCGAAGCAGCCTAATGATTCCGCATGACGTGACCTATTATGTCTTTACACAGAATAAAATTATTCGTGCATGTCGGCTCCTTTTTGATTCGGAGAGCGTGAACATTCGTGCCATCAAGTTGCGTGAGCCATCATCTACATGGTTCTTATGTCTTTACACGATGTGATTGCAAATGATCATGCCATTCGGTTCAATAACGTAGGTGATGTTGATCCCTGTTCGATTTCAAGAGCGGGAATATTTGCAGCATGAGTCGGAACCGCCATTAACCTAGGTCTTGGTGCGATGTAATCCACATGGCGCTATGATCAATAAAATGGTTCCTCAAAAGATGTCAGGCCTTTTCTGACGTATAGACTGTGAATATTAGTAGTATAATCCAGTTTGAACCAACATCTACGATTTACTGTCTTCGTACAAATCGTATGAACTTGATACTGTGCTCAATTAAATAGTTCCTCGGAAGATGTCAGGCCATTTATAACGTCAATGGTGTGAATAATGGTACTATAATCCACTTTGTGGTTCCCCATGAATTTTATCTTGTATCTTCATACGATCTACATGGACGTGATACTGTGTTTGATAAAATGATTCCTCGAAAGATGTCAGGTTCGTTTCGATATTAATCAGTAGATCAATTGCAAGCTATCAGAATTAAATAGAAATTTTCTTCATTCTTTAACAATTTGGCGCGGTTGAAAATTATATATCGATATTCCCTAGTTCTTCTAATCTTCCTACTGTTTCAAATCTCTCCTACTCATTTCTCGCAAGAATGCATAAGATCCGCAGTCTATTAATTAGTAATCACTAGATTGCGGATCTCTGTGCAAAATAAAAATGGTCTCCATCAAGTGCCAGCCATCGGAATGAAATAGAAATTTTCTTCATTCTTTAACAATTTGGCGCAGTTGAAAATTATATATCGATATTCCCTAGTTCTTCTAATCTTCCTACTGTTTCAAATTTCTCCTACTCATTTCTCGCAAGAATGCATAAGATTCGCAGTCTATTAATTAGTAATCACTAGATTGCGGATCTCTGTGCAAAATAAAAATGGTCTCCATCAAGTGCCAGCCATCGGAATGAAATAGAAATTTTCTTCATTCTTTAACAATTTGGCGCAGTTGAAAATTATATATCGATATTCCCTAGTTCTTCTAATCTTCCTACTGTTTCAAATCTTTCCTACTCATTTCTCGCAAGAATGCATAAGATCCGCAGTCTATTAATTAGTAATCACTAGATTGCGGATCTCTGTGCAAAATAAAAATGGTCTCCATCAAGTGCCAGCCATCGGAATGAAATAGAAATTTTCTTCATTCTTTAACAATTTGGCGCAGTTGAAAATTATATATTGATATCCCCTAGTTCTTCTAATTTTCCTACTATCTCCAAATTTCCCGCAAGAATGCATAAGATCCGCAGTCTATTGATCATTCACCGAGACCAGAACTTTTTCTTGTGTTTAAGGAAAATTTCTTTCGATCGAGAATGACTCTTCCGCGAAAGATGGACAGCGCGAATGCTACCAGCACGATCTCCCAAGAACAACCGTGACCAATCGAAGCCATGCTTCATCCTCCGCCCACTGCGATCCTCATCTGAAGCGTGCGCGCGCGGTCGATCGACGCCGCGTCCGCGCGTAATAAAGACATTTTCCCGTGGCCTCGGAGATCACCCTGAGTTAATTAATGCTGCGGGTTGGTTCTCGATCTCTGTCCGCGGGGTTCCGGCCAATATAAATAATAATAATTTGGCCGAAAAATGCCGGAACATCCCTCCGATGATTATCGGCTCGTAAATTCCGGCATAAAGATATCGCGAGTAAATTGCGAGCCGGCGGTGTTCGGCGTGCGGAAAAGGGTTTCGAGGCGGTTCGGGGTATGGAACACGGTACGAAAGAGACGGAGTCTCCGGGCCCGAACGGGGTTGGGGTATAGACGATGGTAGGAGGTGGGACGGATAGAGAAGCGAATAAATGTAAAAGAAAGAGAAAGAGAGAGAGAGAGAGAGAGAGAGAGAGAGAGAGAGAGTCAGCCCCATGGTGTGTAAAGAAGAGCTCGAGAGCCGAACGGACTCACGCACGTAGATAGGTACGATGCCGAGGCACGCAGAGAGGAGAGAAAGAAAGAAGAGTTTCTGCGAGGCCGAAAGAGCCTTTTGGCTTTGGGCTTCCACACTCGGAAGTATTGCGGCGTGGCTCCGGTGTGGTTATTGCAATGTAGACGGGGCGGTAACAGACCAATCACGTGCCGGCTACTAATTTGCTCGACTCAAACAGCTGCCGTTTCTACCGCCTAAGCGAGAGAGCGGTGGCCTCTCTCTGGACCCGGTTCGCTTATATTCCCTGGCCGAGCGAGTGTATATCTACCTTCGATCCCTGATCGAGGATTCGATCCCCCTCGGACTCACGCTGCGATATTCGATCGTTCTCCTCTCTGGACTCGTTCCCCGGACCCCTCCTCGTGCTCTTATTCGATTCCTCGGGCCTCTCTCGTCGTTCTCCTCTTCGTCGTCTTCTTCTTCTTCTTGCGACGGTGTACCCTCTTCTACCTACCCGCTAGCCGGACAAAACATTTCTTAATTGGGTTTCGTTCGGAAGGAACGTCCGTCCGGCTGTTTCAGAGGGATCCGGCTGCTCCTGCCGTTACTGCCCGCTGCTGTTGCTGCTTCTGTCGCTGATCCTGCTGCTACCGCCGGCTCTCGCACGATTATTTATTTCCTCGAGCTCGTCAAACGCAGCGTATCCGCCTCGGACTCGCCGCAGACGACGACCGGCACTCCGCTTTTGCCCGCTCTCACTCGCTAGCTCGAGCGCGCGCGCGCCTGAGTGGAGGCTAATACAAATAACGAGCACGTTCTGCGCGCGATAAGCGGCGAAACCAGCGCGCGTTTGTACGATCGCGATCAACCGGCCCCGTAATTCTATAAATACGCAGTTCGGGCTGAAATCGGCGGGCACGATCCTCGGACTATGGTCGCCGACAGGTCGCAGGTCCTTGATCCATCCGTCGACCTGTGCCGCTCAAAAGAAAAAGGGAAAAGAGGAAACGTCTCCGTCCGGTCGGGGTAACAATGTATTATTATAATCTGCATGTAATTACAGGAAGGCGTGTAATCAGAGACCCCGCTACACATAAATTGCTAAATACGCGCCGTAAATGATCGGCCGGCGATGTTGACTGCGCATTATCGGAATGATTGTTTCCCGGGCGCGCTATCCCGACGGATTAACCGCCGATACCGGACGATGACTCAGAATCGGCCTGTACTCACGCTCTCGAATTATACTCTCGTCATTATTTTAATCGCGTGACCTTGCCCCTCCCCCCCCCCCCCGGTGTATATCGCGAGAACCGTCGAGAAACGCTCGGTTCAAAACGATCCTCGCTCGGGAGAGATTGCGAGGATCTTGGAATTACGGTAGGGCCTCGTTAGTTGCGGCCTTCGAGATTTTTCAGACTACTGTGGCTCGATTATCTGCGGGATGGATCGTTTACCGGCATATTAAGACAATATAGTCACGCAAAGAGTACTGGAAGCACCGGAAGACCTCGGTACCTCGATGGATCTCGATACTTGGATGTGCTTCGCCAGATTTTTTTTGCAAAATGATTCGATTGTTCCCTTTGCAGACGTAGCTAGTGATAAGGCTACTAAGTGCATCATAAATGTAACATCAACTTGATTATTCTTGCTGAAGACACGCCGCAGAAAGCATAAATGGAAACAACAATACAACCTCGGTAGTTGTCCACGAATTAGTTGCTAGGTGGGTCAGTTGCGAATCCACCGAGTCGACTGCAGTCTTATTGGAAAAAAGCAAGAAAGTGCTTATATTTTTGTGTTGAATACCTCGTTAATTGCACACACTTTCACGTCCACGGTGAAACTTTTCCTGTACTCCATCAGATTTTTCACGTAGATGCGATAATTTCTTCGAACAGTGACAGTATCCCTTGGGAGCATTTGTAGAAACCACGGTAGAGCCTCGCTACCAGTCCCCGCGCCTCGCAAATCGCGTTCCATCAACCACCATTAAAGACAGACTTTCATAAAAAGATAAACAAACTGAAAATAGAAGTCGAACGATAGTCTACGATGATTTTCGGTTCGGAGCAACGATCGGGGCAGTACCGTAGATGGAATTCGCTCGTGCAAAGACGACCGTGACTCACGGCTCGACGTCGTCTGGTGGCGTCGCGGACTTGCCCAGAACGGTCGCGATTAACGACCATTAACAGCTCCGCGTCCCAACGCCCTTATAATTCAGCACGGCTGACAGTAGCTCTTGCGCGCCTCTCCGCTCCGCTCCGCTCGTCGGCGTGGGCCCACGCAACCGGAGGCGCGTGAATAATGGCGCCGCGACGCGACTCCTGCGATATAATGAAATCCCGAGGCCAGAGGGCTGCTTTCCGCTCGCTCGTGAATGACCCTCGGGCTTCTGTGATGCACTGCGCATCCCGCGCCCGTCACCCTGACCAGTCCCAAGAAGACTCGGGTTTCACAAGACGCATGGTTTTAATAAGTTGGCTATTAATCCTCGGACTTTCTGACCCGTCGACTCCTGGCTCCGAAAATTGCCTCGCGAAACCAAAACCGAAATATTCGACGCGGCTTCGCTCTTTCGGCGACAGTCAGTTTTTGCTGGGAAATGTTTCACTTAACACACTGCATTGTGCTCGCGCTGTCTCACTCTCCTGACACGAGCGTGCGAATACAGGTGCGCTTGGGGAATTGTTAAAACTTGCTGACACTTATTAAAACGGTTGTACCGTTGCACTAAATATCGAAAGAATGTTCGGAACTGTCCGTTCAGCATCGTAAAGCGGTCGCGATAGGTCTGGCAGGGCTACTTTTGCCACGCAGAACAAGATTCGTGGCGCTGTACGTTACTTTGAAGTAACAATGTAGATAATTTCGACTCCGCTCGAGCCGGTTGACCATTAATTAGATTCTAAGATAGTCGACAACACCCTAACGGCTCCCCACGGCAATTCGGAACTCGATAACAGCTTCATTCGCTCAAAGGCATTCCACGAAAGCACGGAAAATACCTGGACGGTCGTCAAGGTTCGCTGGGACCTCTTGACACCATATTTTTCCGCCGGCCCGCCGGACTCTATGACTAGCTTTCTCCTTTGTTCCGCATAGTTTTTTGCCCCATCCTGGCCGCCGTTCTTTCTCCTTACAGCGCACCCGACGTTCCTTGCATTGTTTCGCAACTTTCACCCGTATTTTCGATACGCGTTTCTCGCCACGCCGCGCCGAACCCGGCACCGGGAATTCGTGAAACGGACGGACGAGGAAAAAAAAACGTCGTAACAAAAGGATCCTATTTATGGGGGAGCTCGACCAATGCGAGTACGCTTCCGTTTACCCTCGACGACTTTCACCGTGGACGCGTGTCCCTTCTAAGGATTTTCAAGATCATCCCCCTTCTGTCAGGTGGGGCTCGTCTTTCGAAAACCGATCCCATTCCAGTCGTTCTTTTGCTCGCGCCGGTGATGCTAAATTGCGACTAAGGAAATTTCTCTTTGGGAAACTAGTTTGTGCCTGGAACACCATGGAGACATTGCTGTGTAAGTCCTAACAAACATCAGATTTTTTTCTTACCTTTTGAAAGTACGCATCAGATTTTACAAAACCATCATCACCTGTTCATTTTAAGTCCTTGCACTCGAAACTATTTTAACTCCAAAACGAAACATTTCTTCCGACTTAGAATATTTCCCTTCTGTATACTCTTTTTCATGTTATGCATACGAAAATGGTGAAATTTACTCGTACAATTCTGAAATGTTTAGTAATTTCTTAAATAGAAACAAATTTAATATTGTAAAAAATATTTTTTGAATAACGATGCAGCAATTTTTAGTGACGCCTTAAAGTCGCGATTCGAGTGCTAAGGGTTAATCGATTTTATTGGAAGCGCAACGCGCTGATAAAATATTTTATCTCGTAAAAAACGCAATTCTGCAGCTCCATTTTTTCGAATGCATTAAATGAAATGCAAGCGTCACATTTGGTATTGGATTTATTAATTAAAAGTGGGCCATCTGATATCGCAAGGTTCAAACGTTGAGATAATCATTTTAAAGGTTAGTTCTTTAGGATTAGGGGGTGGTGTATTCAAATATAAAAAGGTCCTGAAGAAAGATAACAGCAAAGACATGTTAGGGGATGGTTCAAGAGGATTATTTAAAATATTGAACGTCCTCTTACAATATAATTCAAGACAGAGTGGAGCTTCGTGACCTCTAATCCCCATATTTCTAGTCTCTCCTTCAATTTTCTTTAGCATTCGTGAATTAATATGTTTCATCCCCTTCTTAACACTTTAAATCGAATAGAAGAATACATAAGGAAATTGATTATATCTTAGGTCAGTTTTGTGCCCGATTTCGTGTAAAAATATGATAAAGGATTCAGACCTAATTGCATTTCTGTATCGGCGTTGATCCTCGAGGATCGAAATGGTTCTCGATGGAATTCGACTTTCGGGTCCGATTCTTGCAAGATCGTGTCTCTTCCGGTGCACGCAGGTAATCCAATAGCAGCATCGATCTTCCGGCCACTCGGACCATTAGACTCGACGTCAGTTTATTGGTCCACATATCACGCCATCGCCCAAGAGGATTCCCATCCCTCTCTCTCTCTCTCTCTCTTTCTCTCTCTCTCGCTCTCTCTTAACCTTTCCCCGCCGCAATTTGATTTCGCTCTAATTACCGCCCCGGGCCAATGTTTCTCGCGTGTACCGGGAGCAAAGCTCGCCCGGGATAAATCCACCTGCCGGAAATTCGACGGCGATTAACATAATTAGGCCGGCGACGCGATTCCACCGCATAAATTTTCTAGCCTAGCCCCGGTCGCTGTTCTCCTAGGCTTCTGCGAGCACCGTGTGTTGTCCTGCTGGCTTCATCGACTCTCTCGCGATCCTTCTCCAGCTCTGGATTTCGGTCTCTAAATAGAGACTGGCCCTCGCCTAATTAACGCGTTTTTCCCCCCTAACTAATAGCCGCTCTCGACTGTACCCATCTCTCTATTCGTCGGAGTAATCGTTCTGTTTCATTCGTACTTGAACTTTCTCGGCCCGGTCGATGCCCGACGGCTCGCGCTATACTTCTAAGATATTTAAGTACTCCATTCTTTCTCTTGCCCCTTCTCCTCCGGATAATGGACGCGAAATAGGCTAAACACTCCGTCAATTAAGCGGGGAGTGCTGAGATATACAGGAGAAAAGGGTTGAGCTTTCTCGAGAGCAATGAACTTGAATGAGTTGTGTTCTTTAAGGGTTGTGAACTATTCGTCTGTGGTTTGCAAAATTATTTCTAGGATAATTGTGACGCATAGTGTTGGATATACTATAATTGCATTAGAAATGGAACAATTATCAGGATCAGAATCATTTTAGAATACTGCTGTATTATTTTCTCGTCCTGTAAAATTCTTAAAGGAAGAATTCTGATTTTCTGTTTCGTGGAATCGATGATTCTATGCCAGGACAGTCTTTTATTTCTCTTTCTCTTCAACGAAGATATTATTCCTCTTGGGTTAAAAAATTAATGGAACTGAAGTTCGAAGTACGAACACACAGTTCAATGAATTATATTAATTTCTGCTGTATGAAGAACGAAAACAATGGCACTATATCGGACACTAACGTCGACGAACGACTCCCCGTGACATTTGGCCAACGATTTCCAAGGGAAAACAATAAAAATCCTGGACCAAGAAAAATTCTCGAAGCTCGCAGGTTCTCGTTGCGATATCGCAGGATCGAATCTCTCGAACGTTCTCCAGCTGGCCGCTCGATATCGGTTTCTAAACAGTCGGTGTTTCACCGAGCGTACACGGCGCTCGGGCGAAACGCGGCCAGCGGGTTTCGGGTTCCCCCGTGAAATATATAGCCAATCTCGAGAATGCTCTTGTCTGACTTTAGACTCCCTTTCCTCGCGGGTTCGCCCTCGCCGTTTTACCGCAAGAGAACAGGGCTGACGGTGGCGTAATGCCTCGCCGGATATGCAAATCAATCCCGCAGTTTCCAATGATTTATTCGGAGCGTGCAATTCGTTTAAGTGTATCCTGATTCCATTTGGATTAGCCGGCCATTTCGGTTATTTGCGGCGTTCCCCAGGCCTCGAACCAGGCTACGGAACCTGACGGAAGGATACCGAAACGCTATCCGTCTCCTCGAACCCGTCGCACGTTCATTTTCAAACTTGACTCTCGTAGCGCTGAAGAGTACTGTTGCGTACGAGTTGAAATTTTCATTACGTTTTCTCAAGCTTTCCCAACCGCGTCAGTTAAATTAATTTGCCTCGGGAATGTATGATACAACTTTTTTCGAAGGGACTAGCCGGCCATTTTGGCCATTTGCAACGTTGCTGACACAGAGTTGCGCAGGCACACAGACACCAACAGAGAGAAGTCTGTTTCGCAAAATTCGCAACCTCATCGTTCGTTCCTGATTGCATTCGTTCTCCCTGGCGCGAGGCGTTCCATCTTGAAAATTTGAATACAAGTAAAAGGAGCTAGTAGCCGGCCATTTCAGTTATTTGCAGCGTAGCTCAGACTACGCAAACAGGGAACGGTGTCACTCTGCTAGAACCGGTGGCATCCTCTTCATTTGTCCGTTCTCGCGCGCGACCTTCCATCTTCAAATTTAAATATAAGTAAAAGGGTCCGCCGGCGCAATCCGGGAATAGCGCGTCGCTTTCCGGCCGGGGAGGGTTGATTTGCCTTGCATGAAGCTTAAGAAGCTGCCGCCACTGAAAATTCGTTGCATCCCCGTAACACGTTCCACCCCTTGGACCGTTTCTTCTTCACCGGGAGAAGAATGAGAGGAACGGGGAAGAAGAACCGTGCACCCTGAGCTCCGGGGCGTCGCGACGCCCGTCTTCTATCTCTCTCTCTCTTTTTCTCCTTCTCTCGTCTCTTTTCATTCACTTTTTGTTCGAACCAACTACCCCGGCCTCCCTTACCGTCTCCGTATCGCTCTCTTCTCACCAGACACCCCCAAACGGCCCCTCGTTTGAATTATCCTTTTTTTCTTCCTTCTCTCTCTCCCGTCTCTCTCTCTCTCTCTCTCTCTCTCTCTCTTTTCTTCTCTTTCCTCTCTCCCGGGTTTTTCCTCGCGTTTCCCGGAGCTTTTCGCCCGACGCTCACGTATCAACACTGTATTTGCCGCACGGTTTTATGCAAATGTAATCAGATTATTTGCCGTTTGCTCGGCCGTTTTGTAGACGGCCGCTTGCGTTTCGGGGGCAACGTTTGTTAATAGGGGCGCATGCGTTCCCCGCGAACGAACGCGCCTCGATTCCTTAATCGATCGCCGTTTCCGTGTTCCATCGACGATAAATTCTCGCCCCGTGGCCGCCGCTACACGTAGCCCCCACGATTATCGTGTTGCGTTATGGGGAAATTTCGCACGGGCCCGATCCCGACCGTTTAATCGCAGGACGGCCGAAGATCCCGCACACGAGAGACGATCCTTGCCGCGGTTCTTGATGTTCAGGACTTCGATAGCTGCTGGAAAATTAAATTGTATCAACGTAAACAGTTAACGTGTATATATTATATAGTTTACAATAACACGCATACTCCGACTCAATCAACTGGGAAAATTATTCGTGAACTGGAACGACGAACCAGCTCGTCCTCCACAATTAAATGGTTCAAATTGCTAAAAAAAGCGTCTTCTACTCCTTGATGAAGTCCGGTTGCAGAAGAAAATGGTTTGTCTTCGAAAATCTCTTGTTTAACTTTCTTCAGGTTTTCGGCGAAGCAGATCGATCTGTAGAAGAAACATAGCCGCGCACCGGGTCCGAGCCGCGCCATTTTGTATCCCGTCGAGTGTTAATCGTCAGATTTAGTCGGCCCGGCTGGTTTATCGCTCTGTGCCATTTAGTTGTGCATCCAATTTATTTCTAGACCCCATTCAATCGGTAATTTACTCGTTTCCGGGGTACCGGCCGCGATATACGATATGATTATTTATGTTGTTTATTGTTAATGCGCACTCCGCCATTGTGTCGCCGTAATTCTGCAGATTTAGGGGTATCTGCACGCTTACCGAGGCTTCTGAAATTGCGGCGACTGATCTTCCTCACACCTGACGTTCGTAAAATATTTTATAAAAATTATATAGCAGCCCTTACCCCTCCGAAATTGTCCGAAATATTCCTCAGAGTTGAAAACATAGTTACAAAGGAGAATTTCGAATATAAACACCATAGTGATTTTGCGTTAAAATTGAAAACAATTCGAGATTTGAATAATTCGTATATTTTTTTTTAGGAAAACGTTAAAATGGTTTTAAAAAATCGCTAGATCGTTTAGACAGATCAACTCGAAATTTCGGACATGGGGGATCAGTAATTTACTGATAAAGAAAGTCTTCATCATTAGCTAAAAATTGAACAGCGAGCTTCATTCAATTACGCAGCGATAACAGCGACTTCCGGCGCTCGAAATCGAATTTAGCGGCGGTAAGATAGCCGGAAGTTTTCGCCAGGCCAAGCGAAAGTTCCTCGAGGGTCTTTTAATCTTGCCGTGGCCGATACACACGGAGAGAAAGAGGGAGAGAGAGAGAGAGAGAAAGAGAGAGAGAGAGAGTCGGGGTTCTATCGACCGAAGGGTCTGGAGGTCGAAAACCCCGCCGCATCCAGCAACAACCGCCATTGTATCGGGTTGTAAAACCCTAACGACGCTTCGTGTAATTGGAGTGACCCTGTTTGACCGCGATAATGGTGAGCCCGGGGACTCGACTTCCGTCGCCACCGAGTTCAACCGAATCATATCGACCTATTACTACCTTCAAACACGATCCATAACTTTGCAATAACCGTCTACCTTCTTAACCGTTCGGGGACGACGATGAATTGTCGGTTTGCTTCTGTATGGCCGGTGATCATGAAGATCAACACTAGAATTACCGGACCAGTCAAAATGACTGGTTCCTAATTTTTTCTTTTACAATTACTGAAATTGTAAAAATGTTTTCATCGGAAATTTTTTAACCGTTCGACTGCTACGCGGCGCAAAAGCGCTGCGTTCATTTGTCTCGAAAACCGCGACGCAGCGCTTTTGCGCTGCGAGTTTCGGTGTGTCTTTGTTGCTCCGTGGGAGTGAAAGTAGTCTGATATTGATTGATATTTGTCTAAATGAGAGTGTTTTATTTGACAACATCAAGTCAAAATATGTCCCGCAGTTTTCGTGCGTTCTTGCAAGAATTGCTTAGCAGTCAAACGGTTAATGAACCTCTTCATTGAAGCACATATTAGTCTTGTGACTGTGAGTCTTGTCACTGTTACAAAGCAATATACGTCAGTCGCATTTATTGCTCGGTAGTTCTACTGTTAAGTCGTGTCCTCTTTCTTCTAGATATTGAAACTTTTGCGTCCGATTTGACGAGAAAATATTTCACATTGATAACATATAATATATAATTTTTCACTTCATTATACAATTATTAGTAAAATCAATCGATGGTACTGTATGATAAACAGAAGAATTAAATTGTTTGGAAATTTCAATTACACCACTTTCGTAACCACCGGCACAAGAAATGTTCCTCATCAAGGGCAACTAATAACAAGTTCTGTCTGTCGTTAATAATTTTAGTAGACCGATATGCTCGAATTACTTTTAATTTTTTCACCGTTTCGAATTTCATCTGCCCAATTTTGTCATGAATACAAAAAATGCGAAGTATAGTTAAATGTCACAATAATCTCTTGATGATCCAGCCTGTTTGACACTTTCTCTATCTACAAATTCCAGAAATTGGGCAATAATACGCGTGAAACCTAATCTCTAGCAGTCAATTTTGAAATCAGAGTACAGCGTACCGATGTGGGAGGATGGGGGGTGCGGTGGGGGGTTAACGTCATTCGAAATTCTCGGTTGAATCAGCTTCGAAGACCCAGATAAAGACCACGGCTATGTGACGAAAGTTCCCGATAGAGTTTCTACAGTGAGCGTGAGAGAGAGAGAGAGAGAGAGAGAGAGAGAGAGCGCCGTGTAGAAGTTCTTAGCTTCCTGAGTCGGGCCACCGGTTTTCCGGGGCGGCTCGGTTGCGAAAAGTTTCGCGAGAGACGTTCCCGGTCGGTGAACCGGTCGCATATTTTCGCCCGGGACGGGGAATTGAAACCTCAAACATTGTCCGGCCGTGTAGGATCGCACGGTGGGGCTTTAGATTGGATGTCATTCCGGCGGCCGTTCCCGCGGATTCGCATTTATTATCAGCGATTTAACTACTTCAACATCGCCATCGCCGGCAACGCCATAAATATCAGCTACCGTAGTCCCGGAGAACGATCGTTGTTGCGATAGGGATGCACTAGATCGCGGTTGCACGACTCAACGAAGAGAGCGAGCGAGAGAAAGATAGAGACAGAGGGACGGAGAATCGAGTGAAAGGGAGCTAGAGAATCGAGAGGGAGAGAGAGGGAGAGAGAGAGAGAAGAGAGCACAATGAAAAGATAGGTGGGAGCGAGGCAGACGGAGAAAGAGGGTACACAGAGGGATCGTGAGAGGAGGGATGAAGCCGCCCAAGGGGAGGGGGTTGAAAGCAGGGGGTGGGCTTGGAACAAAGGTGGAACAAAGAGCCAGAGAGCGAGCCAGCCCCGGTCGAAATAGGATGGCAGACACACGAGTAGAGAGAGCCGACTCTCTCTCTCTCTCCTGGTGGTGTACGCTAGAGGCAGGCGGCGGCAACGGCGGTGGCGGTGGCGGTGGCGGCGGCGGCGGCAGCTATACTTATATCTATGGGCGGTGGTGCATGGTGTGCCATGATGGCAGTAACTCCGGAATCCCTGGGCTTAAACTCACCTCGCACTGAGGATCAGTGGGGAAACTTCCCGTACCGCGGCTTAAAGGCTTCGTGGTTGCTGCTCCCTTGCTTTCCCCGGGCCGAGAGCAACTTTTCGCCATGTTAATGGGCACAATATGATCATACGTGAAGCGTTTGCGTATTTATACGCGGGCGACTTCCTCCACGCCGCTCTCTCTCTCTCTCTCTCTCTCTCTCCCACTCTCGCTCTCTCTCTGCCGAACCGACTCCCTTCCTACCGTCTTTGGGTCTTTCGAGATCTGGGCTAAATTAGGCTATTTTCTTCTGTTTTTGTAACGTGTTCGTTCTAATGGGGCTTTAATTTATTCAAGGAGTTGTTCTTAATTTTTCTAGGTAACTTTAATAGGCTAATCCACCCTCCACAGTCTTTTCTCGATATGTGTCAACAACACGGGTCTTTCCAGCGACATATATCGTCCAGGAGATACTATTCTTTGATCCACGCTGTACCCGACGCGTATTATGTTTACACGCCTGGGCGTCCGTGGCCACTCCGCGGTATACCTCGCTGTAGTGGGGATAGTTCTGCGACTGTTATCAGCCAGGTATTTGCGACATATATCGAGAAAAGTCTGTATTTGGTTTTCATGCGATCTGGATCAAATTTCAGACAATTTTCTTTTCAATATTCTTATTTCATTCAAAGATTTTGAGACTCCTTTTGAATATAGTACATGCACTGCAAATCTGTGAAGCCATAAAATGTGCATATAAAGGTATCATTAGTTTATTTACAATCAAGGAGAATGTAGAATACATTCAGAAAAATCGATTTTAATCTTCTCTCTAATATTTAATGATTAGACTGTGTCTCTAAAAAAATGCATGTCCATAAAGATGAATTAAAAATAGCAGAGGTTGAAATGAAGCCTACCTCCTCGGGCAATATTGTTTCTATATAAAGAACAATATTGTTTACCAGTATTTGACTTTTTTATTAATTTAATCTCACCGAGCCCCATTCCACAATTTATAAATAATGTCTATAGTAGTCAGCAACAGAATTTAGACAGTCTATAATCTTAACAGAACGAACTCTGATCTTTTGGTGCTGCTCTTCATCAACCCTCCGACTGTCTCATTTTCAAAATGCGCGTCTAAATTCTCAGAATATCAAGTGCAGCACACAGCTCATTTCCCATAGACTTCGGCGAAGTAAGAAGACCAAACAATGGCGCAACGACATTTATTTCGTGCACGCGAGATCGCGCCGAATTTGCGAACACCCTTATAATACGAAATCTCGGTCGTACGTTCCCGACAGGGTATTTAAGGTCGAAAGAATAGCGTCTCGGGCAAGCTGCTCGCCGAAGGGGGTGCAATCCAGCCCGCGATCGCGTATATTTTAGCGAATTCCTTTTTTGCCTTTAGAGGGAGAGAGAGAGAGAGAGAGAGAGAGAGAGAGAGAGAGAGAGAGAGAGAGAGAGAGGGAGAGAGAGAGAGAGAGGGCGATCCGTTTTATGCGCGTCTGAAAAGTTACGGAACTATTCAAGCCGGGTTACGGGTGTAGGAGATATTGCCGGATGGAAGTTGCACGTACGCGTGCGAGCGCGAATTCGACGGAAGAAGAAGCAGTTGAAGAAGAGGAAGTCGAAGTGGAGGAAGAAGAAGTGAGAAGACGAGGAACAAGTGGTCCCCGAAGAAGTTCGTCGTCGAAGTATAAAAGTGTAGTTTGCCGTTGGTCGAGGTTCGTCTCGGTGAAAATTCGACGCGCGACCCTCGCCCGAGTTTCTCCGGTTTCCACTTTTGCTTTTCCGGTGTTTACTCTGTCGCGCTTTATGGTAGTGATTCCATGGTCCTGCTGCTATGGTCCGGCACACGGGGTCGCGCATCCTCCCACGCTCCCGGGATCTCTCTCTCTCTCTCTCTCTCCCCCTCTTTATCTAGTTCTCTCTCTTTCACCCGGTGGCTGCGCGAAACCGAGAGAAGAGAGTGGAGAGATCCACGATTGCTAATAAAGACATTAATATTGACTGGCGTGTATATCTCGATGTGCCGGAAGGGCAGACGCGATTCGACTTTCGGATAACACTTGGGGGAATAGAATGCTCGGTCACGACAGGAATAACATTTAAGAATAAAAGATGAGACCACAATGAAACTGCCTATTGCTTATTCATAAGGTGCACGGGAACGGGGTATTGGTATCGTACCGGTTTTATACGCCGGAACGCGTACATAACGAATCGGATCGAGAGCGCGCGCTTCTGCGCGATCTACGCTCGCTTTGCTCGCCGGTTTCGCTCGCTCGGGACCCGGGAAAAAAATCAAATCGAATGCAAAATTGAACGGCTCGATTCCGACGGACCAGCCGTGTTCTCGATATTTTCATTCCGGAGCGAATTTTTCGGACTCCACTCTCGCGCGCCTGTCTATAGCGACGCGGCGCAGCGCTCGCGAACTCTCGCGAATCTTCACGGAAATGCGCCCGCGAAATATGCTCGTTGCGCAACTCGTCCATCTCGGAAATTTTTCCTTGTCGTTAGGCGGGACCGATACTTACCTTCACCCCCGTTTTCAAAAAATTGTCTACTATACGTTCTCGTGGCTTGTTCCCTTTAATGGATTTTTAATCCCTTGTACTACGGTTTATTTTACGATTTCAGTGATTAGAAATTTTTTGTAATTCGTAATTTCCTGAAAGAAGGAGAAAATTTATATCTATTGTACGCTCTTATGTTCCTCGATAGTTGTACATTAACAACGTCAAAATAGAATTTTATTTCGGTTTAACACTTTGGCTGCCAAACTAGAAACCTAAAAAATTCCATAAAATCGAAGTGTTATTTAATGAAATAAAAATTGAAAAAATTTAAATGTATGATATTGAGTAGTCCTCCAACTTTCTTGCATTGTAGAGATCCTAATTAAATGTAGCTTAAATTAAATGAAGCTTGGAAATCCGCCTTTCATCTTTAAATGATTTTATTAACACCAACGGAACATTTAATTCGTCTACTACAATATTTTTTACAGTAAAAAGTACAACGTACGAGGCACTAAAAAAAAAAATTGGCAATTTACATTTTTCTGGAATGCATAATCGACAATTCTTTAACAGAGTTATCAGAAATTACACAAGCACACGTGTTATCGCGGTGCTTCTTTTCGCTCCACGTGTATCTCGACTTTCCACCGCAGCTCCGACCCGATGCCAACATGCTTCCGCCGTAAATCCATCAATTACGTTAATTAGTTTTAATAAATTCCGTTTGCGGATTCCATTCGGTCCGGCTGTACAATGTCGAACACGCGGCGTGGCTGCGGAGCAAAAAGCAGTGGTTTACGATGGAAAATGAATGCGTCCGGTTAAGGAAGCGCGCGGCAGCGTTAATCCAATTTACTCGGAGGCTAATTATCGATGATAATTTACGGCTTGGGTTCCGGGGCCGTAATTAACGGCGTCCGGGTCAAGAGAATGATGTGTTCGAGCTTGTGTGCTGTCCGATTCCGGTGAAAGCTGGTCGCGGAGACGGTTTCGGAGTTGGAAGATTTCCTCCTGAAAACGAGCGACAGATGTCGGACGGGGGCCGACTCCATTGGAAAAACAGGTTCCATGGGGGATTCGGGCTGGACGTCCCATAATGGTCCCACCCCTAGGACGTGTTACCGTTACAAAAAGGGCGAGAGAGTGAGTGAGAGAGTGAGTCGACCGGCGCGCAGTCGAGAAACGAATGGTCGAATATCAGGTTACTCGTGTACCGGCGGTCCGGTAACAACCTCCCACATCCGTAACAATTCCCCTGATTACTTCCCCACCGGCTTACAATTTGCCAATTTACTCGGAAAACTCGTAAAGCATCGACGCCTGCCATCGCGGCTTGCTTGCTCGCTCGCGCGCTTGCAAAACTCGATGCACCGTGCACACCGGGTCCACGCACATATGCACCAGCAACGGCCGCCGCGTTTCACATTTATCTTTTCCCGCTTTTTCCCTTCGCCCATTTATTTCGGCCCGCGATCCCGCTCACGGACCAGCCCCGAATGATGCACAATGGTCCTTTTGTGCCATTCGCCGTCTGACGGATATCTGCCCCGGCTCTCCGAAAATTTGATTCGCCCGTGATTCGAAACGGCCGCGCGTTTTTCACTTGTTACGCGAGATTGCGACTCGACGAATCGACGGACGCGGTTGCTCAATTTCGCCGGCCGTTCTCTATGGAGATACGGGGAGTCGCGTTGCCGGTTCACTGGACGGAGATTTTTTATGGGGGTGGACGTTTTTCTGAAACGGTTCGCCGAGACACCGAGAAGACACTCGTTTTATTCCCTTCTCGGTCCACGATCTTTTTAATTTGTGAACATCGAAAGGTAATGAGTACACGGATCTTTATGCAAACTAAAATTTGTACGCATCATTTGCCAGGAAAAGTTACATAGAAATGTATTATTTTAGTTAATAATATTTAGACTGCGGATTTGATGGATTTATGACAAAAATTAGTAGGTGTCATTCAAAACAGCAAAAAGGATTTTTAACAATGTCGGTGTACCATTTTTAACAAAAGAAAATTATTAATGAGCAAAATAAATGTTTTCTTAGCCCCAATAGATTAGAATTGATGTATAAAAATTTTATTTTGCGTAAGGATCCGCAGTCTGATGATATTAACCCTTTGCACTCGACGCTATTTTAACTCCAAATGCTCCAAATGAAACATTTTTTCCGGTCTAAAATATTTCCCTTCTATATATTCACTTTCACGTTATACATACGAAAATGGTACAATTTACTCGTGCAATACTGAAATGTTTGGTAATTTATTAAATACAAATAAATTTAATAATGTAAAAAATATTTTGAATAATGATACAGCCATTTTTAGTGGCGCTTTACAGTCGCCGTTCGAGTGTTAAGGGTTAAGTATTTGAGAACGAAACGTTTCAAAACGAACAGTTGCTCTGAATTGAACAAAATGACTCTCGTTTTCGGGAGAAAAAATGCCAGAGCGATCTACCCTTAAAATTTACCAATTTTTCCCCCTGAATCTAAAAGTAAACTACTGAATTCTTTTTAAACTGTTTACACCTCCTACCAAATCAATAAAGAATCGCCAAAAACGATGGTCTTCACAGTTTCCATCATGAAGAGGAAACAGCCGCCTTTTCGAGATAGCAGGGCCTAGCGACACTATCGCGGCGAGCCGATTGCGGAGGATCGAGTTAGCCCTCTTCAGCAAGTTGCATTACGATGGCGACGCACCCCCCGGCGTTTGTTTGTCATCCGTGTTATAACTTCGTTTGCCAGCCATTGATTACGGGACCGGGTACACGGTGCCTTATCTTCCCCTTACACGCCTGGGGATCAGGTTCCCTCCCTCCCGAGCCTTTAAATGTCTCGTACATCCCCGAAATTAATATCTGTTGGCCCAATACCGTTCAGCTCTCTCCCTCAGTCCTCTCTCTTGCTCGATTCTCTCTCGCACTCGCTCCTCGCGGAATTACTTACGCACGGCTTTATTAGACGGAACGTTCCGAATGATTTCGCCGATTACTTCTTCCCAGCTTTCTTCTGCCGGCAGCAAAACGAGCTTCTGGGACAGCTTTCTCTCTCTCTTTCTCTCTCTCTCTCGCTCTCCCTCGGCGTGTCCATCGAGCAGCTTTTTCGCCTGCCGTCTGGCTCCCGGCCAGTCGGATCGTCTCTCTCGCGGTTACAGGATCGTCGGCGATCATTAGGCGATACTTTGTTGAACCGCAGGCGGTTCTTTGGGGATCCGATGATCCCTTTTTAGGGGGAGCAAGTTTGTAAATTTGCGGCCGGTGAATACATAAGTCGATAAAGCGATCTAGACCGCGGGATATGCTCCATTTCGCAGTCAAACACCGGCTTGCGGTCTGGTTTCCTTCTTCTTTTTCTTTTCTCTGGCAAGATCACGCAACGATGCCCGTGAAATTGCTCCTGGTGACTATCGCACATTTGTCAGACGTTGTCGCTTCGCCGTCCGGCGCAAAACAGCGACAAAATGGCGCTCTGTGCGGGTCTGACCACCCGGGAGATAGCAGGAGGAAGATATTAGAGTCTTCTCGGCAGCTGTGTCGCTTAAAATCGAAGTGAAATTAGCCAATTTACCCGACGGTTATCATTAAGTCTTTGAATTACTGGAGGTTCGTGCAAAAAATTCTTTATAAATCGTCCCTGCGCTTATTTTAAAGGGTGATCTCCACTTTTATACTTTGTTACTCATTTTCACCAGAGACGGTTATTCTCACTACAAATTGGCTCGAGAACCTGATCAGATGAAAAACTTCTCTGTTATAAATATGAAGTTCTACTTTGAACGAATGTACCGAGTGTAGAAAATTTCTTCCCGCATTCGTTTCAATGTGAGCCTACAGAAGAAGGTCTCTACTTTACAATGACCTCAAAAATTGATCTGCCATTTCTCTTGCAATTCCAGACTGTACTGGACTCTAGGTAGGTGATGATCGGACTTGTGTGTGATCAGTGTACATTAATAATTGTCGCAGGGGAGTTACATGTATCTGTCAGCTACCTAACCATCCGAAAATTACGTCCGCAATAATCTGTATAACTTCCATGTTTTCAATGTTCTCAAGCATGTTGCTAAAAACTTCAATAATACGTTTAAAACACTGAAGACAACGAGATAACGTTTTTAAATTGTGTTAAAGAGAGCCTCTTGATCTATCCTTTCTCTCAAGAAATTTCCTAGGCAGTTAAAAATTCCGATTCGCTGTACAAATTGTCCCTAAATCGCACGACAACCAGTGTTTCACTCTCGTCCTGCTGAATTTTTGCGTGGCCATTCGGACTACCGTGCAACGCGTCACAGAACCGCATCGGAATCGCAGGGAGTTCGCGATCGACGACGGCCAGCGTCTCGATGTTCGTTTTGCCAGCTAATTATACGATCGCCAGGAGATACCGAGGACGTGAGCTCCCGGGGGCGACGGAGCCGCGAGAAAACGTGCAAAAGGTAGTCTCGCCGGCAAATTGCCTCCGAAAAAGTCGTCTGCAGCGGCCGCGGCGACCGGGGCCGCGCAAGTAGGCATTTTCGGTACTGGAGGTAATTTTTTAACGCGCGTTGCATGCGGGGCGCAGCGTCTGACGGGATCGCGCGCGCTCTCGCATCGTAAGCTTAATAACGACGGCGCGGCGCACGGCGATATTCGGCTCACGGATGATGCGACGATGATGATGATCCGCCATCTCACCGCAACTTGGGAGGTCCGCTCTTGATATCCCCCTCCGCTCTTGATCCCCTCGGCTGGCCTTCCACCCATTTCTTCTTCGTACACGCTTCACTCTTTCACCCTGGGCCCCTCCTCGTCCCTCTTCGCCGTGTTCTTGCCCTCCTCTACCTGGGCCTGCACGCTCTCTCGCTCTCCTCCTCTCTCCGATTCGTTCTCTTGCTCTCTCCCTCTCGTTCTCCCGATCCTCCCTGGCCGTCTCTAGATCCTTTACCTCTGCCTCCGATCTTCCATCCCTCTTTCTTGTTGCCGGTCGGCTCCCTCGCGTTCTCATCTTGCCCGTGGCTCACCAATCCCTCTTCCTCCTCCTCCTTTATCTCTCCACCGTCTTCCTCCCGGCAGCTTCTTCTTCCTTCTCTCGGCCCCTCGACGTCCCCGTCGTGTCTTCTCTTCCGCCCAGCTAAACGTCGATCCTCAACTGATCGGTCCCGGGCCCGAGACATATACCCATGGGAGCGTCGTCAGGCTCCGATCATATTTTTTGCATCGGTATACGGGGGAAATAAGACCGTGCCGGGTCCGGGAACCGGCCAATTTCATCTCCTCCGCGACATACACGATCATGCTTTCTCTCTTGCGCCGTCGTCCCAGCATCCGGGAACGCGCGCGACCATGCGACGACAACCATCGATGATCTTATCGCGATTCCGAACACAATTTTTCACTGGATTTCTTACGCTTTCTTACGATTTCTTTCTTAATTTTACTTCGTTCGACAACCTTCAACGTGTTCACTTTCCATGTCCAATACACTCGACATGTGGCATTTTTCTGTCTAATGACGAGCGCACTCATCGTGTAATTACATTCCATAAATTTAGATTTACTACATAGACTGGCAGACTGGCATTCCTAAAAATTGCTGTACCATTATTCAAACTATTTTTCACATCACCAAATTTGTTTGTATTTAATAAATTGCTAAACACTTTAATATTGCACGAGTAAATTGCACCATTTTCGTGTGTATAACATGAAAAAAATATATATGGAATGGAAATTTTCTAGGTCGGAAGAAATGTTTCGTTTTGGAGTTTAATTTCGAGTGTAATAATTTTTCATTGCAACTCATCTCCGCTCGTAAACGTAAAACATTTTATGACATTGTATGATGAAGAACTAAGGCTTTATTCGACATGATTATATTCATATGCAATTTTGGTGCAAGAGGCCACGTTTCAGAAAAATGGGACAGAAGACGCCAGTTAATGCCGACACTGCCATACAGGCCAAATTAGCTCCTGTTCACCTAACCGAGGGAAGAATTGAACGACGAGCCGGGGACGTGCCGTCTTTTCATAACTTTCCCGCTCGTCTAACAAGCCTCCCCTCGTGAGTCACGTACATGCAAGCGAAATAAGCCTCCAGCTATCACTTTTCCTATATTTCGTTGTTTCCAATGGTGAACGAACCATTCTCACGCCCCTCTTGTCGCTTAGGCGACCGTTTCGCGCGATATTGTTCTAGCGTGGAACATCTGGTCGTGGCGAATAACGACGCCTCCTGGATCGTGATCTCTGGACCTCCGATATGGAGGTTCCTGAAAAATTGGGTATTCTTTGACTGTCTGTTGGGAGAGAAGGGAATTCCTTGACAATTGTCGTTTGGGAGGGTGAGAGATGATTGCGTTGACAAATGGCGTCCTGGAGTTCCGGAACCATTTGCGAGGTGGAGATTTCGAGTCAAAGTCTCTTTAATCATTGGCTGCTTGTAGAGTTCTTTTTAAAGTCAGTTCAATCATTGCTAACTTGTAGGGCTCTTTTCTGAATAAGAGTTCCTCTCAATTTACTGGGGAATTGACAGGAATCTTTTTCGAGTCAGTCTTTGTACTCTCTAGATTGATATTGTGGTATTCTAAATATGAACAATTTTTATCTCTCCAATTTCAATACAGAGATTGTTAAATTACAAGAAGATGAAAAATTTCCACGTAGGGTCCACATTAGTAATAAATTGATTCTACTAAAATCTACTTGAACAGACCCTGCTGGGTCTACAGTCTACACCCTATTAAAGAATACTATACTAGAATACTATTAAATACTATTAAAATCAGCAGCTTTAAATAGGTTTTTCTCGAATGTCTCCGAAGTACACAAATTAGACTACTTCTTCCCACAGCCAGAAGATCCATCGCCTTTAAATCAGTCCGGAAGAATGAAGGCGCGAAGATTAAACAATGAAAAATTCACAAGAAGGAAGGATCCCCTTTAAAATCACTCACAGTGTCCTCTTTCCCTCCATACCCCTGAAATTACCAAAGAATCCTTCTTCATCTCAACTGAACTGTCTAAAACCATCCTGAATCTTCAACTACGTAGTGAAACATTTAGAACTATCAAGACAGGGTCTTCTTGTTAAACATTTCGAACGAACAATAATCTAATTAAATATAAATAGAATTTTCATTGGCCGAGGAAGCCGAAATATCGCTATATAGAAAATAATTTGCACTGAAAATTGGGGGGCCAGTAACGGTAGAATGTAAAGGGGGTTGATAGTTGTCGATACTCGCAAATAAATGAACGAGAGGGTACGGGGTTCGCGAGACTGATCAAAATGGCTCAAAGGGCTGTCGAAAGGGGACCTCAGCCCTCGAATAAGAAGACGAAGCAGCAGACATTTGAGGGCGAGGGGGGAGGGACAGGTAAAAAGAGGCCGAAAGGAAGGTATGTCGAAAGTCCTGGTAGAAGGGGGTCTCAGTCGGAGGGTAATCTTCGAGGACCAAGGGGGGAACTGGTCGAGGGGCCAAAGGGGGATGGAAGAAATGGCGGGTCCGAGGTAAACGCAACCGCTTGCATCGATAAACGTAATAACCGGCAATTTGCGAGAAGGACTTTTAGTTAGGCAGTACGCGTGCTTGGGTATTCCAGAAGACGGGAGCGACGAAAGGGGGGTTGTGCGAGAGGAGAGAAGGATGAACAGGGGGTTCGGAGACGAGGGGACCAGAAGAGGAACAGGGGAGAGAAAAGGGAACGGTGTGGGTCGCACTCGGCCCTCGATGGGTTGGGAGTAATTGCTATGAGAAGGGGCTGCTCGCTCACGTCTTACCGGGGGATTTTGCGACGATATTGCTGATATAAAACTGGTCGTCGCTGCCGGCGGGGGTGGGGCGTACCGGTGGACCCCGCTTTGGAAAATGGAGAGTAACGCCCGGAATCAGCGTTAAACAACTTTTTCTTTATTAGCTTCCTTCCTTCCTTCCTTCCTCCCTTCCTCCATTTCTTCCTGCGTCGCCGACCTCGGAGCCGAATTATTGCCCTGTTTACCGGATTTTTTGAAAAACAAGAGACCCCGGGGCTGCTGGGACACGCTTAGGTACACGCATAGCGAATAGGGAACTAGCCCCGGAGACTTGGGATTTTTGTGCATTCATCTGGCGCCTCCATTTTGTACTTAATAATGTTGGCATGTTAAAGTCTTACATCTGTACACTGTGTTAACTTTCCGACGAATATTTCAAAACGAATCCCGAAGACCTGGGATTTTGTAAAGCAATCGCCTGGCGCCACCATTTTGTACGCTCTGGAGGAAATAAATTCCTATTTCGTGTCTGTGCGCTGCAAGAACAATTTTTATTTTGCCCAAAAATCCGCTATCTACTTGTGATCATTCAGGCTGCAAAGATGCATTTCACAAATTCATTAAAACAATATCTGCCAGGGTAATAGGATGCACAATGTTTTCTCCAAAAAAATGCCGAAAGATTGTCACGTTTTATGTGCGTTCCCGGGTGGTGCGTTCCGACAGGTGTGTTTGGTTGGTTTGTGTCCGGCCGGATGTAAATGAGTGTAACGCAGTTCGTCTAAGAGCGACGACGCGATGCAACGATCTCGAGGATCGGTCGACGATCTATACGCCGATCCAGGCCCCGGAGGGGGCACACGGAAAAAGGAACGAGACCGAGAACGCCTTGTTTGCTCCGGAGATAACGTACCTGTACCGGCTATTATTCCGGTGAGCCCCGAACGTGTTTAGAGAGCCCACTGTCGGCGAGAAACGGCTAAAGATATCTTCATAACGACTTAATGTATTGGGCGTGGGGCGGCCTAATGACTACCTGCGCGTCGACCTTTATGCGCTAGTAGCACGTGCATGTTGCTATTATCAATCTATAAATGCACCGATCGTCCTTGGCGGATCCTGCTGCGTCGACACGAAATTGTAGATAAGCCCGGCAAACGCCGCGCGAGATGCGCGTAACAACATTTTTATTTCTCGTTTTTTCCTACTTCAACCCCACCCCGCTCTTTTCCTCTCTCTCTCTCTCTCTCTCTCTCTCTCTCTCTCTCTCTCTCTCTCTCTCTCTCTCTACAT
Source organism: Halictus rubicundus (assembly GCF_050948215.1). Lineage (NCBI taxonomy): Eukaryota > Metazoa > Arthropoda > Insecta > Hymenoptera > Halictidae > Halictus > Halictus rubicundus. The sequence goes on from NC_135152.1 coordinate 5,452,215, forward strand.
CGTTCGAGTATATTATACACGTCTCGCTGGTCCCTTTTTTGACTGAACTTCTTCGAGCGTCGTTGCTTTTTTCTTTTTCCGGCTCTTCGCGAACGATCAACCATGTTCCAACATGGCGGCATGACGCGCCCCGATGAAGTTCGCCTTCGAACAAGTGTTATCTTCGTAATCGATCTGAGGAGAGTGCCGAAGCATGAAAAAAGATATAATTGGAACGAACAGTGCTATTAGGGGCTATTCGGCGCGGTTCACTGTCGGCGCGCAGATTCGGTGAATCGGTTCCGGCCCGAGAGAGTGAAAAGTGCAGGTGAACGGTTGCACGATGCACTGTAAGTAGATTTGAAATTGTTTTATATCGTTTTCTGCTGTTCTCAACCTGCTCTTCCGAAGTTGTACTACCTTTTTTTTCGAGACGCTAGACTATTCTTAAACGGTCGTCTCCCTTGCCAAGTTGTTCTCAAGGATACGCTCTGCTTTATGCTGAGTTTATGCTGATAATTTTATAACAACCGTCTTTCGACGAGGGAAATCTGTAAACTGAATTCCAAACGGATGGAAGTATTATTGGAAATTATAGTTCGAGGGCTGCTTCTCCCATTAACGAGTTCGTCATTAGACCTTGCGGAATGGACGTCTTCGACGAGATTTAATCGCATCTTTCTTGCCTACCAATTTTCTATTTATTTTTAAGCGTCTTGGAGATTAAATCCTCTTATGATCCTGATATAAGTAGGTAATTATTTAAACGAACTGCTGAAAAATATAATTCAGTATTATAAGCATTCCTGAATTAAAATGTGCTCGAGTCTTGTGTTCTCCAAGGATTCAAATTTAAAACAAACGATAAACCCAAAAAATCCAAGTGAAATATTGTTTCCCTCACAATCGACGTTTCCAAATTTATTTCACAAATAAATAAACGATCCGTTACACCAAACTTGACGATAAATTTTCCCCTGTCACTCTCGTTTGGTATAGAACAGTCTGCAATCCTGAACAACATAAACTTCATATAAATTACATATGTAACTAGTTTCACGATCGCGAAGCCTGAAAATCGCTTTCCTGGACGATATAATTTTTTTAAAAATTCCAGAAGGTATTGTAGGTGTGTAATAAGTTATTATTACGCATTTGCTGGCCGTTTGGGTCAAAGTTTGCTCAGACAGGGCTCGTCGGATTTTAACATGGTCGCTTTGATGAAAAGCGAGTCATCGGAGTTCGCGTGCCGTCTCGTTCGAATCGATTCATCTTCGAGTCGCAGATAAAACCGTTCCGTGGCAAATTGCTCGGTTTTACAAATTGCGCGAGAGATCGCGAATGGCACGAGCCCCGGTGCATCAGCGCAAGCAAGCAACCCGAGCGAGCTATTGCAGCTTATCCGGGACGCTTCAACGAGTACCGCCTTTCACGCGTAATCTTAATGCATGGAGATACCGGCGATTTTATTGACGGCCCCCACACCAGCGCGAATTAAGCCGATCTTAGTAGAGAACGTTAATGAAATCAAACGCCGCGCCGGTTATTAGCCGCGTGGACGGCCGATCCAGCGGCCCGCGGCATCTCATTAACGGTCCGCCGAGTATCGTGTTAATCACCCTACTGAAAAGCCCTTCATTTCTCACTTCTTCGTACTTTATCATTCTTCTGTGGTTACCGCAAAAATTAGGCAGTAAATATTTGTTATTTTTATTTAAGCATGAGAGAAACTCACTATTATTATTTTTTTGAGACACAATTGGATAAACTAGGCTGTAATATTGTTTATTTTTATTTAAGCATGAGAGAAACTCAGTATTATTATTTTTTTGAGACACAATTGGATAAACTAGGCTGTAATATTGTTTATTTTTATTTAAGCATGAGAGAAACTCAGTATTATTATTTTTTTGAGACACAATTGGATAAACTAGGCTGTAATATTGTTTATTTTTATTTAAGCATGAGAGAAATTCACTATTATTATCTCTCTGAGACACAAGGACTCCTAAAAAATCTTACTGCTTTTTGTCAAGAAATGGATAAAGTTAAGCCAAGTTTATCATTTTCTCGGATTTTTGTAGCTGAGATTCGCAATCGATGTCGAAGATTCACGCAAAACTGGAATTTATAATTGTTACAGGCTTCGTGAGGGCTTCCCCCAGAAATTCCATAGAATATATTTTGTTTCTGTCGCGATTTTGAGCGTCCCTCCGCCCATTTGCGCTCCCCACAACGCCAGGGTAAAATAAGTCGTCATGTAACAGAGAGGGTAGAGTGAATTTTATTCTAATCTAAAAACGTGGGACCGCTCTCGGGGTGATTTTATCTGTCCGAATGTGAGTGTTTTATTTCACAAGATTCTCTTGTCCCAGACGATAAAAAAACACGTCACTAACTGTATAATTCTGGGGGTTGGACGAATTTAATGTTTCGGGTGTGTGCGGATTATCCGCACCGAATCCTCGTTGAATCTTTTAATTACAATTTTCCTTCTGTAGAAAGTATGTAATCACTTTATTTAAATTTTCTGCTCTATTTTCATGATCGTCAGCAATCCATTCTTGTCCTTCTTAGTTGCTGCCAATTAATACAACCTAAACGGTTCGAACCCCTAGGAGAACCGATTCGAAGCAACGTAACGAAGCGTTCTAAGCACTCTTCCCCTGTCAAGGGGATAAAATAATTCCCGTGAACACCTCACTCATCGATATACCTCGTCGATATTTCACCGGCTATCTGCATTCGATTGTCTCGCCGGATCGACACAACGAAACACACCGCTGACCGCAGCCTTAAGAAAAATCCTCTCGCGAGAAGTTACGGTCAACGATAAACAACCGATCCCAGGCAACAGGGTGAAAAAACTTCGCTCGGTTCTACTTCCACCCCCGTGTGTCATCTATATCTCGTTTCATCCCCGTTCTATATCATCGGACGTTCCAATTTATTTATCGCGTATTATATTCGCTGGAATAGTTGTCACTGGGATCGGGAACCAGCGGTCCCCGTTGCGCTCGCCGCGCCGGGTAAAAATATAGATTTTCATTCGCGAGTGCCCGGATTTATATCTGTTTATTCGAACTTCGGCTGTAGCGGATCGGATCGGATCGGATCGGATCGGATCGCACCCCGGGATCGGCTCTCCCCGCGAATATCGACGATATCCTCCTTTTAACCGCGCTATCAAACGTTTTTCCGCGGACCACTTGACCGTCAATCGACCACCACCGGGGCTCATAGACAGGACAATACTTCCGCGTGGTTTATACGACCCCCCGCGGAGAGTATTTGCCGGGCCGTGCACCGGCAAATATCACCTCGCTCTCGTATTTCGCGATTCCATTTTATTTACGATAAAGTCGCCGGCGCGGCACGGAGGGGTTGCTGCTCTCTCTCTGGTTGGCGAGGGGGTGGAAACCGGGGGCGGGGTGGGGTGGCTCGGTTTTCGACGGGGGCGAGAGAGAGTTGAGTTTTTGCCGCAATAAAACGCGCCTATCTAATCAAGCCCCCGGCCCGGAATTGATGGGCCACCGACCATTATCGCCGTTATGGAACGCGCACATCTATCAGCCGGCCCGAAGTGCCGCGCGCCGCGAGAAAGATTTTCCTATTGTCACTGGCTTTTCCAGGGCTTTCTCGTTCGACGCGTTATCCCGCCACGCCGACGACCGCCTGGTCAATAAGCCTGATCGCGTTCGAATACACTCCACCGATCTCGATTTTTTCTTTTCACCCTTTACTCTCTCCCTCTCTTTTTTCCTGCACCGGTTTCGGTCGGCAATCGGATCGCTTCCGGCGACTACCGGGCCCGATAGAGGTCATTTCCATTGCTTCGATCGCTGCGCTTCTGATTTAGCGTGGCTTCAATTCCGTGAAAAATTTCGTTAACGAGAAGTTGAGTTTAATTGGGGGTCTTGCGGTGGGTAATATTCTAGCCTCTATGCAGGTTCTACTTAGCATCCACTATTTTTCTTTTTCCGTCTCTTCGCAAGGAAGTTGTCAGTTTTGGAAAACTCCACAGACATGTACAATTAAATAGTTCTCCAGTCTCTGATTTTCGGCGAGGGAAAGTTGCGCAAAAATTCAGAGCGCAATTAAGCTGGGCTAATTGAGATTTCTCCAGCGTTTGTGAAGATTCTAGGCAGCCGAATAGTTGAGGCCCTGTCGCAAACTCTCGAAGGGAGCACCTTAGGGACACGTTCGTTCAGGAACTTCGGTCGCGTGTTTAAGCGTTTGAAATACGACTGGTCTCTACGCGCGTGTACAAAAGGACGGTCTTTCTTCCGAGCGATTCACTTTCTCTTTCTCCCTTCGACTCTGTTTCTCTGTGTTGCGGCGTTTAAAGGGGGGCTTAGACCCAACAATGCTTGTTTATGCGTTCTTCGCCGCGTTCGTACGCGTTTCTCGCAAGAGGGGGGGATTAACTCGATTAACTTCGAACGTCGTAGACGTAGAGAATGCGATAGCTGGTGCCGTGAGTGTGTGTGTGTGCGCGCGCGCGCCCGCGCAACCCGTTTCTAAGTCGTTTGTGGCTGCTCGGGGGATGATTAACCCTTTAACGGCCGAATACGTTCGCCCAGCACGCGTTCGAAGCGCGTGAGAAAATTAATTGCGTGCCCACTTTATACGTATGCAGCTCGCTAGGAATGTTCTCCACGCACGAACACGCCTGCATCATGTTTCTTTTGGGCAGCGGAGAAATTCATCGGGTCCAATTGAAATACACAGTGCACCGTGGAACAGGTGGTTTCATAATGCACTTGCTGCTAAAAATGTTTCGTCGTCTACCGAAGAGGAGAACAGAGAACTATATAGAGCGTGGATTCTATTGTATTATGATCCCGAATCTTATGTAACTTTTCGGCTGGATTTATTACAAAACTGGTATGCGCGTGATGAAACGGAAAAGATTAAATTAATTTTAATTTTTATTGCCTGTGTTGGTGAATTTTATTTAATCATTAAAAACGTTGGAAGCGTCAACATAAATTCAATAATTGTAAGATTCAAAAGCTTAAGATTTTATTTCGTGGAATTTCTAGATTATTTTACGAGATTGTCTACTGAAGGGTAGAACCTCTTTATTCATCTTCGGGATTGGAAAACGCGATACCAAAAATTCGTTCCCTGTTCCGTGACATACAGGGCACGTGAGGAGAAGCCGATCTTTTTAGTCGATACTTAGAACGAATCGGAATGCAGACAGCATGCCCGAGCAGCGCGGAGCGGAATGGTTTACGGTGTTCGGCTCGTTTGCGGTAAAAGGCAGAAGAAACGTGAAAGAACGTGGATTCCGTGGAAACTGTACCGTCGACCGGAAGTGCCGGCGCTTTCCAGGCCGTCGAAAGTGTCCGGCACGAGTGATTCTCGTCGGAGGCGCGAACCGGTCGGTAACCTGTCACCGTTGCACGCCAATTTCCTCTCTGCCTCTGTCGCCTCTATCCGTTGTTTCCTCTCCTTTTTTCCCCTCCGCGTATGTACGCAGGGTTTCGATCGCGCTCGCGGGTTGCCTCGCCGAATCGTGGCGGGTTTCCGAGAAAACTCGCGAGAGAGCAGGTTGTTTTTGACATCGTTAATCAGCACGGTAACGATCCGGCCGCGTTCAAATTCGACGTGTATCGGACGAAGAGAGAGGCCGAAGGCGGAATTTATCGGCGAGACCTGCATAGCGGCCAATCTGGCTGGCAACATGGCGCGTTCGTGAAAAAGAGGGAATGGCGCAGAGGGGGACGAACGCGGTCGAAGGGCGAAAGAGAGAAAGAGAGAAGAGGCATCGGTCCGGCGAGAGAGAGAGAGAGAGAGAGAGGGGGGGGGAGAGGTGCAGAGAGCCAGAGGACGAGCACACAGGAGGATGAGGACGACGAAGGGAGGAGGTGAGGGATAGAATGAAAAAAGAGTCTCGTCGCGGGGGCCGGCCCCGCGGGGACTAATTTTTATTTTCCCTCTTTTCCTGTAAGTGCTCCTCCGCGTCCACCTATTTCTCATAAATTTGAATTAATTTACATGCATTTGAATTTAATGCACCGGCCATACTTTATCAAAGCAATTAAGCTTTTAAGCGCGCATTTGCATTAATCCAATGTTTACAATTACGGGTACGGATCTCTTCTTGTCCCGGCCCGAAAACGTCGAGGAGAGGGGCGGGAAGCCGAGAGAAGCCGAGAGAAGCTGAGAGAAGCTGAGAGAGAGAAAGAGTCGCGAGCGGTTCTTCTCTCTTTCTCTCTCCCTCTCTCTCTCTCTCTCTCTCTCTCTCTCTCTCTCTCTCTCTCTTCGAACTGCTACGTGAGCGGAGAGATAGATTCCGTAGAAATTTCTTCGTGACGAAACACGACAGCAACGAGCGAAACGAAACGAGCCAGGGGTGGCCTGTTGGAAACGAAACAGAAGGGTGAGGGGAGAGGGAGAAACAGAAGAAAAATATTCCGCGATAGTGTACTCGGCACGGCGTCCCGACGTCGTTAAGTCGACGCATCGGATTTACGATGTTTCCTGGCAAAAATGCAAACGATCCCTGGGACGTTTTCTCGCGAGCGCGCGCGCGCGCGCAAGCGCCACCATGCCGGAAAAACGATAATTCCGTGTGTACATCCCTCCGTGCCATCTCTCCTCTCTCCGACTCTCTTTTATATCGAATCCTCCTCCGGCCTGTTACTCACCGGAGCGATTAATTAGCGGCCGTGTAGATCACGTTCAAGTCGTTGATAGCTCTGGCGAACGGCCCCGCAGCCGTTAGAAATCGGGACGGGGTTATCGCTAATTGACTGCAGCGCCCGGGAAAAAAGGCTTTTGAATCGTAAATGATCGCCTCATGCGAGGAACCTTACGAGCAGTTAATTGAATACGGCGCGTGTTACGTGTTAACGAAGATATCAATCATCTCGCGCTGATCAATATTAATGATTTTCTAGACGGCGTGCCCCCACGGTGTGTGCTGCTTCTTTGCGATCCGATCTCTCCGCGTCGTGAGCGATGGCGGCGGTTCCCTAGCGATTCCTTGCGAATACCACCATTCTTCCCACGTTGGACAATCTACGCTGGCTTCGAAAAGTACTCCAACACTGTCCCACGATTTTTCGCAAGATTTTGAAACGTAACATTAGCAAAACGGTTGTTAAGTAAACGGTTTTTCATTTCCGTAAAAGAGAGTCGCACGAAAATCAACCTAGACTCATTTCGTAGCTCGAAGCGCATACTTTCGCAGCGCGTCGTGCATTTTATTCTAAAATTTGAACTGAATAAAAAATTATGAAAATCGAAGTGTCTTTAGAAACGTTAGAAAATTTTTTTCCGGGCAGAATCCACCACAGATTTGAAGATTGAAGCTTTCTTTTTGCAACGAAGCCTTAAAAAGGCCCTATGCCCTACAATATCGAGTCACACTCGTGACGAAGATTCTGAACCGAATCTAATAAATATGTATATTATTCATTTTCTTTAAACCGAATGTCCTCCTTTTTTTTGTTAGGAAATTACGAATCACAAAAAGGTTTTAATTACTGAAACCGTAAAACAAATCGTGGTGCAAGTGGTTAAACTAATTTCTCCTGCTTCCCCGAGACGGCGATCAACGTCTTAGCATTCAACGACGAATCTCGATCCCGGAGAACGCCTTATTGACACCGGTGCTTAGGTACGCCCTGCATCGTTTCTACGGCGATATCTTAAGCGTGCTGCTCTTCCGCTATCGAGCAGAATAGAATCGTGCGATGATCGGCGAAAAATCGGGGTTCGGCGTGTTCCGTGGGGTTTCTCGAAAATCGGAGGAGAGGATCGGCCACTGGGATGGTTCCGTAGTTACAGGTTGGTCAGAGACTCGCGGTTAAGATGGACGAGGCGGCGCGGCACGAGATCTTATCCGGACGTAGCAGCGGCCACTGAATCATCCGCTTTGAATAGGGCTTCGCTTCACTCCCTATATTATACCTATAGGTACTAACCTTCTACCTATGCCCGCGTTCACGGCACGATATAGCCTCGTCGTCGTCGTCGTCGTCGTCGTCTATCCAAACCCTTGAGTGAGAGAGAGAGAGGGAGTAATGAAGGGAGGTCCCTTTCTGGAGGGACAGAAAGGGACAGAAAGACGTAGTCAGGGAAGGGAGCGAAGGGTGACGGGAGCGAGATCGAGCTACACGGTGTATAAGTGCCCGTTCTACGGCAGAAACCTTGGTGCGCACTAAATTACCAAGCACGACACTGTCACATCGTTGCCGCGCGGCGCTCTCGCAGCCACCTTGCAACTCACAAGTCGCCCTCTACCTGGCCATGACTTACAAGTCGGCGATAGCGGCCGCTACCACAGTCTTAATCAGCATAAATCATACCGACAATGCGGCAGTGACCGCCTTTAGGAGCACCCCGGAGCACCCACCCCCTTCCCAGCGAAAATGGGAGCTCGATCCCCGCCGCGGATATCGGATACGTTTACAACCGTCCTCCCGGTACACGGGGGTGCGAAGGGGGTTGATTCTACATGCTCGTTCCACCCCTCGTTGCGAATCTGACTTTACAGCTCTGTCTCTCAGCTGCCTGATTGCAATTAGTAGGCTCCTGTGCACTTGTATACTATGTTTTCTTTCATGACTTGGGATGGGGAGTTGGTGTGTCGCGATAGTGCTACCGATTGTCGTTCTTTTGGACTGTTCCGTTGATCTACAGTTTCAACGCTTCGAGTGCCGCCTCTTCCAGGAATGGAAGACGGAATTATTTGATTAAACTTGAAAATGGATTTTTGCATTGATATATTCCACGTACCAAGTTTATTTCGAACCTGCAAATTGTAAGAGGATTGGAAGAGTACTGGGTGCTTACATCTTGATTATTCAAATTTTAGTTCATGAAATAAATTATTTCGATTTAAATTTTGAGATGAATTTTGATGCAATGCTAGGGTACGTTCACAGAACTATTTGTCAATTTTTTAAAATACACTGTTACAGTAATAACGTCTTCTAATAAAATCGCAACAGTGGAGTCGTCTAGTAGTGTATCTTATTTAAAGGAATAGCATTTCACCAGTTTTACGTAGACATTTATTTAATTAAAATTGTCAGGAACGTCTCAAGTTTTTCCTCTAAAACAGGACAAGTATCATCTGGTAAAATTGTCACGCGTTTTAAAATAGTAATGTTTCTTCAATTTTATATAGACGTTTACTTCTCAGCAGTATCTTGGGTCGATCTCGTTTCCAAACAACAATATCATCCAACAAAATTCTAATATAAATTTCTCACTAAAAGAGACACACCGTTTCACGAACTTCATCCTGACATCTAGCTTCAAATTCCCAGCAGCGTCTCGAGTTAATTTCTCGACTGACCTCTCTGCAACAAAATGTAGCAAGAGTGTCATCGTATCGCCCGGCTGTTCCATAAATATTCCGTGTTCCGTTGAAGCTTGAGCTCTCGAAACGGGACAGCTAAAGTCTTGGTCGCCGACCGTTTCTGCGGCGAGGAACTTCAAGCGTTCTCGGAAATAAATCCGAAATCAGCGGACGTTCGTTTCAAGTCTTGTGAGATACTCGGCGCGCGCACCCCGTGTGATCTTAAGTGTCATATAATCTTAAAATGGCCGCGGACGTCTCGTGCTCAAGAGAAACGCGAGTGGATTAGCCGGTACACGTGCGCTCGCGCGCGCTCCCCAGACTTATGGCTAGAGCACGGGTAGGTATATCTGCGAGAACGGGCCAAGATTGCTTTCGTGTTTCCATCGGAGTGAAATCCCGCGGGCTTGAATCGGCTATGTGCGCGCAACTCGTGATCATTACGCGTGAAATCCGAACATTACCCGCATCCCCGTGCCCCCCACGGACCCCCTCCAGCGGACCCAATGTTTCCTGGGTAAATTCGAAATTGCATGCTTCAAAACGTTCACCCGGCCATCGCGGGGCCCGGCTCGATCAATGGAATCTCGAAAATCGCGCTTGCACCGTTGTACCGCGAGCAACGATCTCCTCGATGCGCAGAAATCACCTTCGGGATACTGTCGAGCCATCATTTTCTCCACTGATCGGTTCCCGGCGGGTTCCTCCGGGCCCCTGACCTTGGCAGAAACCGCACGTCGTTGCTCTTGTAATTATTAGGGGAAGCAATTATCTCGCACGGATGGAATGGTAATTTTAATCTGCCGTTGAATTATAGACGCGTTGGCCATCGTCCTCGTCGACTTCGAGAAAAATGGAAACATGGACCGACGATGCCCGAGAGTCTTGTTCTGCGTTTCTATCCTGATTTTCGCAGGATCCTCGGACGACTGTGTGCGGGTAGCTCGTTGTTCAGGTATTCGAGGGCGTCGTTAATTCGTCCCGACGAAAAAGAAACGAGATTAGATGAGTGAGGGGGGGGGGGGTGGGGGTGGGGTGGAGAAAAAAAGAGTCGAATGAAAAGGCAACAGGAGCTCTCCCGCGAGCTCGGAATCGGTATTTTGACTATTTCCACGGTTACACCTGGGGGCCAGGTTAAAAATTCCATTTTCATAAGGCTTCCTTTTGCTTCCTGATTCCCGATTTGCATAGAACATCCTCCGCCCCGGCGTCTATATCACTCGGCCCGGCAGATTGTAGATCGCCTCGCCGCAATATATCACGTCGAAATCCCGAAAGGTTACCTACTTCCATTCCACCTTCGCCGTTGCTGAACCCCGTCGACGATCCCTGAAAAGCCCGCAGGAGAGGAGAGGGGGCAGCTCTCTCTCTCTCTCTCTCTCTCTCTCTCTGTCCCTCTTGCTCGTTCGATCTTTTACTCTCTTGTTCATACGAGCGTTCTGTCTGCCGAAAGAAACCAATTGTTCTTCCGTCGCTGGAAATCCTGCGAAAACCGTGATGTAGGACGTTCAAACTAGAGTGAGGGAGAGAAAGAGAGGGAAAGAGAGAGAGAGAAAGAGAGGGAGAGACTAATCGGTGTCGCCGCCGACCGGATCCACGGGATTTTCGAACGAAGCCAGAAAAGTTGCCGAGGAACACTTTTGGCAGCCGGCTGCCGCATATCGCGGATCGCGGATGTCGTGAATGGAGTAACCGGGGAGAACTAGTTCCGCCGAACTTTCCTGATTTACGCGAGTTCATTATTATTTTCGCGCGACGGAATAATCACGCCCCCACTCTCCCCCTGTCCCTCTCCTTCTCTCTCTCTCTCTCTCTCTCTCTCTCTCTCTCTCTCTCTCTCTCTACCTACAAACCACCCCCAACACTCCCACTACCGTTCGCGGCCCACGCACCAACCCGAAAACTACCATCGTCGAGGCACGCTGAATAATGGGTCCGATTTCTTTATTCTTTGCGGATCCTCGGCCTCCAGCCGCTTATTTATGGCAGTTGCAGGTTCCTCCGGGGCTTCGAACCAACGGTGCCTGGATCTTCTCCAGGTGTTAACGTACGGCCACGGTTTTTTAACGATTCTTTAAGTGAAAACACGCTGAAATTGTTTGACGGAAAATTTCAATGTTGCTGGATACACTGTTGTTTGAAATGTTAAGACACCCTTTGCTATTGATGTTATTTTAAATGAAAAAGTGACCCTTCCCGTGATAACGTACTCTACAAATTTACTGGAATCTTCTCAATAAAAATATCCACATTGTTGCTTGAAAAATTGGTATTGCTATTATTGTTAGCCGCATAATTTTTTTTAACTAAGTAGATAAACAATTTTCATTAAAAAAAAAAGAAATACAGTGAATTTGTAGCAACATCTCAGATTTTTGTATACGTGCCAGAAATACGATCACAATTAGTGAAATAATCGAAACAATTCCAGATGGATACCATCGCATTCCTGTCAAACTGGTATAGTTATTAAACAGAGAAATAATTTACCATTTGACTATCATTCTCGTAGTCGCTACAGATTACTGCAATTTTTATTTTGCTTAAAGATCCAGCGGGTATAATTGCATCCTTCTTTTTTACTTGTAACCGAGTACTCTTTTACTGTCAGATAAAAATAATATTTTTAAATGAAATTATTAAAAATTTCCAAGAGATAGATTGCACAATCTTCCCACAAAGAAACAAGCACAAGCTCTATTTTTTATCGCAACGAAGTGTCGCCAAGTGCCGTACAACAGTCGCAGATTTTTATTTCGCCTAAAATATTACTCGCAACTTCCGACAATAAGTGTAGTGTAGGTAAAAATTTACAGTGACCTAATGCAAAGATGGGGCCGAAGATTGCCTAAGTCAACAAACTCCGGGGGCACCAAATAATTTCATAAATCCACAAAAGTTCCACATACAAAAGTTCCCTAGGTTTTTTTTTTAAAAAAAGCATCGGCAGTCAGTCACGCGACGCAAGTTTTCAGAAAATCGTCGGCAGATTACAACCTCCCCGCGGCTATAATTCTACCGTGTAATGCCAGGTTACCAACATTTTATACATGGTATATATAAAAAAAACTGATTTACAACACGCGCAGCCCGTGTGCAAAGCCTGTTTTTAGGTGTCCGCACGGTGCGCGTTAAGCAATTAGCATCGGCGCGGGGCAGTTTGGTGTTAGTCGTCTGTAATCGGGACATTGGGCCGTTTCTTTACGATCACCCGGTATAATCGCTATCGATCACGCCGGCGTCCGTTAAGATGGACACCCAGCGCGCCGACCAATCCGGAGCACCCAAGAAGCGCCGGCCCACTGGGGTTGGAACGTGCAATTTCCGCGAATCGAGCCGAAATTTCGCCGGGTAACAAAGCATCTTATATGTTCAAGAAAGAGAGTGCGAGAGAGGAGCAGCCCCGAGGTTCAGGACGATGTATTTTTGCATAACGTGTTTACGCGAGCGAGTTGCGCTCGGCTCGCCATTACTTCGCTCCACCTCTTCTTCCCGCCGATCCCCGAAAAGCGAGCCTTATCGGGGGGGGGGGGCATGGGGGTTCACGGGGCCCGAAATTTCAGCGCGCGCGTTTCCCCCGTCCGAGGATGGATTCGGGTAATTGAGCGGCTGCGGGTCGCAGGCCGAATTTCGTGCGCGCGTGCGCTGCATCGGAGCCCCGGAGCTGCGAGGGCCCCCGGTAATCATAGTTTCTTGCCGCGAAGCGTGATGGCGTCTTGGTCGTCGAAACCGGCTCTCCCTACCACCGCGAGCACCGAGGCGAGCAGAGAGACGGTGGGGATAAGGCCCCCCGTCGGGCCCGTCGAACTCGCAGGACCCACGGCCTCCTCTCTTCTCCTCCCCACCAACACGGCGATGCCGTCCGGCCGATTTCCTGAGGATTTCGTAATCCGTATTCCCTCGCAAATTACCGAACACTTCTCCGGTCTCGGACGATTCTGCGGCGCGATGTATGTTTTCCGGCGCGAGCAGGGCTGAAGTTAAGTCATTAGCCGAAACGCGGAGCCCCGACGCGGCGATCGGCAATGCGGTTTCCATGCTCGGCATCCCTATTATTAATCGCACGAAAGCGATCCTGATGATATCTTGTAAATAACGTGGCCCGGTTTCTCCGAGTCTTCGGCCCCGAGACTTCGCAGAAGCCTTTCTCACATTAAATGAAGTTTAACGGGGCGGGGTGAAGTGTGGGCCGGCCGGGCGACTTTGGGAGATCGGTGAAGTTGATTCGCGCGCGAGTACCGGTCCCCGGGGTCCACTCTCCTCTCTCCCTCTCCTTCTCTCTTTCTCTTGGAGAAGCAGCGTCTAAGCGACTTATCGTGCGCGCGAAACGCTCCGCCCGATATAATTGATGAGCGATCGCCGATTTGCATTCGCCGATTCGGCGTTGAAAGCCGAACGGTGGAGGGAGGAAAATAAAGCTGCCGGCGGACGGCAAATCACGGGCCCCGCTTGCAAATTATCGAATCATCTAGCCCCGGTACTTGTTAACTGGTACAAGTTAAGTCATTACTGCGGAATGCAGTCGCGCAGGGGGCATGCATTATACATTTCTGCCAGCTCTCTACTCTGTTATAAGTCTGCGACGTGCTACCGAGGACCTAGACGACAACCCCCACACAGTATCTGTCTCTCTCTCTCTCTCTCTCTCTCTCTCTCTCTCTCTCTCCCTTATCCGAACCTGTATCGACGTATTGTAACCTTTCAGGAATTATAGTTTCCTCGCCTAGGGTTTACGCAATGTTCGTTCCGCGTGTCGGCGACACGCCGAAGTGAACTTTGATACGAAAATATTCCGAACCAGGGCCCCGTTGATCTTCTTCTGACACGCTCGCTCGCGGTTACGCGTGAACCGTGCCCGCATAGCAATCTGCTGCACAGTGAAATAGTGGAACGTATCGGTTTGATATAGAACCGCCGCTTTTCATTGCCTCGTGAGCGCCAGAGAAATGTATTGGGAATTATTTATTAGCCGGCCGATGGATAAAGTCGGCTTTCCCCGCAACGGAGCAACAATGGCTTTTCTACCGTTAGCGCGTGATATCTCATTTCAAAGGTTATGCCTTGCTAACGCGAGATATTTTGAGTTATTTTGATGCTGTCGCGATCCTTTCACTCCGCTGGGGAGGGCTTGTTTATTCTGTTGACGACCGTGGCAGCGATCTCTGGATCCCTCGGATCCAGATTCGTCAACTTTCTCGGCGCACGTTCACTAGCTATTAAATCTAGGAATTTCACCCCTCATGATTCAACCCTTAATCCCAAGAATTATACATGATTTTTCGATCGTTTAGCAGAAACTAGAATAAAATTATCAGAACTTTTTAGAATTTGTTAAAAATAGAACTGAAACGTTCATTTTTCCTTCATATGTATTCTTTTATAATAATTATTATTCAGATTGAATTGATTCAGATCTCACAAAACTTTCATGGTAATATACTTGAATAATGTACGTAGTATAGTAAAAAGTCTCGTATGAAAACATTTCTTCAGTTTCAATAATTATTGTAGGAGAACAAGAAAGAAGTAAGTAACGGTTAACCATTCTAGTCTGACGCAAATTAAAGGAAATAGAAGCAGACGTTTTTTCTTCTTCAACTTAATATATTGCAGCGTCCATGTTCGAGATTGCTTTGTTCTGAACGTCCATCAGTAGACTGTGGATCTGTATGCAAAATAAAAATTGTTTGCCTCGATTGCAAGAGATAGAAACCAAGCAGAAGAAAGATATTGACGTGTTTAAATATTTTTAATTTTCCTACAATTTTATATTTCATCAAATCAGTGTCGCTATAAATGGATAAAATCGTCTGTTCGTCAGTGAGTAAAATCTAAATGTGCTCGCTAAACATGGATAAATACCGAGTCACGATATACCTACGTATAGTTATATATAGAGAAAATTGAGCGACTATGTTCTCAATCATTTCCTCTGGACAACAGGGTTGAACGTTCCCAGCAGCGATCCAAAAAGAAGAATCACGTCCGGGGGCCTATAATTCGCGGGGACGTCACGTATGGGGGCAAAGAATTAATAAGAAAGGCAGAGCCGGGGAGCGCGTTGGCTGGTCGTGATCCTTCATCGTCGGACAATCGTCAGCTGAATTCCTCGGTTATATCGGACAGATATACGAGCCACGTCGGTTCGAGTGGTCTCGGTCTCGAAAAAAGGTCCCGTCGCGCCGGGGACTTTTCTTCTTCCGTCGAGCCTCGGGAACGGGCAATCAGGAACGAACGTCGGACACACGAAAACGCGGAGAAAAACATAGCGTGTGGCAAGCCGCGTCGTCCTTTGTGGGCACCATGTGTACGCGCGTGCACTGCTCACTCTCTCTCTCTCTCCTTCGTCTCTTCCCCCCCTCTCTCTCTCCTTTTTCTCCATCTTCGTTTCTCCGCCACGTCTCTCTTTCTTTCTCCCCGTGGTCTCCTCTGCCGAGGTCTGTGCCCATAGAGTTGGAAATAAGGCGGCAATAAAGCATATGTAAAATATATTCTGGAATTCCTTTTAGGACGCAGATATATGGGTGGTTGGTGGGTCGGTTGCCCGCTGGTAACCGCGTGTCCCCCGAGCACGTCCAATGGGGGATATACACGCGTGCTGGCCTTCGTATGCGTGTACCAACCGCGTGAGTTTATAGATGCGAGCCGATGTAAGTAAGACAGACGATCCGTTTCGTTAGAGGGTGTCGCGGGGTTACCCACCTGTATCAAACTCCGCCACCTTCCTCCCTGAATCCTCCTCCGGCGAACCCCCTTCTCTCCTCTGCCAGCCCCCCGCCCCCTCCCCCGGACCTCCTAAGATACTTCTTTTTAATCTTCTTTCTCGTCCTCTCCGGGTCTTTCTTGTTTTTGGATGCTTGTTCCGATCGGATGCGACTCCGCCGCGTATGATGCACTGGCCGATTCAACGAGTACGGGGTGGATTCTGCAGAGAAGGGCTCCTCACCCCTCGGGAGACCCTGGCTTCTTCCTTTAACATTTTATTCGCCTTTGCTGAACGCCGTTCTGGACGAAATTTTGCCCGTTGTAGGACTGTTTGATCATGTCCTCTAGACGATAAGCGAGTTTGTGTTTTTCGGTCGCTGCTCTGAGGTGTACACTTTGTGGCCACTGAATTTTTATTAATGGTGGCTTCTTTTGTTGCCGGATGTTTTTGACGATTTCGTGGCAACCATGGCTAGGTCCATTCAAATCTTTACGCATCAGTTCCTTTCACAGTGAATTCTCGATATATGTCAACAGCACGGGTCTTGGCAGCGTCGCGTGTCGTCCAGCAAACATACCCGAGCCCTGTTATGTTTACACTCCTCGGCGTCCGAGGCCTCTCGAGCTTAGCGGGGATAATTCCGCGACATTTATCATCCAGGCCTTGGCGACATATATAGAGAAATTACTGTGCACATTTGTGGAGCTGCCACTTTAACCCTCATACGTTCTTCAGGGCGCAAATTCACCCCACTTACTATTTTTACATTTTGTATATATTGTGAGACGTATTTCTTTAAATTGCGACACTATAGGTGTAATAGGTACGAGGTCAAAATCAGTAAAATACATTTTTAATTGAAGTCCACTGGAACAATTAACAGAGGAAATTAAATTCTTTTTCATCTGGTCAGTCTCTAAGAGTTTCTCCCAAAAATTGAAATACGTGCAACCGTTGTCGACAAAGTGACAACAAATCGTTGGCTTCGTCTAGTTTGAAAGGAAGCACGTTTACCCAGCGTGGCCCGACTCGCCGCGCACTCTGAAGAGACTTTTCTCCCGGCATACAAATCCCTCGGTTTTATCCTGCGTCGACGCTCTTCAGCGGGAACTTCAAACAGCAGGAAGATCTCCATCGTGGAAAGCTAGCGTCTGCACTCTGGCGACAATCCTAGCGCCGCTACCATGCGCCATTAAAAATCCTTCCGAAAGCTTTCAGCGTGTCTAGCCGGTCCTGGTGCTCGCCGGACCACCTGAGGAGCGAAAAGCTCTTTTCAAAGAAATCAGCGCGCGACGAATGGCGTGTGAGAGTGTGTATGACGGAAAGTCGTAATAAACGGATACTCTACTTGCGGATGGAGTTTTCTTTCGGGCCAGGAGGGACGTGGACGTGAACGTTCCCGAAAGTGAGTCAGAGAGGGGAGGTGGAAATCTTCGACGGAAGAGTCGAGCAACAAGAAAGCAAGAAGAAGAAGAAGAAGAATAAAGAGGAAGATGAGGAGGAGGAGGGGGAGGAGGAGGAGGAGACCGTGGCGTCGACTGCTCGGCAGAAGAGAGATCAGGGGAGAAAGAAAGAGAAAGATATATGGAGCCGCGAGGTGTCGCCTTACAACCGGCTCGGTTCGCTTACCTACGAAGCCTCTTTTGCATGCCATCTCCTCCACCATCTTGGCTCGCGTTGCTCCTTTTGCGCTCCGTTCCTTGGAACGTCCTCCTTCCTCGTCCCTTCTGCTGAAAGAGAGAACTGCCTGCCTCTGCCTGCCTCTGGCCTGCCTGCCTGCCTGCCTGGCTTCGCTCGCGGTGCACCGTTGCGCGTTCGGTCTTTGCATAATTATTACAGTTACCGCGAGTAGCAGCTGGCTCGTTGCAGAAGAGAGCCACCTTGTCTCTCCTTTGCCTCTGCCTACCAGGTAGACGCTGTCGTCCAGAGGTACTACCTGGACAGAACAACCGAACCAAAGTCCACACCAGCAGCTAACCAACCCCGTCGATCTTACACTCGCGTGTACGCGTTAATTAAATTTCTCCAACGTACACGCGATCCAGTCCGCGACGCCCCTTTTCTTCAACCATCGACAGCTTGCCCGGAGATTTTTAATATCGAACCTGCACGCTCTGGAACGCGGAATGGCCCCGAGGATGGTCTATTCAGCGCCTTTCCAGGCTCCACATGGCGCTAAGTGTTAGGTCCGAGCATATGAGACCTGCCGGTCGGTAAATCCAAGGAATCCGAGCGGGAACAGGTGACATTTGAAGCCACGATTTTTCGGGGGCTGGGGAAAATTGGTCAGACACATCGATCACGTTCGTTCAATTTAATTGCTTATTCATGGAATGCAGAATTATATTCGATCAATTGCATAATTCCCGACTGCGGATGGCTTCTTTCCAGTCACAGTTTTGTACGTTTATAATATTATTTATACTTGGAATAGAATCAATTTTCGTAAGAAGGATTCAGCTGTAAACTTCTACTTTCTTGGATAATTTTGGGGGCTGAGACAAGGACTAAGTAATTGTGACAGTTAAATTAATATTCTAAATTGTTAATAGTATTTCTTTACCTTTCTTAAAAAATATTCGAGATCCGCTCGTGTCGATGGAACATTCGTCATGTGGTCTACGAATACACTTTTGAAAGAATGTTCTAAAGGTAACATGTGTCGGCATAAAAATTGAAAGACGCTTCCTTAAGCGAATGAACGTGATGCGGATTGTTTTAGGAAGGAAAGACAGCTGTTTCCTGGGGTCAGGGGATTTTTGAGGGAATCGATATCCTAAACGGAGAATGGGAACGGCGTTTTCTCGGCGCGTTTCCTCCTCGCGTTTCCTCCTCGCGTGCCCCGACCTTTCGAGGTATCATTCAACGCGCCACAGCAAACAATGCTGTACATTTAAATGAGCGCGGGGAGAAGGGAGGGGGCGCCCCGCTCGTCACGAATACGGTACCACGGTATAGTGATCCCGGGGCCCCCCGGTGATTGATGCACGAGGACGTGAGTTACGGTCGGCCTTCGCGCGATTTCGTCAACATTCCCGGCGTATACAGTCGGACTACTAATTTCGCGGTCGGAGCTAATCGGTGGCCGGCTATTACCGGTCGCAGACGACCGCCGCGATCGGTCGATGGGGGGAGGGGGGCAGAGAAAAACACGTCCGACCAAACTGGCTTCTCTCGATACACCCTCTCCCTCCCCCTTCCGAAGGAACAACCGATCAAAAAGAAAAGAGAGATGAGGAACAACCAGTCGAGAAGAAAAGAGAGAGAAGGGAAGGAAAGAAGAAAAGAGAAGGGAGGACTCTCTCTCTCTCACTCTCTCTCGTCGGAGATCGTTTTCGACGAAGGAACGCCAGTGCCAGGCGTCGCGAGCAAAAAGGTGGAGGCAAACCGCCGACAAAATATCCCTCGGAAATTATAAAGGGGTGGCGAGTAGTATTATATCGCGTGCAGCGTAATTTGCCCAAGTATGCAAAAACATGGCGGCCGGTCGCTCTCGTTTTCCGTCGGCGATCCATAACGGACGCGATGCACACGCCCATCGTTTCCAACGAGTTATTATGTCGATGCGGTTGCAGATACCGAGACCCGATGGACGTTCGAATACCATATTACGCTGGGACCGCAACGAGCTCAATCACGGGGACTGTCGAGGAGCAGTTCGGCTGCTTACACTGGCCCTGGGACCTCTCCCCATTTCATATATGCCTGCGATAGCTGCTCTCCAAAATACCATGAATCTGTTGATTCATTCTAGACTCCATAGAGACGCTAATTTCCGTTGTAAGTCTACTACCCATAGGTTTACGACATAGACACCGATAGTGACATTTGCGTTCCCAGCGTGCACATTAGTCAATTGCACGTAAGTGTTCAATTTTTTTTTATTTCGTCAGAGCCCTGTAGGTTGAAGTAAATAACGGAGATTATTTCTAAGACTTGCCTGTATCTGATCGTTTGTAAACAAACCACAAATTCGCGAAGAAAAGGAGACGAACTCGTGCATCTGATTCTCCTGAATTTTCGCTCAAACGGAGCAGCGTTTTCGGTGGAATCGCGACATGCACATCCGAGAGGAACGCTTCGAGGATCAATTCCCGCTAGTTTTCCTGTGAAAAGGGACAGCTAGGTACCGAGCTCTGGTTTATTCCGTGTCGTGTATGGCGGCGTTTCGCGCGTGGGAGCAAAGTCGCCACCTTGCCCGCGGCCTGGCATAGCATGCAGCCTCGCCTCGGCTCTGCTCGGCAGCCACGCTTATTCAAAAGTGGCTGCACGTAAAGCCGATATCTTATTCTCGAATGCTCCATTCGTTCTTCTTATGGTATATCCTGCTGGCTGCCGGCGACATTCTTGTCCGCGTCGCGTAACTTCTCTCTCTCTCTCTCCCACCCCGTCTCTCTTTTTCTCTCTCTCTCTCTCTCTCTCTCTCTCTCGTTCTCCCGGCTCCCTTTCGCATCCGAGCCGTTTCGCCTGATCGCGATTGCGCCGCGTAACGACGAGTTTACCTCGATAGGCCAGAAGAACGTACACCCAGGAGCCTTCCGCGCGGAATAACGATCCCCCTTAGGAACCCGTGGGAAGCCAAACACAGAGCCTAGACACACCGAGGGAGAGAGAGAGAGAGAGAGAGAGAGACCCTAACCGATCACGTTCGATATCTCGCTGATTCGCGGCCGTTTATCCGCTCCGGCCTGTCGGTTCCGTGTCCTTAGTTCTTCGCGATTTCCTCTTCAGGGCCCGCGACGCGTGCAACAACGACGCTTCCTGTTGCCCTGGCTCTCGCGCAGATTTATACCATGACGACGTTAGGCATCCAGGTTTTGCCTTTCGATTGGAATTCGCCCCGCAGTTCCACCTTTTTGCTCTTGTCCCGCGCGCGATTGGGTGCCGCGAACTTTGGGCTAGCTCTCGGACACGGAAAGGGGTTAATTGCTCGATCGAGGATGCTGCCGGGGCTGTTCGTCTTCGTAGAACGATTCCACCGGTGGGAATTTGTTCCCTTCGCCCTTTGATTGTTGCGTTTTGTGGTCGAGGCGATTTTTGTTCTTGAGACATGGACGATTATTTGTGAGTGAGTCCACTTTGATTTTGGTCTGTGAGAATTCGATAAAGTTGTTTAGGTACCAGGATTTTAGTGGAAAAGACACTTTGCGAATGAAAAATTTAAATGAAGATTGGTTCCTCTTGTGGATTTCACTGTTTGTATTTTAATAGAAAATATTCGATTGAATTCTTGCATCACTCAGGAATTTATTAACTTTAAAAAGTTGGTCCTATTATTGAGCGCTTTCTTTTAATAGAAAATGCTCGACTGAGTTCTCTTCGTTGAGTTTGAAAGATCAATCTGCTTATCAGTCTTCAAAGAAACATTTGATTTGATAGAATTCCTACATTGTTAATAATTTGAGTTTAATCGTGAGTTTATTTTAGCGAACGCTACAGTGTTCATGCTAAACCTTGCAAGATGGCTGGAATTGAAAGGCTGATCAAAGTTCCTTGGCTTATGCTCGGGTGTTCAGCCGGACAGCCACGGTGGTTCGAAAGTTTTAACTGGTTGATAAATCGCTAAAATAGCAGGTCCGTGTTGATTTAGCTAATAGTAGCCTAATACCGTGAAGTTTGAAACTGCGCGAACTCGGTGATTCTGTTGCGATTACTTTGTGATCGTGGATGATTGTAGGCTGATTATAATAGTTGGTTGCTCGATGGGATTTTTATTGCGACCGTTGATCGCAGGATAAATGTGAAACGAGGAGGATAATGCGGTGTCAAGCAATAAACGGATACTAACAATTTTCCTTCAATAGGCTTGATCGATGGTGGTAACAGGAGAGAATTAATTGATATGTTTTCTGCCGAGCATTAAAGAACAGTCGTTGGTATCAACGCTCTTTAGCTATTCATGTCATCACGCAAGCAGGATCGACGATTGCTCAAGCATTCTGTGCCACGTCCCACAACATGCGATTAGTATAATTGCGAATTGTACGCGGTTATAGCAATTATCGATATGCAAAACGCTGTACAATGTATCCAGTTATGACAGCTGGCTATTTATTTATCTTCTGACAAGTGCTTCGTGGGTCTGCGTTAGATATTGGTTCATAGTTGCAATTCTGATTAGGAGGAAATCATCCAACGCGTTTTCTCCGTTTCGTGAACTTTCTAATCAAACTTTTGCTCCACATTTGACGTTCAATTCATATTTAAATTTCAATTCACCTTTCGAATTTACATTCAGTTTTGCTGTTTGTTCGCGTAATTATTCTAGTCCTCATCACGGCATTATTTTATTAAAGATGATTTTGTACTTTAGAAATATGTGAAGAAATTGTAGCTAATATTTTCCTTTTCCTCAATATTTCCAATAGGTTTAACAACCTCTTGTAATAGCTTAAGACTTGTTACAAAAATTTCGAACAGAAATTACTAAACATGGACGTCGTTAATTCCTTCAAAATCGAAATAAAATTCTGTCGTTTCTCCAGCAATCTTGAATCACTACAACAAAAATACAGTAAAAATGATATATCTCTTTAGAAAATGGTTGACTGCAAAGATGCTATAATCATCTGCGAAACAAATAATAACAGGACGAGGGAGTTAGCTCATTGTCTAAATCCACCCTACAGAATAAGAGTGTATCACCCCCGACAACTAAAAATCCCTTAAATCCGCGCAGCTCTCGAAAAAGCATTATCAAATCAGTGAACCGATAGGCAGACGCTCGTGTGCAGCCGCTGCTCCTTATTTGCCTGCGCCAGCAGCCCCGGTTTATTCACGTTACAAGGGTTTACCGCGCTCGTATTTATGGTCGTCGAGGCTTCCGTCGTCACACCCTGAGAGCACACCCTCTCCCGCAGCAGAGATAACAACGCCGGTACGTCGCGGCCGCTGTTCGTTAGCCTCGGTTCTACATAACTTATTAATTACAGTTGACTAATGCTCTCCAGCTGTGGCGCGTTGCGTACGGCTCTGTATCTCTACCCCCCTCTCTTTCTCCGTCTTGTTACTTCCACCCCCACGTAGCTGGAACTTTCTCCGAACATTTTCAGCCCCTGAAGAAGGAGGAAAAGAGAGCAGAAGGAACCGTGGCGGGGGTAGACGCGGACGTGTGTCAAGAGAGAAAGCTGCCTATTTCTGTGGGGGAGGAAAGAAAGAAAGAAAGAAAGAAAGAAAGAAGGAGGAAGAGGAAGAAAGAGACAGTCGATGGGGCGAGGAAGAAGATGGTGGGACACGGCGAGGGACGCCAGGCAGTAACTCACGCCCCCGAGAGGATTACCTACCTTGCCAGGGCTGGAGGAGGGTGGTGCCCCGGCTACGTTGAGCTACGATCTTGCTGCGTAGCTACGCGTTTCTCATACCAAGTGTCTCCGGGACCGCCGGCGTGCCTCGCAAACAGAGTTCGCCGCCGCGGCCGTGAGCGTTTCGCGTTTTCGGAGAGGGCCACCGGAAGCCCGAACAACTTACGACACGTGAACAGAAGCTGGACGCGCGGCCCTCTCCTCGCTAGGCAACGCTCCCAGTCCCGCTTCGGGCCCCGGCTCTTGGCCCCTGGCTCTCTTTCCCGCTCTCCGTTTGCTCAGCCCTCTCCTCTCCTGTTTCGGCGCCGGACACCGAAAGGTCCTCTAATTGCGTCCGCGATTTATGCCGGCAACTTCTGCTCCGCTCCGCACCGCTCCGCACCGCTCCGCATCGCTCTGCTCTCCTTCCGCCACCGAGAATTCCTCGACGGAGCACACCGAGCTGGAAAAGATACAGCCGACGGTAAATTAAATAAGCCCGGAGAGGGTGGGGGCGTGTTTGGACGTCGGGGATAAGGCGCCGGGGTGGTAATCTCGACTGACGGATTGGCCGTGTCCTGGAATTTGTTGGGAGACCACGGGATCTTTCTTCTTTCGGGGAAAGTCGGGCCCCGTCGATGGTCCGCTGGGTCTTGAGAGAATTTGACACGACTCGCGAGTTTGTGGTGTCGTATGGAGGTTCCTATCGCACGATTTTCGAACAGTTTCAACATTTTTTTCTGGGTTAGTCTAGATTTTTAGTCTAGGTTTAGGGATTTCGTTTTTTGATGGAGTGTGGATGGACCGAGGATTTTTCGGATCTCGTAGACGGTGACGCACTTAGACCAGGATGCAAGGACTCTGCTCAATTTATCAATTTTTAAAAATATATTTCTGGTGGTACTTCTTGTGAACACAGTAGTCTTCCTGTTGATCGTAATATAACAGCTGTTCGTTTCATTTAATCGCTGAAAACTGAATAATTGAATGACGACTTTGATACCCTGGGTCAAAGCAGGCCCAGCCACCACCGTCGGAGGAAGAAATGCAATAATCGATCCAAGTTAAAACAAGTCCAAATAAAAATATTTGATTTTATAACTGATTTTTAAGGGATAGAAGGAATGCTTTCCAGGGCCACGTTAAATGAGAGAATTTCTAACCAAGAAACGAACGAGGGTTGAAACAAGGGTTGCATAAACGTCCAAACAAAAATATCAGCTTCTTCGAAGAAGGAATACTTCCTGGGCTATGTGAAGTGATAGAATCTCTGATCTAACGAATGGGGGTTGAAGCAGGGGTGGCAAAACTATCAGATTTTCCGAAGAAGGGGTGAGCGAAGGAGTATCGCCTCGCGTGAAATTTTTACAAACGGCCTAAACCCGCGTAAACCGTGCCAATAACGAATAGGGGTAACTTTTCGGGTTCGATCCGCCATCAAATTAGCATACCGCTCGAGTACGCATCGAGGATTCCGCCGTATCTCTTCCGGGGGACCATCCGTCCCGTTCCCGTCGATAGATCAGCGTGATTCAGAAACAGCCGGGGCAAACACGGTAATTGGTATTGCATCACTATTGGTCCGCGGGGGTTGGTAGCCGTGCGTGCGCGTGTGTGCGGAGGTGGGGGCGAGAGATGTATACGCGAAGACGGTACCTAAATTGGCCGCGTTTAAATTGACCCCGGGGCGGTTGAATCAACGTAACAAGAAACGCTGGGGTTCCGGATTGATGCGGCCATCAGTAACCGTCTTCGAGGTCTGAAACCCTCTTCGACTTCGGCCGTTCACGATGCAGGGGTTGTTGCGCCGGAAGCCTACCGCCTGGGAGTTTCGAAACGGAGGTCCTTCATGTTCCCGAGCAATTCACTTACTTTGATTTGATTGGCCCCCGCGCGTATGATCCGGTTTTGGCGTGCTCGCGATCTCTCTCTTTCTCTTTCTCTGTAAAGGGAAAGAGGGCCAGGGAGGGTAGAGCCCGATGGGGTGGTCGAAAGGGGAGGCTTTGGCATCGTGTTTTGCGAACCGCCGACGCGGAGTTATATCGGCAAATCCCCGGCAGCAATCAACGTATTGGTTGTTCTTATTAGAGTTGGCAACAGCCGAAGTCTCTCCCGCCTCCGCCACCCCCTTTCCGCCCACTGTTTATGGTCCGCTACGTCGAACCTCGGCAGTTCCTTCCATTCGAGAGGATGCCCGACGTCTACCAACGTCCTAAACGAGCCGTGAGCGTATCCGGTATACCCGCGACTCCTGCCACGCTCGTTCGAGCTCGCGCTTCAATCTACTCTCGCTTTATGGCCCCGAGGAACCCCTCTCGTCTAGCTGGCCAACAGAAAATTTTGGGAGGAAAGTGCTCCGAGAATTCTCGATATATGTCGACGACACGGGTCTTGCCAGCGTCATGTATCGTACAGGAGACATATCCGAGCCGTATTATGTTTACGCTCCTCGGCGTCCGAGGCCCCTCACGGGGTATACCCTGCGGTAGTGGGGATAATTCTGCGATCTTTATCATCCTGGCATTGGCGACATATACAGCGAAATCACTGTATACGCCTGCGAAATTGATTGGACACTGTACTACAAACCTGTATAGAACACTATTACGTTGCTGTCGACTTATTGCGATTATTGAATGAAGATACTTTTCTTGAATGAAGAATTATATTTCGGATTAAAGGAAATCAATGACATACATATTTATTAGACTCTGTATCTTCATCACGAGTCTGACACGTTTGCAGTCTAGAATTTTAATGAAGGTGCTAAGTCAGTTATAAAATAGGAATTGATTAAGCTTCTTTTAGATTAAGCCATTAAAAAGCCTGTTAGACTGGCGGTAGCTGGAACGTTAACAGACGAGTCTTGGCTCTCCAGCATTTTATCAGCGTCTCGGATGAACTTCTGCCAGCGAAAACTGTTAAAATACTCTTGCTAAAGGGCGGTGTGCTGGTAGAACCGAGTTCTCTCTCGCGAAAGACAGCCCCAGGATCCTTTCTAGTCGAACAGTGAGCGAGTCGAGCGAAGGTGCCACCCAGGGGGTGAGAATTCCTGACGATATACGAGGAGGAACGTTTTTTCGTTTGCTTTTTTTAAGAAACCGGTGAGTTATGGCCGAAATATTTCCAGTCTAAGCGCGCCCCCCTCTCTCTCTCTCTTTCTCCAGCACGTTTCTCTCTGCCAGGTTCCAACCCCTGTCTCTCCCCTCGTCCCGTTCGCCCAGCGAGATCTTCCTTCTCCCCGGATGAAACACGTTTCACGGTCTCAGCATAAAATTTATCCACCCCCTTGGTTAAACAGCCACGCACGCCTCTTCTTACTTTTCCGGGAGCGTGGCAGTCTCTCCTCCCCTAACTTCGTTTCGCTCAGGATCTCCCACGGGGCGTGCGTAAACCTGGGGGTGAGAGGCTCTGCGATGGCTGACCGACTCCTGCGAGGGATGGAAACGACGGATGGGAAAAGATCCGACGGTGGAGGCCCTGAAGAATTCGATGCGATCCAACGATCTCGTACGTCTTCCTTTCCATCCCCCGTCAGAACTAATTCCTTACCCCCGAGAACAGTGACAACCGCGTGCAAAGTTTGCCGTGCTCATTTAGGGGGTGGCTAAACCGCAGGATATTGATTTTGTTAGGCGTCTTTGGAAATTGTTTTTCCTGGCCTTTCTTCGATCGTTGGGGTGAGAAAATAATTATAGGTTAATACTTTTCTGTATGATGATGGGCAGACTGCGAATCCTTATAAAGTACCCATTTTTAAAATATAAGAAAACAGGCATAGAACGCTGGTTACGTTTTTATTTTATTCTTACCATTAGGAATTTTCTAGTTGATAAATTCAATTTATTCCTCAGCCTGGTCTTTAGAAAGTGAACCAGGAATGTTGGAATTATTTGAATGATCTGCAGTGTGTGTAATAACGAGTCATTCTCGTGGCGAAGATTTTAGACAGAATCAACTACACATAAATTATAGTTCCTTCTTTCAGGTTGGAATAAAATTTTGTTCTTTTTTAATCAACGTTATTAAGCATCGAAGTAAATGTTGGTGCAGAATAAATACAGACTACGTCTTCGTTTAGGACATTATTGAAGACAAGGAAGCTCTTTAATCATTGTAGTTTGAGTAACTGTAACTACTGTAAAATCTGTCCTGCTCAGTATCTAATCCAACTTCAATGTACAATAGTTGTCTAGTATCATCTTCCCCGTAGTTCTATCTAGTTCTATGTAGCGCAGTATCATCTTCCATTTAGTTCTATCTAGTTCTACATAGCCTCGCCCTTCACGGTCCTACGTCGAGCCAGACTTATTTTGCTGATTTACAGTGCATTCGTCAAAGCTTGCACAGTTTCATGGTACGTAATAATAATAATTGCAGTATTTCTCAGCCTAGGCTAGCGAAGCTGCGTACAGAAATATAATTGAATTACGTTGAAGCAAGTTTTAAAACAAAAGAGAGCCTTCTTTTATTCGATATATTCCGAGGAATACTTCGGACCGCAAAGGGCTCGCAAGGGCTATCATTTTCTAGGTGTGAACAAATGCAGAAAATTCCGAGACAATTTTCCGATGTCGCACGCGCCAAGAAAAGGTAGCGGTAGCTAACAGATTCGCGAATCGTGCTCGTTTAAATCGAAACAGCGTATCGGCGAAGTTCCCCGCAATCGAAGAACGCGCATCCATCACGGGTAGGCCGGAATGAAGACGGAGGAGAAGATAGAGGTACAGTCGATCGAAAGTTAAAGAAACGAGTGGGGCGGTTGCGGCTGTAGCTTGCAGCGTGGGAGGAAGGAAGGAAGGAAAGGAAGGAAGGCTGAGGGGGTCGCGGCCGTCTTATTTTCTGCTCGACGGAGACTTACGAGGCCGGCTTAATTGGCTGAAGCCCCGGTTTTATTTATAAGTTCGAGTCTATCGGCGCGCATCCCCCGCGTTTCTCGCGAGAAGAGCCTCCGAGGGGATGGATGCTGCCGGTTGCTATAATTCTGGGCGGTGGTGGTGCTCGCAAGTAGGGGACACTGGCTCCGTGTGACAAATTATCCTTACGAACGGTGCAATTTAACTAGACTGCGGGTTTCATGCATTTGACGAAAAAATAGTATCAATGTAAAGACATTGGTAGCCTATTGACCCCTTACCTTGCAATTTAATTCTCAGAGTTCGGACTAAAACGTACCATTTCATTTTACCTGCTGCTCTATACACGCAACGGTATAAACAAATTTGTATTGCTTGAAAATCAATGCAAAATTCTCGACTTGCTGTTAAATACATGTTCATGATGGAAAGTTAAAAATTCTCTATTTCGTCTCTGGGACGTCATTTGAATTACATCCGGTGGGTGAAGTATTAAGACGATTAAAAGATACATTCTCTTTTAAATTCGGTTTCTTACAATTGAGATTGACAAATTTTATTTAGCATAAGGATTCACGGCCTACCCATAATTCCGTGGCTCTCGGGAGCCAGTGTGACAGGCCAAAATGAAAATCATGGGGTTGTTGTGCAACGGCGAAGGGCGTGGAAGGGTGGATAGAGCGGGAGGAGAAGTGGATAGGGGTGGCGTTCGGACGCCGAGCCACTTGATTACATTGCGATAATATACATGACGCCGATATGAACTCCGGCTCGCCGTGTTGTTGCTCGTCCGACGCGATATTGTGTAATGGCCACCTGGAAATGGTCCAGTCCTCTCTCGCGTGTGCGCGCGCGCGCGCAGCCTCTGTCGCGCTCTCGATAATAGATCGGCGCGGATACGATTGTAAATATGACGCGTTTATTGCGATTCCGATCCCTGCACGACCGTGAAAGTGTGTACGACAAGCCGCGAGATACCGAAGGCTAAACCCCGCCTGCTATGCGACCCTGTTTCCGCTTGTAATTCCGATCCGAACTACCCCTCGGGAAATTTGTTCCCGTGGAACGAGACTCGCGATCGGATCGGTGAAAAATTTCATTGGTCATTTGTGACGTTTGTTGCTTCGCCGAGTGACGGGGAGACAGGTTCGAACTTCGATGAAGGCAGAGGGTTGAAGGTCTCGGAGAGATTAGGGTGGTTTTGTTGAGGCTCCTCGTTTCTAGTGGTAACAAGATTGAAATCTGTAAGTTTGTGGCGCTTTTTGACATAAACTGTTTTGGTCGTTGGCTACGGTTGGTTGTTTCGAACAAATGACTTCCAATGTTAGTGAGATTTAAATCGCAGAATTTAAGGGATCTTTGTTCGATGTTTGTCGGATAAGAGGGGTTTTATTGGAGCAGTTGACTATGGCAACGAGATTTAAAGCGTGGAGTTCGGGGGGTTCTGTTCGATACTTCTCAGTCATTAAAGGGTGGGTTGCTCCGAGCAAGAGTCTTCTAATGGTAACAAGATTGAAACCTTATATAACGATCTTTATTGGAAGTTACTTTGCCGAGGAAGGGTAGCTTTCTTGAAGCAATGAACTTCCAATGTTAACAAGATTTCGATTTTAAACTCTAGAAGGTTTTATTCAACACTTCTTATCCAATGAAAGGTAGGTTTTCAAATCAATATACTTCATATCCGAAAAGAGCGGGTATAACGCGTCGGGACCGATTCCATCGGTTTCAATATCACCCCCGCCACTTATCTCGAGGGTACCGGCGCGGCGTCCGGTCGGTTTCGGATTAATTATTCATAACAATTAAACCCTTCGAGTGAAATTAATTTCTCGGTTTATCGCGTAATAAGCGGCGATAGATGGGCGTTGGTCGTGGGGGGGGGGTGGTTAGGGGTGTCGGGGGCGTGGCGTTTAACCGAAATTAATTGTTCCGAGCGAACGAGTCGTAGTTGCCGGCCGCGGCGGAAAAACGAAAAGGGGTCGGGACTGAACTCGCGGCACAGAAATCGTGGTTACACCGCACCGTTTATACACTTCGATATCAACCGTATGCGAGCCGTGCAAAAGGCCGGGAGACTGCCTTTACGGGCAAAGGGGTTGGCTTTCGCTTCTCGCCGCTGGCAGAGGTGAAACCGGGAGGGTTTTTACGAGGCAGTAACGGCCGATAAGGTGAGCTTGCGCCCCCACAGACGGGTTTATTCCGGTACTGTACCCAAGTGGCTGTTCGACAGTACCTATCCCGGTTGTCGTACACTCCCTTACTTTCTCCCGGCACGGGCGACTTGCCGCTCTCTATCTGAAACCGTTTACGCGCCTCTTCTCTGTTTCCTCCACCTTTCGCCCGTTCCACCTCTTTCCACCTTAGAACGCCCACCTAAGAGCATCCTCTCCTCGTCGCGGCCTTATCGCGAACGTTACCAGGATTTCGGAGACCTCTCGTATACCCGGCACGCTGCCTTGTACCGTGAACGCTTCTATTTGCTGTTCGCCGGGCTCTCAATGGGATCGAGCGATCTCGGATAACGCTACCGAGAGATCACTGACCACTCGAAAATAAGGAACTGGGGGGACTCGATCCAAGAGGAAGTTTCTTCCTGGATTCGTTGCGATCTCAGCCCTCTCGCACGATTTTTCTTACATGTGTATGACCTAACATTAGTCCTGGAGCTTCGAATTAGGGTCTAGTACCTTCAACGTCCGTTACTATTACTCTTACCACTTGAAACAAGCTTAACACTCGGTTCACGACTAAGGTTACGTTCAGCCATTTTTTAAATACTGTACAGCTAAAGAAATAAATATGTTAAAGACATTCTCACGGATGTGTACAATCTCGATAATTTTAAATTAAAAATATTAGAATACGTCATTTTGACGTAAACCTACTAATGTATCAATTTGGCACGTGGAGAGTGGGTCCTAAACCTAGCACTCGAGAAGACGATGGGCCCATCCTCATTGAAAATCGTTCTAAACGATCATTTCCCGAGGTACAGTGGTACCCAACAATCCCCCGAGTGTTAATGCCGAATTTTGGGCCCAATTTATAACTAAAAAATGGGACCAGAGTTCCCGTGGAAATTAGGGTACCGAATCTAGAGTGGGGATACGTAGGGTCACGGTATCTGGCGTGTAAACGTTATTATTTTGCGGCGAACGGGCCGAAGCGGGCCCAGTGAGGCCCCCGGGCCAAGTCTCGTCCGAAAAGACACGCGATCGAGCTCGTTTGACCGTCTCGTTTGGTTTTGTTTGGTTGCAGGGGCGAACGGAATGCGCAGGCGCGGCCGACAGACCTACACGCGCTACCAGACGCTCGAGCTCGAGAAGGAATTCCACACGAACCACTACCTCACCAGGCGGAGGCGGATCGAGATGGCACACTCGCTCTGCCTGACGGAACGGCAGATCAAGATCTGGTTCCAGAATCGGCGGATGAAGCTGAAGAAGGAGATCCAGGCGATCAAGGAGCTGAACGAGCAAGAGAAACAGGCGCAGGCGCAGAAGGCAGCGGCGGCAGCGGCCGCGGCTGCGCATCAGCAGCAAGCGGCCGGTGGGGGACCGGAGGGGGCCAACTAGGGGTACGCCCTGCACCGGAGCCCCCCTGACCACCCCACCACCAATCCACACCACCCTCTGCTAGCACCGCAATGTACACAGCTATATTAAAGGTGAGTGACTCCGATACTCATCTCTCTAATTTTTCGGGGGCCCGCGGGAACCCCCTCCCCCCAACAGCGAATTTTCTCATTTTTTGGAAATGTACTAGGATAGAGTCCCCTGATATTCCATGCGACATTCGCGTAGAATTAAGGGTTTAATGGGGGTGGGGGGGCTCCTCGAGTGACCCCCACAAAGTGGGGAATTTTTTCTTTTCTATCAAAAAGTACTAGTCTCTAGGTCAAAGCTACAACGTCTCACAATTTCAGGAGATCTCTCCTTCAACCCCCCTGGAAAAAAGTCGAAAGTTTTCTTTCCTGTCAGAAGGTAGTAAAATCGAGTTGATAAAAATCACTTCTCTAACACGTTGACTGCCATGACACCCCTATGTGGGTGACGGAATTATTTTTCTAGATTTTGAAATTAATTTTTACGTTAATTTGTCATTGTACCAAATTTTATTAGGATCTGTAAAATGCAAGAAAGTTGGAGGACTACTCAATATCATAAATTTAATTTTCTTCAATTTTTATTTCATTAAATAACTTACTCTGATTTTATGGAATTTTTTAGATTTCTAGTTCGGCAGTCAAAGTGTTAAGCGAATGTGGTTTCAAGCCCACAAGCGTTGTGCCCAGATCTCTCTAATTTTTCTGAGGGCAGGGGGGCTATCGCAAGGCTAGACAAGCAAAAGACATCCACAAGATTTCCAAAACAGTTCTCGTTACTTAAAAGACTCGAAGGAAATTTTTTCAATGGAAGGTATCGCGAAAATTGCTGATTTTTAACATGTTGCCCAGATTGCCCCCCTCAGTCTGCTAAACGACCAATTTCAGTCAGGTCCCTCCATCACGGTAATTTTCTTGCGAGTCGCGTTTATCGCTTGTCCACCTGCCGGCTCGAACCACCTCGTCCGCGTTCCGGTGGAAATTACGGGGCCCCTTTTAATTCGCTATCATCGAACTGGCATCGTCGTCACGTCAGCCAAGAAATGTATCATCTCCGCCGATCGAGTTTCTTGTAATTTCATATCTGCTCGGTCGTTCTTCGGGAGCGAGAGAGATTTTCAATTTTTCGCGTCTCGATGTCCGCTACCGAGGGCGGCCATTATCCGTGGGTAAAATTCGTAGTTACCCCGGCTTCCCATAGTTCGCCCGGTAATTTATGTAAATTCGTACGGCTCGTGAGCTGTTCTTTCTCTGCAACACACAAACTCCTACATCCTAGAACAAAAGTCCTCGGGCGATGTTCGAGGCCCCGAGCGATGTCTCTCTCCGAGCAATCCATTGTTTTCTTCTTTCCAGACTGATATACGACCGCCACTTTTCATTTCCAGTGACACGGTGGCTTAGAAATGGCCGATTAATTCGTGTTTCTCGTGTCGCCCCGCGAATCTTAATCTCTGCACGGACTGCTCCTTTGGCTTTCTTTGGGACGAGATGTGCCTACAGTTGGTGTCGCTGGCATTTTTCGACGGGTCGGAGCCTTTAACGGACGATTCGCTAGGGGATGAGACGTACTTCATCCGATGCGTTATTGTACTTCGTAGTGTTGCAACTTTAAACATTCTTTGGTTGAATGCTGTTTGAATTGCTGGACATGTCAGTTGCATCAGTCACGAGACCTTTGCGCATCTTTTCGCCGTTTCCTACTTTCTTTTCTAGCTTTCTAATGGGTAATTTATTCCATCGTTGATGGAATGCTTTGACAATTGTCCCGAGTGGACAAACACTGCACTCAAATGTCTTCGTAAAGGGAGACTGTAGATGTAGCAAATCTCATATTTACGGATCGGCAGAGTTAAGAAGCTTCTTCCTCTTCTTCGTCCCACAAATGTCGATTTAACCCCTCAGAGTTCGAAATGCTGAGAAATGTTTGAAAATTGATTAGTTGATTTCAGAAGGTGAGATTATTAGGTGCCGTGTGTTTCATGTATTATTGCTCGCTTCCTAGAAGTTGAAGATACCTGAGCAAAATATCAAAAAATCTAAATTATATAGAACTGCTACTCGTTGCCCTGGAAGAGTTAAAAAATTTGCAGACCATTTATTGTTACCGAAGATTGTTGCCAGGGGTTCAAAGAGTGCAAATTCACCCTCCGTGAACGAAATCGTGGAGAATTCGGTAGCCTGTTCCACTTCCATCCCGCAATCTGGCGAGTCTCAAGCAAGTTGTACGAGAGAGAGAAAGAGAGAGAGAGAGAGAGAGAGGGCCACCCTTGGTAACCTAAATTCGAAAGGGTTGAAGCAGCCCCGATGGTAATGGATTTTCCCAGGGCGTCGAGCACAGTGTTCCACCGGTGGTCGGCGAGCGCGCATTACGCCTTGATATATCATCGGAGGAAGTTACGGGGAACCTGAAGAAAATGTTGGCTAAAGAGTATTACGAATGTGGGCGGCTGGCTTTTAGCCGTTCCGGCCTTTAAAATTAAGTTTAGCCGGCACACTTAATGAGGATAAACCACCTGCGAGCGTGCCTTCATAATTTCCTAAGTTATTCTGTTTGCGTGCATTTAACTCGCGCCAGCCTGAACCTTCTGCATCTCAAGGGGTTGGCCACCCCCTCCCGCGCACAACCCGCTGAAATGTTGCCCCATCGTGATTTTCGTGTTTCTTCTTTTCCCGGGGCTTTACCGCGGATACCGCGGACGTTAACGAAGCGGCTCCGCAATTTCCTCGATTTCGCACGGCTCTCTTCATCGACCTCTGCGAGTTTTCAGAAGTGGTTCCTCCTCCGCCTCCTCTCGGAAAAGAATGCCTGCTTCGAGAATTCTCGCTTCTTGATCTTGCTCGAATTCGCCCGCTGTTATCTTTTCCGAGCTTGCTTCACAGCTCGTTTTATTGCCGTTTCGTTGGCAAAATTGTTTTTCCTGTAACACATCGTTCGCG
Source organism: Halictus rubicundus (assembly GCF_050948215.1). NCBI lineage: Eukaryota > Metazoa > Arthropoda > Insecta > Hymenoptera > Halictidae > Halictus > Halictus rubicundus. The sequence continues at coordinate 5,486,905 of NC_135152.1, forward strand.
ATGCCAAGTCTCCTTTTAACACCTCGATCAATGCTACAGCAACCGTTAGATAAAATCAGAGTAATTTATTTATTGAAACAGAGTCACTTGCATTTTATAGGTCCACAAGCAAGTTTTGTGTGGAATTTATCAACGAGAAAAATTGATTTTTAAATCTGGCCTGGGTTAGGTGAATATCCTCAACGTGTCGATGGCTATTTGAAGATCATTAATTTGGAACTGAAAGGGGCACTTACAATATTGGTCATGTTTTTTTGAAACTTAAGACACAATTAACCCCTTAACTTGTACGCTCGAGTTAATTCGAGCGCGCCGAAGAGGCCAAAACTGTGCACACTCCAGATAATTCGAGCGGCGTTGTATTTTATGCTGCTATAATTTTTCACACTCGAATATAATCGAGAATTGAAAATAACAATGTGAAAGCAAAGAAAAAAAAAACGTTTTATTGATATTTATCATTTACATGGGGTTGTAAGCTATAACACTTATTTATTCAAGAATAAAATATAGCCTTTTTCCATGGAACAAAAGCGCAGTATATCAAAAGTTGATCTTTTTTGGCCGGTTTTTTTCAAAAAAAGTGTGCGTTAAGGGGATAAACGCGAATTTTCTCGGACTCCTTGCCTTGTGTAATAGAAGTAAATCATAATTCAAGCGCTTTCAAAACATTAAAAAACGAAGCTTCTTCGTGCTCTTGCTGGCGAATTGTCGTTAGCAAAACGCAATGTCAGAAGAGTTTCCGTTACGCCCGCGGCTAAATTTCGAAATAGAAAATTCGGGGCGGATTCCGAAGGAAAGTCGAGCTGCGGTTCAATATTTTCCAGAAGGATCCCTTGAAGCGGTCGGCGCGAGTCGCACGAATTCCGAGAATATTCGGAACTTTCACCGCTTTTCACCGCGCGCGCACGGAAAAAAAGGCAAAAGGGAAAAGTGAAAACGGCTAAAAAAGAAAGTAGAAAGTTTCCTAGTCAGGTAAAAAAAAAAAGAAGAAAAGGCGACACCCGTAGAAAACGTGGCGGCGGCAGTGTCTGCGTCGGAGATCCGCCGGTATAATTTGTATTTTGGTGGTGTTCGGCCATTCATCCCCGAGAAACGAACGACCCTTCGAATTGCTTGTACCGGGGGGCAATATCGGCAGTAAAAAAAGGTCTTCGGGTTTTCTGCGCTTTCGCCGGACTCGCCTAACCCTGCAGGCTCTCTTCTTTTATGACTTCTTCCATGTTTTCGTGAAAAAGATTCCTTGGGAAACCCCGGGCGATCGTCGGTTTAGTTCGAAGGCTCGGAAGCCGGTTAACTTTCGTTTCGATTATGTTTCGCTTCCTTCGTCATAATTAATGGAGTGCGTAGCTATTAAACGGAACTTTCTTTAGAGAAACTATACCGGCACGCTCCGCGTTATTGTCTTCGACGCAGGATCCTTTTAATAAATTTCGAAATTCATTATATTATGTATTCAGGCTCCGTAAGAAGTTTCATATTTTGATGTAAAGCGTGGCTCCTCGATTAGTAGACTGTGAATATTTATGCAAATCCGGCGTTTTAATTGATTTACTTATGAATTCAATGGGAACTTATTACCACATATTAAACGTAGTTTACATTTTTATTCAATTAGCCTTTGCCAGTTGCATCCGCTATTAAAGCGCAATTCGTAGTCTAATAATGCGATATGGGGAACATTCGCGACATGCCCGACAAAATGGGCACTTAGGTTTTAATGGAATGGCTGCCAGACACGATTAAAAACAAAGTCAACAGTTTTAGTGCTCGCCATCTTTCCTCGATCGGCTCGAACAGATGATTATGGCGTCACGCGGTTAATTAGCAGTGTCTCGATCGAAACGAATGGCAATCCCCGCGATTCCGCAACGGGTAGAGCACGATGACCTCGTTCGAAATCTCATTATCAGTCCACGGAGCGATTAACGCCCGCGGGAGGAGAAATTCCCGTGATAATTCCCGGTCCTACCAAATCATCTCCGTTCGACGGCTCGCGGAGATAAACGTAAAAGTTTATAAAGTTTCCCTTTGGCCGGCGGTATCTCATCGGCCAGAGGAATTCGCCAATTAACCCCACGAACTGCATCGTAATTGTAGGCTGCTTCCTGGGCGCCGATTCGACGATACTCTGCTCGGTGTGATGTTTAATCGATGCGCTCGTTCCTCCGGTTGTCGCAGTTCCCGATCGTTTGTCCGAAGGAGCCGTTCTAGAGTCCATTTTCCACCCTCGTATCGTTCGACTTTATTCGCGAACATCACGCGGAATTTTACATATGCGAATTTGAATGATAATGCCGAATTGCTGGACGCGTTATGTACTGTGTCACGCAGCGCACGTTCTCATGGAAATCGGGCTGAGATGGACGCTGGTTTAGGGCCGTTTTGGCGCAAAATTGGCCCCGGAACAACCCTTACGACCCTTTTCCATTTTCCCTCAAATTGGGTTCCCGTTAGATAGCACTGCGATTCCAGAAGGATTTATTTCAATGTTCTTCGGGCCTCGGTTAGAACGATAGTATTTGCAAAATTATCCTCCGAGCATTCCCTTCGGCCCTCTATTCTATTTTCCAATCAATCTTCCAATAAATCTTAGATTTTGAAAAAATTTCTAACGGCAACATAAAATATTTCTGAGTGTTTTGAGTGGGGACGAACTGGCCGATAATTTAATCATCCCCTAGACAAGCCTCCCGAACGCCTCTTCGGTTTATCAGTCTTCCTGACTGCATTGTAATTAGATGAAGCAACGATTTTTACACGTGAGTCTTACTTTCGTGTTTGTACATCGACAAAATATATCTAGAGATTACAACGGCCACGATGCGAGTAAAGATAATTGGTGATTTCGTAATTCGTCGGCGAAACGATTGTTGATGCCTGTTCCATAACGCCGGTTGAATATCATGCATAAATTGAAGGAATGCAACTA